>NC_069122.1:46507721-46825130 GCF_026914265.1 Mya arenaria
TGCTGATTAAGTTCTCAATAATCAACATGATGCTTTGTAAGAACATTTAGTTGGCAGTCCCGGATCCCGACAAATATAACTGCCCCGAATGAATCAAGTCAAAACGTCTATTTATGATTAACCGAATACATAGACTGATACCCTACGTTACTTTTTGAAGAAAAGAGAATGAGGGTACCAGTCTACGAAGGCTACCAGACAAATCGGCCCCTTACCAAATCGGCCCCTAGCTCAAACGATTACCTTTTCGGCCCCTTACCAAATCGTCCCCATCCCGTAGACGTTTCGGCCCCTGATTACCGAGACGTTTCGGCCCTTATTTTTATTTTATTTTTTTATTTCTAAATATAAGTAAAAAACATGTAATTTTTTTTTTAATAGACAAAGCTATATACATGCATACAAAGGTATAGATAAAAATAGATTTAAAGAAAATATCTGTACACTTGAAAACATGTGAAGATTTATACACGTATGGCATGTGGGCTGGCAATTATAACATAAGTTCTATTCTATCATAAGTTTTGATAAAACATATTGTGAGAATGTTATCGATATTAAGGTATAATACAACATCTCATTTGTAAATGTAATAATAAATGTAATTTGTAAATGTAAACATTTATAAGACGACCTACAATGTTTTTCTTTATACTCAAGATAAAAAATAAAATAAAATTAAGGGGCCGAAATGTCTCTGTTGAAAATCACTAAGAGGCCGAAACGTCTCGAGTCATTTTAATTAAGGGGACGAAATGGCAGGGCCGAAACATCTTAGGCGCCGATTTGGTAAGGGGCCGATTTGTCTTGCTCCCTCTACGAATACATGTAAGTAAACCCGGAAAAGCCCGCCAAAAGTAGTTTTACTCCAAACATTCCTTTGGTTGATTTTTTTTTAATTTTGAATAAATGATAGTATTATTATTATTTATTGATGTTGTGTAGTTATGAAGGCGTATATATTATAAAGCTAAAATAATGTATTGATAGTAATACATTTTCGCGGTATCATTAAAGTAAACCTGGGAGGAAAAGTGCGGCCGGGGGCTCGAACCCACGACCGCCGGAA
The DNA here is from genome assembly GCF_026914265.1 of Mya arenaria. Classification (NCBI taxonomy): domain Eukaryota; kingdom Metazoa; phylum Mollusca; class Bivalvia; order Myida; family Myidae; genus Mya; species Mya arenaria. Next base: position 46,508,791 of record NC_069122.1, read on the forward strand.
CACTAGCACGGCGCTCTAACCAACTGAGCTAACAAGGGTTCCAATACTCTGGAACGAGTCTCACACCTTCAGCACCGGACACACACCTCATGGAAACGGTTGCATACATACGGCATTGGCATACATGCCATATTTTTGAAAGGCCCCCAAGGGGATTTTGTCCGGAATTCCAGGGGATTTGGGTCACATACCAGGGGTTTTCATCATCGCTATGTTGTGCTATGGCGTGTGTGCCAAATCACCTTGTTTACCCCTTTCTCAAACACTAACTATATTTTTATGAGACACTGTCATTGTCATAATAAAAGCACTCGCTTGCATAACAAAATACTTCATAGAAAAAATTGTTTCAGAGGATTTAATGGGCTTACCTTCCTCTTAAATTGAATGCTGCCTATCAGAAATGATGACTCGCAGATTAAAAGATAGAATGGAATGAATATATAAATTATTTTCACTTCTTCAAATTCCCAAATAGTCAGATTTGTTTGCATTTGATAAAAAGCATAATTATGCATAATTAGCTCGACTATTCAAAGAATAGGTGGGCTAATTACTACTCGCCCCAGCGTCGGCGTCTGGTTAAAGTTTTAGGGCAAGTTGGGATTTTCATTTACAAGTCCAATACCCTACATTCAATTGACTTAATACTTAACGCAGTTGTTCAGGGCCATCACATGATGAGGTTAGATAACTCCATATTATTCTTTACACAGATTATGGCACCTGATTGATTATGGAACTAAGGTTAAAGTTTTAGGGCAAGTTGGAATATTTATTAATAACTTCTATATCCTTTGTTCAATTGACTTAATACTTCACACAGTTGTTCAGGACCATCACACAATGAGGTTACATAACTCCATATTATCCTAAATACAAGTTATGGCCCCTGATTGACTTAGGTTAAAGTTTTACGGCAAGTAAAAGTTAAGGGCAAGTTTGGATTTTAATACTTTTTAAAACTTCTATACCGTTCATTAAATGCACTAAATAAAATTCAAAATTATTTACGACCATCAACAAGAAACATAACTCAGTTTTAAGCCTAAATACAAATTATGGCCCTTGAATTTTTTTTATTTTTTTTTTATTTCCTTTGAAAGGCATATTTGTATATTCTTAACCACATTTTCATAATGGGAAATCAAGTTATTTGAATGACTTGCGTCATTGTTTGGGCGGGCTGGTGGGAGGGCAGCATCAAAGTCACCTTATGTATCAAATAATTTTAGTTAGGTTTGACATAAAGAGACCAAACTTGGTATTATTACATCGTTATTGTATTCTAAGTCAAAGCGGAGTAGTCGAGCGCGCTGTCTTACGACGGCTCTTGTTTTTTGTTTAAGTTCATAAGCATATTTCCGTTTGGCATTCATAAAAAAAACCAACATCATTACTATAATAATTAAATCCTAGTCATTTTTGTACACTACAAGCACCAGTTGCACACCTCATGCACCATTCAAACACCTCCAGCACTGGTCAAACCTACCACAACAGTCACTCATCTAACGAAACAGTCGCACATCACCAGCACCAGTAACACACCTTAAAGACACTGATAAATCTTCAGCTCTGTAGCACACTACCAGCACCAGATGCACACTTCCAGCAACCGCTGTACACACCAGTTGCACACTACAAGTACCTGTAGCAGACCACCAGCATGGGATGCACAATACAAGCACCTGTAGCAGACCTACAGCATGGGATGCACACTCCAAGCACCTGTAGCAGACCACCAGCATGGGATGCACACCTCCAGCACCTGTAGTACACCACCAGCATGGGATGCACACCTCCAGCACCTGTAGCAGACCACCAGCATGGGATGCACACTACAAGCACCTGTAGTACACCACCAGCATGGGATGCACACTACAAGCACCTGTAGCAGACCACCAACATGGGATGCACACTACAAGCACCTGTAGTACACCATCAGCATGGGATGCACACCTCCAGCACCTGTAGCAGACCACCAGCATGGGATGCACACTGCAAGCACCTGTAGCAGACCACCAGCATGGGATGCACACTACTAGCACCTGTAGCAGACCACCAGCATGGGATGCACACTACAAGCACATGTAGCAGACCACCAGCATGGGATGCACACTACAAGCACCTGTAGCAGACCACCAGCATGGGATGCACACTACAAGCACCTGTAGTACACCATCAGCATGGGATGCACACCTCCTGCACCTGTAGCAGACCACCAGCATGGGATGCACACCTCATGTACCTGTAGCAGACCGCCAGCATGGGATGCACAGTACAAGCACCTGTAGCAGACCACCAGCATGGGATGCACACTACAAGAACCTGTAGCAGACCAACAGCATAGGATGCACACCTCCTGCACCTGTAGCAGACCACCAGCCTAGGATGCACACCTCCTGCACCTGTAGCAGACCACCAGCATGGGATGCACACTACAAGCACCTTTAGCAGACCACCAGCATGGGATGCACACTACAAGCACCTGTAGCAGACCACCAGCATGGGATGCACACTACAAGCACCTGTAGCAGACCACCAGCACTGGATGCACACTACAAGCACATTTAGTACACCACCAGCATGGGATGCACACCTCCCGCACCTGTAGCAGACCACCAGCATGGGATGCACACTACAAGCACATGTAGCAGACCACCAGCATGGGATGCACACTACAAGCACCTGTAGCAGACCACCAGCATGGGATGCACACTACAAGCACCTGTAGCAGACCACCAGCATGGGATGCACACTACAAGCATATGTAGCAGACCACCAGCATGGGATGCACACTACAAGCATATGTAGCAGACCACCAGCATGGGATGCACACTACAAGCACCTGTAGCAGACCACCAGCATGGGATGCACACTACAAGCACCTGTAGCAGACCACCAGCATGGGATGCACACTACAAGCACCTGTAGCAGACCACCAGCATGGGATGCACACTACAAGCACCTGTAGCAGACCACCAGCATGGGATGCACACTACAAGCACCTGTAGCAGACCACCAGCATGGGATGCACACTACAAGCATATGTAGCAGACCACCAGCATGGGATGCACACTACAAGCATATGTAGCAGACCACCAGCATGGGATGCACACTACAAGCACCTGTAGCAGACCACCAGCATGGGATGTACACTACAAGCACCTGTAGCAGACCACCAGCATGGGATGCACACTACAAGCATATGTAGCAGACCACCAGCATGGGATGCACACTACAAGCACATGTAGCAGACCACCAGCATGGGATGCACACTACAAGCACCTGTAGCAGACCACCAGCATGGGATGCACACTACAAGCACCTGTAGCAGACCACCAGCATGGGATGCACACTACAAGCACCTGTAGCAGACCACCAGCATGGGATGCACACCTCCAGCACCTGTAGCAGACCACCAGCATGGGATGCACACCTCCAGCACCTGTAGCAGACCACCAGTATGGGATGCTCACCTCCAGCACCTGTAGCAGACCACCAGTATGGGATGCACACCTCCAGCACCAGTTGCACATGCACACCTCCAACACTGGATGCATACCTCCAACACTGGTCGCACATTACTGGCATGGGTTGCACATCTCCTGCAGCAGTGGCACATGCATACCTCCAACACTGGTCGCACATCACAGGCATGGGTTGCACTCCTCCAGCACCAGTTGCACATGCATACCTCCAACACTGCTCGCACATCACTGGCATGGGTTGCACACCTCCAGCACCAGTTGCACGTGCATACCTCCAACACTGGTCGCACATCACTGGCATGGGTTGCACACCTCCAGCACCAGTTGCACATGCACACCTCCAACACTGCTCGCACATCACTGGCATGGGTTGCACACCTCCAGCACTGGATGCACACCTCCAACACTGCTCGCACATCACTGGCATGGGTTGCACACCTCCAGCACCAGTTGCACATGCATACCTCCAACACTGGTCGCACATCACTGGCATGGGTTGCACATCTCCAGCACCAGTTGCACATGCACACCTCCAACACTGGATGCACACCTCCAACACCTGTCGCACATCACTGGCATGGGTTGCACATCTCCAGCACCAGTTGCACATGCACACCTCCAACACTGGATGCACACCTCCAACACTGGTCGCACATCACTGGCATGGGTTGCACACCTCCAGCACCAGTTGCACATGCACACCTCCAACACTGCTCGCACATCACTGGCATGGGTTGCACACCTCCAGCACCAGTTGCACGTGCATACCTCCAATACTGCTTGCACATCACTGGCATTGGTTGCACATCTCCAGCAGCAGTGGCACATGCCAGGGCTTTTTCTGCCCATTTTGGGAAAAAGACCCTAGACATTTTTCAGAAATTTTGCGTCGTGAAAATGCCAAAATTTGTAAATTTTACAGTTAAAAAAAAACAACGTCAAGTCTCCTGCGATTAGGAAATGATTTAATATTTTCCCTTTAAAAGACCCAAAAAATATCAATCCTTGGGGTGTAATATCTATTGCAATAAATCTTGACAGTTAATAAATAGTTCATACTGATCTCTGAATGTGCGTCTTTAAGAGGGTTGGAATATTTAGGTATGATATTGTTATTGTTCAAAATGTTATTTATGGGGATAGTTAATGAGTGTTAAGACTTTGGGATATTCAAAGTTACCGTTTGAATATTTTGTTACTACCACCAAGATCTGCACCCGTGGCGGCTCCACGCAGACTCACGCCCCATGCTTCCATGCACACCAGGGCGGCCCTCCTACTTGTTGCCACGTGGCTCCCTGGGGGCTCCTTTTTCTGTTTTGGCACAAACTTAGAGCTCCAAAAGCTAAAACCAGGAAGGGAATTATTTTGGAAACAATAGTATAGCTAATCAGTTTCATTCTGACAATGTATGATAATGTCAGTTTTATTGTTCTGCATGAAAGAAGGTGTATGCATATTGGTGTTCTTCAATGCAATACAATATTGTACATGTACAATATTTGTTGTTTTTTAGTATATTAAAGCCTCCAGCACAAAATGCAATCATAACATGCAAACTAATACTTATATACGTTGGAGTAATGTTACTTAATATCCCCTGCAGAAGGAAGGTTTCATGAGTAGGATATTGTTTTGGTGTTTGTTTTGCACAAATGATTAGGGTGTAGGACAAGGTGGTTGGTGCCCATTTGAGTTTAGGGTACAACCAAAGGGGTACATCACCTAGGGGTATCAATACCCCCAGACCATCCAAAACCTTTATGTGATGTACCCCTTTTGGTACAACATATTCAAAGTCAATTTATTATCAGGAAAGGCATTTTTTACCCTTTGAAATCCTTAATTCTCAGTAGCTTTTGGCCCCTGGCACTCCTGACAAGGGATTTGTCCTGGATCCACCAAATCCCCAAGCAAATTCTTTCAGGTTTTTAAATTTTTTAAACTTTCACCCATGAAATGGCTATGGGGTTAGTCCTCTTCAGCATTTCTATAAATATATGCAGTCCACAATGGTAATCACAGCCACTCTGTAGTGATTTAAAACTTAAAATCCAGTATTTCACTGTCTGTAATTTCACAATCTTACGTTACATCATCAGTTGTCATCTTTAAACATCTCAGTATTGTCTATTGTCTCCATGGTATCAGTGAATAACTCCTTAAAATAGCATAACCTATGTCTTTCCAATGACTGGAGGATCTGCATGTGACAAGGTTTACTGACTGAATTTTTTAATACAGTTCCAGAAAAAAGTTTGCTTTTTATTAATTTGTTACAAGACTATTATGCCTGTTACTTTTGTATGGTTTTTAATGTTTCAATGTGCACATATTATTACAGCTATTCTTTTGATAGATAGTTGTTCATCCAGCTCAGGCTGAGAATCTAGCTCAGAGTGAGAGCGTGATTGTCTGAAATTGTGTAAACTGTTATACTGTGTGTGTATACCATGGATAAATTGCGTCATAAAAGCTACGTCGGAAGGCAATATTTTGCTTCGGATGAAGACTTTAAACAAAGATAACTTCACTATTTTTTCACCATTTTAAATAAAACATAGCACAGTCTACGCCCCCTATGGAGCCCGGCCTTCGGTCTTTTACCACAATTTGATTGAGAGTTTAGTTTTTTAAAACACTTAGACAGGCCTTTTCACAATACGGCCGTCTGACGGAGCACTGTCAAAACATTATTTTGGAAACAGGTTTTTCAAAGTGTTTGATGAAACTAATCACCTTAACAAACTTCGGAAATAAAACGAAGGCGGTGCTGATTAAGCGGCATAGACTGCCCTTTGTCTTAAATTTAAAATGATGTTGTAAAAGAAAAGCTATCTTTAATTTAAGTCCTTTAATTTAAGTCCTCATTTTAAGCAAAATGTTGCCTTCCGACGTAGCATATGTGACGTCATTTATCACGTGGTATACACACACTGTTATACTTTTTACATTTTGCGCTCATGATTTCAAAATCCCACCACTTTGGTTGAATGTTAGAATGCATACTTCTTATGATTTCCAGCTTTTGATTTCATTTTTTCACCAGCCTTTTGCAATACTTCTTTAAATAAGGTTAACGTTAAGCCACTTCTTTGTCAGTTTCATTGTTAACAATTTTGAACTTGTAAATAACGCTGTAAATATTTAAACAAAATTTTCTCACAATGCTTCATTCCATATATAAGTGTGATTTACGGCAAGATTTTGAGTTAATTGGTTTTCATTTTCTTGATTTCCAACTTGAGGGATAATGGAAAATGGTTCAAAATAATCTAGATCCTTAAAACACCAAAATTTGTGATAGTGTGAAAGAAGACTATCGAGGCTATAAAGTAATCCTCAACTCTTGATCCCTCTTTGCCATGCAAGTAAAGTGCCCTTTTAAGAGTCCCTATACACTTGTCCATTTTGAATATGAATACCTTATGTGCATCACATTTTAATAAGGGATGTTCTAGATTTTTTACACTTCATCTTGGTGTCAACGCTGACAGTTAAGACATGTATCACGAATATTCAAAAAAAGTGTCAGTCAATCAGACTGATCTGCTGATAATATTTGCCGGTCGGACAATGTTTGCTTTCTTTAAAAGCCGTTGCTGCTAATTTTACATTGATAAGGATTAAAATGGCATTAACATAGTAACCACTTATTTTTGCCAGGTTACTAATTATTCAAATAAATTTTGTTGCCAATGGATGAGTACTTCTATAGTACCGTACCAAATTCATAATCTAATAACATGTTCCAAAGGATAAGATTTTTTAAGGAACTTTTGGAAATATAATCCTTTAAAACATTCCATTGTTCATGATGAAAGCCCTTAAAACATTCCATTGTTCATGCTGATTATCATTTTAGTTAATATAGTGTTTCAAAACATCACACGTTATATATACTCTGTAATATACCTTATTTGGTAATGTATTTCAAAGGGATTCAAATTTCAATTAAACTGCATGGTGTTTGACCAAGTGGGGTACCCATTCCAACATCTAGCGACCACGACATTGGATTTGCAACCAAATCGTTATTTGACAATCATTCGGAACAGTCACCAGCCAATTTCCATCGAAAACAACTTCAGATGTTTATGGAGGGCTTTCAATGTCAGTTATCTTAACATTTACTATGCCTCAAGTAGATTGAATAGTTATTTCAATTTAGCAATTACATTTTATGAGTTTGCTCTTGTTAATTTTAACTTTTTATGCAATAATACCCTTCACTCAGGTAATCAACAATAACTAAAACTCAGTAATACAAAATACACATCAAAACACTAATGCTAATGTACCAGCATACAATCGAGGTTGTTTTCAATGGAAAATGGCTTAGGTGTTCCAAATGATTTCTTAAAACATTGAAATAACACAAATTTCTATTTTAAAAATGAAATATATTGGGGGGGGGGGGGGGTCAATTTTATGCAGTGTTTGATAATTCGAAAAGATCAAATCTTCATTATGTTTTTAACATCTATTCTGGGCGTGAAAACTGGGGTTCAGACCTTACAAATTTTGTCCAGAGTACCACTACCACCACCACCACCACCACCAGTATTTATTCTGCTGTTACTGCTATTTCTACTGCTTTTACATCTGCTACTGTTGCTCCATTTTTGCTACTTTAAAAACTGCTACTATTATTGCTTTTAAAACTTCTGATCCTGTCATTGCTACTTCTACTACAAATACAGCTATACCTAAAACTGCTTATACTGCTACACAATTACTGCTGATTTTACAACAACTGTAGAAAAGGTTTCATTTTTGTCCCAAATATGCTGGAAGAAAAAAAATGAAATGCATACTTTGAAGAGTGTCTATTTTTTAAATGACAATAAATGCAAGGTAACCGGAAAGATGGATGAGTCATTCGTTATTTGTGATTGTACTCTATTTTAAGTTAAAAACCAGCCATAAAACAGATTTATTTTGTGAGTGATTTAAAACTTTACTTGAAGTAAATCAAGTAATTGACTTATTTTTGAAATCAGAAACCTCACTGATAGCGTTTGAGTGATTTTAGTTTACAGGTAATGTTAGTGGTTTATTTTACAGTGGTTTATTTTACGCACTTAAAATATCTACTTTCGAAATTGAAAATAGTTTTATATTATTACTTCCTGAAAGAAGTATTGGATTCAAAGTCATTTGTATTTCATATTTCTACCTGTAAGTATTTAAATATACATGTCACAGGTATAAAATATGGTAAATCTTTTTTACAAATGAAAATTGCTTTTTTGTGATAAAGCTAGTTTATTTTCAATGCATGTTTACGTATGATAATGTGGTTGACCTTATTTATCATACCCTTATTATTATGAAATTGATGTGCGTATTAGGCTAGAAAAAAAATCTTCAGCTTTAGTATTTTAGTTAAAAAAGGCTTAAAAAACAGTTGGGATAATTTGTGTAAAAAAAATCGAGATATTAAATGAAAAGAGTTCTGATATGGTGTTTTTACATCTTGTTCCTTTTATTCCCAATACAATAATACATTGTAAACTTCAGGGAGAAACGATTTCCACTGTTACCTCATACTGCTAGTCCTGCTAGTGCACTGTAACCCGCCAACATCACTGTATGATTCCATCCGGGGTTTACCTGTGAGTGCCATTTTGATCGTCTGTGCCGTTTAGGCCAATGTTTATATTCTGATATCAGAGGACAATGTGAATATTTTTGGCTCTGTAAAATGCTAAGCTCATAGAAAAGAAAGAATTGAAGTAAGTTTTGTTTGGTATAATAAAATGCATATTGCACCTCTGGAGTGTAAGTGTGCGTGAGTGCGACTCTTATAAGCCCTCAGCAAACACTGTTGAACTCAGCTATTTTTAAGCCGCATTTGACAGTGTTGTCTCCAGTTGACAAGCAATCATACACTTACTCGTACAGTTCTCCTCCAGGAAGCAATAGCCTTGGTTATCTTGTTGGTGTCTTTGTTTGTTGGCATCTTTGTTAGTAGGCGTCTTTGTTGGTTGGTGTCTTTGTTGGCTTCTTGGGTGGTTGGCATCTTTGTTGGTTGGCATCTTGGTTAGTTGGCGTCTTGCAGATATTAGCATTCAATGTATTTGAATATCTTTTCAAAGTGTCACTTATCATTCTATGAATCAGTAATACAAGCCTTTTCTGTTTAATTAACTTTGATTTTTGCCAACATATTGCTTATTTCCCAGATTAGGTGCACAAACATTGTAAGCATCAACTCTCCTATCAGCAGGCTGTCCAGCGGCTGAAAAAAATCCTATTTTTTTTCAGTTTTGCTAAAATTCCTTATAAAATTCAAAGTTCAAAGGGAATTCCTAAAAAAGCCCTTATTTCTTATGTCAATTCCAACTTTTTTCATTTTTCTTCTCTTATTGCCTTCTCCAATTGCCTTAACAGATTTGAAAATACAAACTTATACACTCACTATTTCTTGTTTAATGTGTCTTTAATGTAATTTACAGTTCTTGTTCAGAGTATATTAAATACAGTGAATGGCAGATGACCAGTAAATCCATATCAGGCTTGTTTATTGGTTGTGTCCTTGTGCTTGTTGTAGCAAAGATTTAAATTAATTATAAAGGTTAGAGCCAATTAACAGCAGAGACAATGGAACCCTGGTGTATGTCATTCCTGCACTTATAGTTTGTGAGTTTATTTCTTGTTTAATTTGCTGAGGTAAGTCCATTATGATGTTTACAACCACTAAATTTAGCACTTTAATTTCTAATTTTAGCCCTATATTAGCCCTAATATATATTTTAAAAAATTCCCTAAAATTAGCCCTTATTTCTTGCCAAAAAGTGCTGGACAGCCTGTATCAGATATAAAAGCTGTGACTTATATGTAATCATGGTAGTTGATTTAATCAAAAGAACAAGACACATTTAGAAAGACCAGGAAATGTTTTTCTTCAGAGAAAATGACCATGTGACACTATTTTCACAATTTTCATGTCGGACGCACACTTTTTCGGCAGAATCTAATCGATTAAAACGATTTTAATCCTCTTTCAATTAAGTAAAATGGCCGTACTGCAAATGGTAATATCATACCAGTACGACAAGACCACAACATTTGTTTGTGTCAGTACAAACTTAATTAATTGTGGGAATTTAAATTGTACATTTTGATATCTAAGTGTCGCAAAGTTAACACCCCTAATGATTCTGTAGCTGTGATTAAACGGCAAAATTTTATGTATTAAATTGTCAAATTGTACGGTATTGATGTACATTCATCTATAGAAAGATATTTTGGTGAGGCCTTTAAATCATCCTTTTGTTTTCAGATGAGAGTGCATTAGGTCATGAAGAAGTTCCACGCGGTTACGATGGCAGAAACCAACGGTAGTGAAACAGGTACATATTCTTATTTCTTAGCTAACAAAATTAAATTCTCAGTATTTACATCCAACACTGATGCTAACATTGAGTTGATATCGTCACTTTTTGGGCAGTTTTTTATGCGCATTCATAGAACAGGACGTATTATAGTTTTAACTGCAGCGTATGGGCTGGTTGGTCAGCGTGTGGCCGGTGTCCAGTATGTAATTCTCTGGAGTGACTAGAGTGATACAGCTGGTTATATACAATGTATAAAACCAGCCGTATCACTCTAGTCACTCCAGAGTTATCGCCATTTAATAATAGAATTGACCTTTTCCAATCAATAACTTTAGAAGCCTTGTCCATTCAATTTCTAATTAGGTCGGAATGTGAATGAGCGTAATGTTGCGGACAAGTTCGAGAACGGGCTATATTGCTCGAGTCTCTCAAGAGATAATGTCCTTTATTATACAAATGACCTAAAATTGGTCTTGTTTGATCAATCCTTTGTCAAATCGTCACCAAATTTTGTCAGAAAGTGAATGAACATTCATGTAACATCTTGGACAAGTTTGATAACCAGCTATGTGGCCTCAGTCACTGCCTAGTTATTACCCTTGAGTTAGCGAACACCGTATTTACGGTTTTCGCTCTCTAAATTTGGCTAAATGTACAACCACTTATCACCAAACTTGGTGTCCTCAAATTAAGACTGATATATTTTGTGACACTCATTGTCGGCACTCTTGTTGTTTTTCATATGCTATTTTATGGGGCACAGTATTTAGCAAGCAGCCTCAATTGTTGGCATTTGAGTACATATGTAGAAACAGTTTGTTTTTTGTGTCATTTGCAAATCATGGAAGACAAAATGGATTATTGTGTCTGTCCCATGATCTTTCGTGTTGTCATCACACTTTCATATAAGATCAATAATTTTTGTGTCAACTGCAAAGCATGGTAGACCTATGTGAATTTCTTCCTCTAACGTCCATGACATTGTTTTTGGCCATCGCATTATGTTGTTCTTGGCGTCACACTTTCCGATCAAAACCTTTTGAAGGACTTGGTGTAAAACTTCCACATTGATCATGATCAATAGTTAATCGTTATTGATTTTGGGATCATTAGGTCAAAGGTGGAGGCTGTGATCAGGCCTTTATTAGAAAATCGGTTTCCGATCGATTCCTTTAGAATTACGTGATGTAGAGTCTTGTATACGCATTCATAGATAAATAATTTCCATGTTATTTTTTCAAAATGCTTGTTCCTGCCTGTTCCTAATCAAGGTCCTCAAACATAGCTAGATCATAACCAGTTATTAGCCTTTAATAGATTTGAGGTCAAAGTTCATGGTATTTAATTTGGTTTGACAACTTTGAACGCAATGAACATGTGACACATCCAATGCACAAATTTTACCGTAATTTACAATTTGGTATGAGATGGGATACACAGTCTGATTTGGAAATCATACAAGATATACAGAATGAGAATTTCGTTAATTTATTTGGCATATATAATTATTATTATTATTATTTATCATTATTATTATTTACCTTGTAAAAATGAGTGGGAGGGATTTTGTCTGCCTCCCTCATTTCGTCACCCAAGTGCAATTACTCAATTTCTGCATATGGAAATAGAAGCAGATAATAAGTTATTGCACTAAGGTGAAGATTTAATGAGAATACTGTCTCTTCTTAGCGTATGAAACAGTCAAAGTTAGTATTTTAAAAGAAGTATGCCTTTAAAGGTTATTATAATTATACTTAAATGATTTCTTTTTTTTATTTCAGAAGGCAATGATGAAGCCCAATATATGGAGACATCAGACATGGTAAAAATTGGGCAAATGTTTACAAAAAAACAAATTAGTATAGTTTTTATAAATGATACTTTCACTGAGTTAATGTTGTTTTACTAATCAGCCATTGCTGAGATGATACGTACACCTGGACGTATGTTTAGTGTTGGGAATTGGTTTCAGTTTGACTATCGATAATCATTCCAACCAGGTAACAGATTATCCGATCGATGGTATAGTTTTTGACAATAACTCAATTGTACTTTTTTCTTTTACGATAATTGAAATCCTTAACTATGCTTGTTATGTGTATGTTTGTTTTATTGTTGCTTTCGGCCATATTGTTAATGATATAACTGGAACGGTTCGGAATGCATAATGAACTCAAATGAGAAAATTGGCGGAAATCAACCAAACACAAATACTGAAAGAAAAGAAGCAAAAAAAACTTGTCAGTTGAATCAATAATCAGTTATGACCAAATACAATCGATTTTTGCAGGCCCAAGTTCAATCAATTTTCAATTATAATTAATCATCAGAAAATCTCTGCCTATGTTATAACTGATATAATTAGAAAACTCATAAGTTTGCTTTAGCCAACTTTAACACAAGTTCTGGATTTTAAGCTTGACTATTCGAAGAATAGGTGGGCTATACTACTCGCCCTGGTGTCAGCCTCCGGTTCAAGTTTTAGGGCAAGTTGGGATTTTCACTTATAAGTCCAATACCCTTCATTCAATTGACTTATTACTTCACACAGTTGTCCAGGGCCATCACATGATGAGGTTAGATAACTCCATATTATTCTTTACACAGATTATGGCCCATGATTGACTATGGAACTTACCGTATTATATCATGTATAGGACGCAGGCAGAAAATAGTTGAGAAAACGGGTAAAAATCCTTAATATATAAGATAGGACGCAGCGGAAAAATGTCAAAATCGGAGCCGAAAAATTGAGGTTGGTAAAGTATTTATAACATATATATTGAAGTAAAAAAACAAACAAAAAATTGTATATAAGGCATATTTCGATAACTGTCTTGTGTATTTCGATAATTATCGTCGTATTTCGGTAATTTAGTGTACACAACAATGATATATGTCTTGACATTTTGAGAACATTCACGCATATTATAAGACTTATACAAATGCTGTAATAGTCCCGACACGCCTTCTGACTGCATGCTATATGACAGTCAACCGTTGCAATAGTCCCGATATGCCTTTTGAATGACAGTCAACTGTTGCAACCGTTGCAATCGCAGTAAAACTGTATTGTCAAAACTAATGATTGTTTTGATAAGGCTTGTCGCTGTGCGGATTAAAGCATGTCGGCATAATTAATGCGTGTCAGTAATTAGCCTTGCCAGCGGAAGGCACGTCGGGTAAAGTGCGAACAAACAACCATACGGTATTACCATCGTAATAGTTTGTTCTATTGATGTTTTTCTAATGACAGACTTTATAAGTATAATGCTACTTTGCGTTATGCACATTCCTTTATTAATTTTTTAAAACAGTAACATACAACAAAATGTTTTGTAAAATATCGAAACATTAAAATCATGAACAATGATTAATTGATATTTACCTCCTATCCCGATTTTCCGTTGCCGTTATAACTCAATCAAGTTAAAGTGCTTACTCACATCGAGTTTTTGTGAGTAGCGTCCCTTTTGTAAAAAAGTAAACACTCGTGTTTGTTTTCAATTTTAAAGTAAACATTCAATATATTTCTGCGTGTGTTAACTTGCGTGATTTTACCTATGTCAGTTGTTCTCTTCGGTGACGCAGTACAGATACTTACTATGACCGCGTTCTTCCCCGGTCTGATATCTTCGACCTGAAATGGACTTGGAAAAAAAACCCAGATGAAATTCTAATAGCATAGAAAGGACGCAGGCAATTTTTAAGACGAGAATTGGGGGTAAAAAAGTGCGTCCTATGCATGATATAATACGGTTAAAGTTTTGCCCAGGTTGGGATATTTATTAATAACTTCTATACCCTTTGTTCAATTTACTTAATACTTCACACAGTTGTTCAGGACCATCACACAATGAGGTTACATAACCCCATATTATCCTTAATACAAGTTATGGCTCCTGATTGACTTAGGTTAAAGTTTTAGGGCAGGTTAAAGTTTTAGGGCAAGTTGGGATTTTCACTTAAAACTCCCAATACCATTCATTCAATTGACTTAATACTTCAGACAGTTGTTCAGAGCCATCACATAATGAGGTAGATAACTCCATATTATTTTTTATACAAATTGTGGCCCCTGATTGACTATGGAACTTAGGTTAAAGTTTTAGGGCAGGTTGGGATATTTATTAATTTCTTCTATACCCTTCATTCAATTGACTTAACACTTCACACAATTGTTCAGGACCATTACCCATTGAGGTTACATAACTCCATATCCTTAATACAAGTTATGGCCCCTGACCGACTTAGGTTCAAGTTTTAGGCATGTAAAAGTTAAGGGCAAGTTGGGATTTTAATAAAAAAAACTTCTATACCGTTCATTCAGTGCACTTAATAAAATTCAAAATTATTTACGACCATCTTACAACAACGGCTCTTGTTATGTACCAGTTAAGCTTTTTAAAAAAACTTGATGGCAAGCACTAAGGATTCGGACTACTTCATCCAAATGTCTAGTTCGATGACTGACTTTCTAGGGGGTTTGAAATACAATAATGGCATATATATGTCAAGTTCACAGTCTTTAATATTGCCAACACATTGGGGCCAGCTGTCAACGAGAATGTTACCAAATATCATAACAGGAACTTCGGTTGAATGCTAAGGGCTATTCCATTTAAACATATAACCCACGGGGGGAAGGCACTTTTGAACTAGACCTTCCCCCTACAGAAGCAAATTAGCCGTTTGAGGGTCCTACCTCGATTTGTTTTTATAGATCCGGAATAACCCCCTTCAGAAGCGATTTAAAATTTACAAGTATAAAAGATAATAAATTTTATTCATTGATCTTGCATTAGGCTTTTATGGATGCTGTTAATGATGATACAGATATTGGACCATTTCTGTTTTAATTCACAACATTTTCCCAAGATTTGAAGGGTTACTATCAGTTAAATGTTACACTCTAAAGTCACTGTGTTTTATGTGACAAATTATCTTATTGTTGAAGATACATTGAAATCATCGATTTACCGCTATTTGAAAAATCACATGGCACATC
Organism: Mya arenaria; assembly: GCF_026914265.1. Lineage (NCBI taxonomy): Eukaryota > Metazoa > Mollusca > Bivalvia > Myida > Myidae > Mya > Mya arenaria. The sequence goes on from NC_069122.1 coordinate 46,524,636, forward strand.
TCCAGTACATTTGTCAAAGAGAACCTGACTTCAACTCTTTTAAACATACTGTGAAATCATTAATGTTCGTGGGGCATTAATGTTCGTGGTTTTCGTGGGTAGGGTGATCCACGAATTTAAGATCCCACGAAATATTGACCCTTAATTCACTTCTGCAACTGCCATGTTGTACATACTAGTTTATTCGTTACAGAAGTCGCAGTATACAGCATTTATACCTGTCTCACTGTATATTTTACTATCATTGTTTTGTTAATATATTATACCTGCCTTTAACAAATAATAAACCAAATCAATTAAATGTGTTATTATGAACCAAATGACAGAAGCACGTGTTTAAACGTGTGCTATTAATGAAAATCTCCAGGTTTACAAGATGTGCGTGATGAGTGTCGGTACTCGATTTTTTTATTTAATGAAATAATTAATCGATTACATTGGAGGTAAATGAGCACCCAACGTGACTAAGTACAAAACAACGTGTTCAATATATTTAAACAAAAACGTGTGAATAAATATTGAAATGATCTTGTTTACTCAAATATACGCACCTTTTCGATGTTTTCACAGTTTGCAAAATTCTTAATTGGTATTCAATGGCTTCCCCTATCTGTATTTAGATCAGGGTACATCTTCTTTTGTGACCTTAATTCCCAATTAAAGCGATAATTGACATGGGTATACTAGTATGCACTTATTGGCATCTCGTACCACTTTAGCGAGTGTCATAAATCGTATGACGTAGAAGACGGAAATCATGGGCCAGCAAGTGGAGATTATGCAGACGATCTAGGACGATCGCATATTCGATTTTATTTTATTTTTTCAAAAATGAAAAACCACGAATTCAAATACCCACGAAATTGTATTTTTTCGGCAAACCACGAACTTTCATGCCAACGAATATAAATGATTTCACAGTACCCTTAAAACTTTTGGCAAAAGCTCTTTCTTCAAGGGACCTTGAAAGTCCCTTGACATCAAGGTGGCAAAGAGATCTCATCAAACCTAATGACGCATCAGAAATTGATTTGAAATACAATTTAATGATGCAAGTGTACTTATATCATACATTTTGATGAGAATAAGCATATAATTTATGCCATGAACTCTTTGTTTGTTTGCTGTGCAAAACTAAATGGCATATTTATCATTTTTGAAGCAAGTTTATGTGTCATTCTTAAAAATTATTGGAAAACAAACAAAACATGGTTGTACAGATTTGTAATTTATTGAAAGATCTTATAAAATCATTGTTTATAGTATATAATAATATGTTGCGCATTATAAATATTATTATTGAATAACTGGACCTGTAAAAATAATAAGCACTTAGTAATAATTACTTATAATTTTATACATATATGACTATCAATAATCAAGGCCCAGAAAAACAAACAGTCTGAAAAACACAATCAATGAATGGGAATCCAACCAATAATCGCTGTCCAATTTACAGTAGCTGTGCAACAAAAGAGGTCCATTGATTAATCGCAGTCCAATCAACACTTATGGTCAAACCAACACTTACAATCTATAAATAGTTGTTAAAACAACACTCGTGGTCTAATCAATATATATAGCCATCAAGAAACAATAGTTTTCCAACCAACAGTAGCAGTTCAAACATAGCTAGCTGTCCATTACACTAGCTGTCCATCCAGCAGTCCAGCCAACAACAGTTGTCAAACCAACACTTACTGTAGAACTACCAACTATCAGGTGTTCAACCAATACTCATGGTCCAACCAAAATAGCGGTCAAATAAACAAAGCTGTCCAACCAACAGTAGTCTGTTGACAAGCACTAGTTGTCCATCATTGTCCACTTCCTATCGTGGGTGTACTAGCAGCCAAACCAATTCTAATGGTGATCTTGATGGAAGTAATGTTCTCAAAACATAACGTCAGCATATTTGAATCATATCCATAAATAAAAGGAAGGGAGCATTATAAGCCAGGTGTTTTTTCTATATGATTTAAAAAAACAAACATAACAGCTAATCAAATAAGAGTAGGAAAGCATATATTTTTTTGAACAGTTTACCCCACCCACCACAACCTCCTGTCTAGGTAGTGTGTCAGGCGATTCATATCTTATGTCATGCATATCATATCTCTAAGATGTATGATAAACCCATTGAAATGCCATATATAATGAGAAAATATAATTTATAACAAACCTGGGGTGGTAATTAATCCGATTTTAGCGCTGTTATTAGACTTCGTTTTAACCCGGAAAGAAACCGGAAGTTATTCCCTTCCCTAAATTTGCCACGAATTGGACGTGGAAAATGGGTGGCAGTTGGTGGAGTATTGGAATGGGTGGCACTTGGTGTAAAACGATAAAAAACAGAAGAAAATGGGACATTGATCTAAATTTTCACCACGTTCCAATACTCTACCAACTGCCATGTTGGGGTGGCATTTGGTGGAGTATTGGAACATTTTCCACCAAATGCCACGTGGCAAATTTTTCCACCAACTGCCACCCCAACGTGGCAGTTAGTGGAGTATTGGAACATTTTCCACTAAATGCCACATGGCAAATTTTTTCACCAAATGCCACCCCAACGTGGCAGTTGGTGGAGTATTGGAACGTTTGCCACCAAATGCCACGTTCAGTTTTTTTTATCTTTTTTTCACCAAAGGAATTTGTTCATGTTTATAGGTTCAGACATGGAAAGAAATAATTTTGTGAACTTTTCTAGACCACAAAATGTTAAAAGGAAAGTAGAATAAATATGAACTTAACTCCGCTGCGTAGTTGAGTGTAAACACCCTATAAGTGGCATGTTTACACTACCAGTATAAAAAATACAGTACAGAGTCACGCTCTAGTAAGTTTTCAAAAATAGAACAAATACGTACAAGGCCGAGTCTTATCTCGAATCTTTCCGAGGCGTGCATAATACAAAATGAATACAAATGACGTAATCACCTAGCTTAATCATTGCTAAATGTACTATATGTAAACCCCATCAACCTTTGATATATTTCCGCCCAACTGCCAAAGTGAATAGACTTCGTCGATCGATATATTTCATGGTCCAGAGCATACTTGCTTCATTAATTTTACTGTTTCTTTCGTTTATTTTAAATTTATAATGTTATTGCTTTTAATACTTATAGACTTAATGAAATCTGTACCGTGCTTGCCGAATGGATATTACCCTATGGCGAGGGTAAATATACAAAGTGAACAATGTCAAATTATTGGACAGCTTTGTAATCAAAAAGCGGCTAGCATCTGATGAGTCTTTCCGTACTCCCCAAAAAGAACAAGCCATCAACAAGTCCTAGTAGTTGAGTTACTCAAAATTGATACGTTTTAATATTCATAATATGTCTTAGGTGTAAATTTCTACTTAAATTAGACAATATTATAAGGGAATAAAGCAAATAATAAAATTGCAAGTTGATTTTTCATTTTGTGAGTTGCCTCAAAAAGCACTCGCAAAATTTTGCTCCTCAAAGTTAAATTCGAACCCTGGATAGGTGAACAAAATGCTTGTTTAAATGATGAAACATTATGAAAATTAATTAAGAGCTCAGCGCTGTCCTTGCCCGACAGGTTGGGGGAGAGGAGGGAGATTTGGACTAGTAGTAGAAGTAAAGTCCATTTCCATAATCAGCAGTAACATCTGCTGTCCCCTTTTGATAAGTGCATAAACTAGACTGTATCACGAATGTCATTGTTTTATATCATAATGTGCTTAATAGAGTTGCTTAAAAACTAAAATTTTCTATTCATTATTCTTTCAGGTAGTTGGACTGAAAGATCAAAAGAAATCTGGTAAGTTGTAAGCATGAAGAAAAAGGTAATGTATTGTAAAAACCTTAAAGTGACACTCTAATTCAAAATCAGTACATATTCATGTAAAACAAACATAAATTTTGAGTGATACACCCTCAAATAATTACTACAGTACACTCAACGAGTTAGACCCACTTTCCGTTTCCCTCTGCGGATTTCAGCTATCGCGGCAAACACAATGATTTGATCGACTGTCCGCGTTCCTCGGAGTTTGAATTAAAGGCACTCGGAGGGTGATCAGTCGACTGAAGAATAACGAACGCGGCATTCCTCGGAGGGGTTAACTCCGCGAAACTCTGCGGACACTTGATAAGAATCTACGCTAAAGTTTGTTTGTTTTTTTATTAAAATTTACAACCGATTACAACGGCTCCAGTAAATTGCTATTATTCTTTTTCCTCTGCCCGTTTTGCATGAAGTTAGCTTACCACAAGAATGCAGTCTTATTTCACTAGTTGCACATGCATCTTATAAACATGTTTCTGCTAATTATGCCCCCTTTTGAAAAAAGTGGGGTATATTGTTTTGCACATGTCGGTCGGTCTGTCTGTCTGTCGGTCGGTCGGAATACCAAATGGTTTCCGATCAATAACTTGAGAACGCTTTGACCGAGGGACCTCATACTTGGTATGTGTATTGGTCATCACCAGCAGATGAACCCTATTGATTTTGAGGTCAGTGGGTCAAAGGTCAAGGTCAGTGTGACCTTTACATGAAAAACGGTTTCCGATCAATAACTTAAGAACGCTTTGACCCAGGAACCTCATACTTGGTAGGTGTATTGGTCATGACCAGCAGATGAACCCTATTGATTTTGAGGTCAGTGGGTCAAAGGTCAAGGTCAGTGTGACCTTAACATGAAAAACGGTTTCCGATCAATAACTTGAGAACGCTTTGACCCAGGGACCTCATACTAGGTAGGCTTATTGGTCATGACCAGCAGATGAACCCTATTGATTTTGAGGTCAGTGGGTCAAAGGTCAAGGTCAGTGTGACTGTAAGCTGAAAAAAGGTTTTCTGATTGTCCATATTTTATTTAAGTGTCCAAATCCTACTAACAATTTGGCTCCCAAGGGGGCATAAATGTTTCACTAACATCTCTTGTTACTGAATACATTGATAAACACATTTCACCCGAGAAATGCTAGTAGACAATACTCAATTGGCGTTAACGGACACAAATACAGATTAAATGCTGGTACATGTAAGAATCTTTTACGATTAACAATGTGCATAAGCATAGAAATAAATAACTTCTAAACAAGAATGATTTCTTGCTTATCTGATTAGACTCGGAGTTCCCCTGCGGGATCATAAAATTGGACGATTTCCAACACTATCAATCATATTAAACTCGGCGGTAAGCCAGCCATTCGGAGGAACTCTGGGGGGATTTTAGCAAGGGCAACAGTTTTACCCTTGGAGGAAATCCGCTATCATCGACTTTATCCCTCGGAGTGAGCAAGGAAAGTGGGTCTTACTCGTTGAGTGTACTGTAAATAATGCATTTATGGAAAATATTAATTACTATTAACAATATTATAACTGTGTATTTATAACTAATTTAAAACAATTGTTTTAATATACCCAAAGGGATGAACAAAATGTCGAAAACAATGGTTCTTATGAAGGATACCAAATTTAATTTACAAATGTGCATAAAACACAGTATTTCTACCTTATGAGACAATAGTAGATCACAGTTAATCTTCTAGCATTCACCAAATTTTTGCGGTTTCAGCTATTAACTATACACAGTTACCATCTTGTTATCAGTAATTAATACTTTCCAAAAATTATTAAGTAAGTAGTGAAAGGTTTATCAGTCAAAATATTTGTGCATTGATACTGAATAAGAATGTCACTAATAGTAAAGAATATCACATTGAGGACCAGAATACCATCCTATTCAATATGTGACCATCAGGTATGATGTGTCGATGGTAACACTGCAAGCAACATCAGTAGGGTCTTTTACTGGTGTCCTCAACCAGGGGTCATTCTTTTAAATTTATTCCACATTTAACACATTTATACTATGGTCAACTAATGGTGTAAAGCAATATTCCATTGAAATGGATGTGAATTGCAAACCCTCAGTTAGCATGCCCTTTCTATTGTACAAAAACTTACATCTGGAAACTGGTGTTTATGTAAATATAAATATTGGCCATGGGCAGATTGTTCAGAACTTTGTTTAAGTGAAGAGCGCTGTTATAAAAATCCTTACTAAATTTTAGAGGCAAAATATTTTATTATGTGCTGTTAAATGTAAGTAAAACAAGCATAGCTGAATCAAGTGCATCAATATTTTTAGGCAGGTCACATTTGTGTCAATGAAACTTTCACAGTATTAAAGGTTTGAAAATTAACAATGATCCAGTTAACAACATTGTTGACTTTCTAGTTCTAACCAATCCGCTCATTGTATCATTAATGTAAAGGGTTACCATGAATTTTGTTTGCAGCTGCAGTTGAGCTAAAAGATGTAAAAGGGAAGAACAGGATCAGTAAACTACTTCAAGAACACGGCAACTTTCCAGACCTCGATGTCCTGAATGTGAAAACAAATGTACCAGATGCTTTCAATTCGAGTCCTATTGGAAGTTTTGAATCACCTGGTGAAGAGAAGTTTCACTCTCTTAAAAGAAAAAGGAATAATTCAGAATCAGATGAAAATAGCCTACAGGTTTCCGTGGTAAATGCTGACAAGTTTAGCTGTGCTGTAGACCAATTCACAGAGCAGGACATTGAAGATTATGGCAGACAACAGAAGACTGGAGTGCTTTTGCCCTGCCCTTCCTTTGTTGAGGGGTAATTTTTAGATGTTCTTTTGCAATAATTATGACACATGTCATGTTGGAGATTTGTAAAGAATGTATTGTTTCACATATATCAACCTAATATTTGTGCTGGAAATATTTGTTTGGCCGTGATAAAGACATGGTTGGTGCGGTTCTGTAGTGGTTAGCTTTTACATTTGAATGAATGTTTTGTTAAGTTGCAGATCTATGCGAGTTATATTAGTTGAGTATTTTGCCATGTTGCATTTATAATAGAGTAGTTTGTCATTTTGCAGTTATAATAATTTAGTATTTTGTTTTGTTGCAGTTGTAATATTTGAGTCATATGTTGCATAAATAATATAATTTTTTGTCACATTGCAGTTATATTAGTTCAGTATTTTGTCATTTTGCAGTTAAAATTATTAAGTATTTTGTCATTTTGCAGTTAAAATAATTTAGTATTTTGTTATGTTGCAGATATAACAATTTAGTATTTTGTAATTTTGCAGTTAAAATAATTTAGTATTTTGTTATGTTGCAGATATAACAATTTAGTATTTTGTCATTTTGCAGTTAAAATAATTTAGTATTTTGTCATTTTGCAGTTAAAATAATTTAGTATTTTGTTACGTTGCAGCTATAATAATTAAGTATTTTGTCATTTTGCAGTTAAAATAATTTAGTATTTTGTCATTTTGCAGTTAAAATAATTTAGTATTTTGTTATGTTGCAGCTATAATAATTTAGTATTTTGTCATTTTGCAGTTAAAATAATTTAGTATTTTGCAGTTAAAATAATTTAGTATTTTGTCATTTTGCAGTTATTATAATTTAGTATTTTGTTATGTTGCAGTTAAAATAATTTAGTATTTTGTCATTTTGCAGTTAAAATAATTTAGTATTTTGTCATTTTGCAGTTAAAATAATTTAGTATTTTGTCATTTTGCAGTTATTATAATTTAGTATTTTGTTATGTTGCAGATATAATAATTTAGTATTTTGTCATTTTGCAGTTAAAATAATTTAGTATTTTGTCATTTTGCAGTTGTTGTTTTTTTAGTATTTTGTCATTTTGCACTTACAATAATTTAGTTTTTTGTCCTTTTGTAGTTAATACATAGGTGTTATTATGATAGGACGATTTTCTGGTGACCTGTATCACGTCGAGTTTGGAGTGTAAACATATATACGTCGAGACCGCAGGTCGAGACAGATACATGTTTACTCAACGAACAAGACTTGATGCAGGTCACCAGAAAATCGTTTTATCGTAATATTCCATTTATTATATACCTGCCTATTTAATTATTCCTTTTTATTTTTCGGTTTCAATTTGATTTAAATTTACCGCCATTTGTCAAATGCGTGTACAAATTCGAATGTGTTACGTAGTTTTGTGTATTGTTGTCAAGGGAGGCTATTACAGCGAAACGAAGTCAGAAGTTACAGAATTCACTTTGTTGAGCAAAATAAGAACAAAATATTTTATGTTTTAGCAAAACTAACAAATCGCTGATATGAAAACAATTATTAAATGTCACAGCACAAAAAAAACACACAAAAAACAGTACTTGTAATATTTTACGAGTATACACTAATCGTCATTTTCTGTAGACGTAACGCGGCCATTTTTAACACAGTAAATATTCGTGGGATTTTTTGACTATCATAATGTTCAGAATTGAGGGAAGTTTGTGAGTCAATTGCTATTTCTAGCGATGATGCCAATTCGCTTTCTTTTTTGTTTTGGCGAGCTGCTCATATTTATGATAATAAACATGGATAATGCAACAATTTATGAACTTCGAAATGGCAAACAACTAGTTCACTGAAGTAGCTGTCTAGATATATTGGAAGTGTTCTCTGCCTCGTGCTTAATTATCCTCATGGTTCTTTGAAGTCAAAGAACCATGTTCCTGAATATTTACTTGCTTCTGGAGCGTGAGTCAAGTTAGATAATTTTATGTATTTAAAAGCTAACAGGTTTTGCCAAGTTTTTTAGCAACACGAAAGTAGTTTTGAGACTACACATGGTACTCGCAGGATACGGAATGAGAAAACGACAGTATCATCATATGGATTTTTCAATACGGCGTGCTGTATTTTCACTTTTTTATATGAAAAAGGAATTTAAAAGGCATATAATAAAGTTGAGAATTGTCATACTGCAGTTATAACTGATGGGTATTGTCATAATGCTGTTAGAAAAGATGAGTATTTTGTCATATTGCAATTATGATGGTTGATGACTATCATATCCCAGTTATAATAGTAAAAACTGTTGATTATTGTCATATTCCAGTTATTATAAAAAGTTGAATTATTTTCATATTGCCAATTTTAACAATGTTGTGTTGTTGCATTCTACTAGTCACATAACAGATGTATTTCTTTGTTTGATTTACAGGAAAGTACAGTATGGCCCTCGCAGAGATGCCACAAAACTTCTGGAGCACCAGGACAAGACCAAAAAAGCAACAGGAGTTCTTACATCCAGGGTATTGCTAGCAAGACATTAGTAAAGGATGTGTCCCGATTATCACCATAGCGTTCATACAAGTTTCTAAAGAGAAGTATCAATTATTATCATGATTACACAGATGATGACATGCATTAATTTTTAACTAAATGTGTGGGTAAGCGACCTTACTATTAATAAAATTAATCCCCTTGAAATAGACTTATGCCTGCAGGGTATAAAGTTTTTCAATCCATATCAGATTTGTCATTGGCTTGTCGTTGCATTTAGTTCATGTATAAACTCATTACCAAGTTAATTCACTTCTTCCATTTTTTGCTTTTTCCTAAAACTTTTTGGTTTGTTCAAAGTTAGCCAGTGTTTATTGATTGGGCAATATTTATCCAAAAATTGCTTTTTACCAATCATATCATAAAAATATACAAACCAGCCTAAAGATAACGGTGTATAAGCTTATTTTTACTCTACTCGGTTCTAACCTATTGGGCATAGATGCAATATTTTCTGAAGACCATTCAGGGGGATTTATTCAGAAAGGCTGAAAATTCAGGGGGATTTTGGTAGTGTTCAGTTTTTAGCAGGCCTTAGTTGGCGAAATTATTATTAGACTTATTTTTAGATGCAAGTCGAAAACATGTATTCACATGTTTTGCTATGAAAATCTATAATTTTTCATTATACAGAATTATTTTATGTCATGATATATCATATTCTTATGATACACCGTCATACTGTAATGCACAAGTTTGCAGAACAAATATGTCACTGGAAAATGCCATTCGGCAAGTGCTCCAATGATACTGTAAGTCCTTTTAGTGGTTTTTTTTGGAGCCAAGTGCACAGACAGAATGTAATCCTGGTTAGAGCTACCCTGGTTTTTAATTGTGAACAAGTGTATAGCAATGTCATATGGGACCCCCATTTAATTTCCCTCCCGGAAGACAATTAGTATTCTTTTTAGTGTTGCAGCGGGGAGTTGAACCTGTGACCCCTGGATTGACAGTCAAGTGTGTTACCACTAGACCACAGATGCACCACCCTAAAGATTACCTGTGGACAACTTACTTAACTTATTACAACTTATTTTTGAAAATCACAATTGGCTGATGAGGTCAATTTGCAATGACATTGAGGCTTATTGTGCAATACAAGTAATTCTTGTTGGGTGCCAAATGTACTGGACCGTACAAATTTTAGGGTTTTTCAAGCTTGACTTTTCAATAGAAGAGGGAGTGCTATACTACTAAGTGGTAAATCATAACAATTAACAATCCAGCCAATGAAAGACAGAGATTTAAATAACCTAAAAATTGCCTTTTATTTCTCTAGAAAATCATACTAAATTCTTGTATTTTAGACACTGGTGCCAGTGGCTGGTAGATATGATGAAAATTACCAGTTTACGCTAATGGTTGGTCAGTTTCAGTCCATGAATATTAACACGTACCAGGATAATACAACGAAGACTAAATTTCAATGTGAGAAGGTATGTTGGCCAATTGAAGTTATGTTTTTCTTTGATAAATCTTATCATGTCACCTATACCTTTCAGTGGATTTGCCTTCACAGATGATCAGGCATTACTTTTGGACGATCAAAGATTATGTTGTTTGTGCTGAGTACATATTCACTTTAAGGAACTAATTTCTTGGAAAATCTGAAGCGTGACGCTCATGTGTCACAGACATGATTGTTGTTACAGGCATCTGTTTCTTATAGACAAAAGTATAGTTTCTTACTTGATCATGCTTACTTACAAAGATCACAGTATATTGCAGTAATAATTTTGTAGAAGTATCAGTTTGTAGTCCGGTGCCAAGGCCTTAAATTAAAAAAAAAGTGCCTTTAAAGATATACTTTATTTTTCTGCTTCTAAGATTGCTTCTAAAGTGGCATCCATTTAACCACATTGACATCTAAATGTCATTATTAAAATGTAATTAATGTATCAGAAAACTGTCTTTGCTAATATAAAAGAAATAATAATTATGTACTCCGTTAATGTATTTTTAAAGAGTAAAACATAGTGCCAATGAGGTTACAATACTTCCAGTAAGCTGATCAGGATGAAAATAAAATTATCAAGTTTATCCTTTGTAAATGTTATTTATGAAGGGTCACTATCAATTTGGCTACAGATTTCATTTAAGTATAATTTTGCTCTTTCAAATTTTAAAAATCACTTGATAGATAATGAAGTTCATCATTTTATTCTGTAAAAGTCTTCATATTGTTCAATTCATTTATTAATGAGTCCCTCTTCGATTGTATGTCACTTTTGCAGATCCCTAAGCAAAGAGTTCATCCAGAAGCTGTCTTCAAGTTTCCATTCCGAAGTAAATATTTACCAGAATTGCTTGGTATTATCATCAGACCAGACCAACCTGTGAATGTACTGTTTACTTTTTCAGGTAAGGATATTTACTTAGCTTGTCCTTTCCAAGACAAAAAAGCCTTTGTTTCATAGAAGCAGTGTTAATGCAGCTTTCTGGTCAAACTCTAATGTTGACCAGAATTGGTATACTTTCAAGGTTTTTAATATAAGAACTTGACTCACAATGTCTCAAGGAAATGTATAGCAAGACTGATTATAAGTATCAATCACGTGTTTCCGGGATGGATAGAAAATCTGACCTGATGTCACGCGCATAAACAGGTAACGAGGCTTGCTGAGTTACCGTCCACTCAGCATGCCTGAGGGTCGGATTTTTCTATCCAGACTGGAAAAACATGATCAATATATTTTTTCTTGCATATCTAAAATTGTCAATTTGTGGAAAGATTGACTTAGAAAACGAACTTTTCACCGAAAAGCCAGTTTGACATTGTTTACTGATGTCATAAAGCGCAGTAATTTTAAAATGATTAAAAATCATGTTTTTAACGATTATTTATTTTTAATTAACAGTCTTGCATACATATATATTTGATTGCCCCTTATTGAAATGGCATAATGTACTTTTCATAAACCATACAATGAAAGAAATGAGAAGTGGTGCATTGTTGCGCGTGACATATCTTACATGAGGGGTGTAAGATTAGTTTTTCCAGCACTGGTCATAAACAGAAACACATGTCTGGTATGCATGAACACTTTAACTCCCACCTCAGATAAGAAGATCCAAAAATTTGGCCGTGCCTGAATCTTGCCCACTGGCAGAGATAAAACAAATACCAATTACCTCCCTTGTTAAAGACCAACGTCTGTAGCACCATGGAAACCTTGTCTTGAGGCAATTATATTTAGAATCCCAATTAATTATTTCTTGCTTCAAATGGCACCATAAAAAAGTTTTCACACCAAATTCTAGAAAAAATGTTGCACTCTCCTCAGAACTATTTAAAGAATGATATCATAGTTATCAACAGATAAAAATACATAATCTGAATCACTGCTCACAGTCATGTCCATGACAACCACCAATTATCACATATCTGTACACACATAATTTTCACTAAGCACTTAAGTGTTCCAGTGAAAAAAACAACATTTTTACTTTATTTTGTTTGACTGAGGTGGGAAAAAAGGCATCTACCATAGCTGCTTGTATAAGATCCCAACCCTCACACAGGGTCTGCTGTGAAAACTCAGTAAACCGCATTTTAACAAAACACCCTACACTCGGATGGGTGAATTCTTGCATACCGGACATGTGTTTCCGGTCATGTTACCGGTGCTGGAAAAACTCATCTTACACCACCCATGTAAGATGAGTCGGGCTCAACAACGCGCCACTTCTGATTTCTTTTATTGTATGGTTTATGAAAAATGTTATTATGCAATTTTATTAAAGCGGATGCAAAAATCTAAGTATACAATTGAAAATAAATAATCGTAAAAGCGCGATTTTTTTAAGAACTATTTGATGTCAATAGTGATTTAAAATGACTGCACTTTATGAAGAAAAATCAATCATGTTTTTTCTGGTGCAGATCGAAAAATCTGACCCTCTGGCACGCTGTGTGACCAGTACCTCATTATCGGCTTACAAGTGTGCCCTCGGGTTGGATTTTTCTATCATGGCTATCAAACTTTGACAATTTTCAATGCTTTCCAGTGTTCCAGTATGACTTTGGAATATTTATATACAGGTTTTAACAGTTCATGAATCAGCTTTCTTTCATATTTCCTTTATAGGGGTGTCATTGGACAAATTTCAGCAAGGTCCATTTCAAGTGAAGGATATCATTTGTTTTTTAAAGCAAGCTATGAAGGCTGTGTATTGTCTTCATCAGGAAGATTTTGTGCATACTAGAATACAACGTGAGTATTTTCAATAGTTAATGATTATTAACCGTGTTTTCATATAGTGAAAGCTGGTTATTAGAATGACGAACGTCGTTGTTTGGGCGGGCGGCTAGGCAGCCGGGTGACATGAAACTCACCTATGAAACTGAATAACTTGAGTCAGGGTTGACATATCTTGACCCAACTTGGTAAAAAGGAAGAGTTTATGGAGACCTTTTATGGGATTGCAGTGTGCGAAATTAACGGTAGCCCTATCGCCCGTGGCGATAGAATAATGGCCCGGGCAACGAGAAAACCGCAAACGATCGTCCGATTGGCGATGAAAATCTTGTAAGTTGAAACATAAAAACCGACATGGAATAATAAACAATGACACCGTTTGCTAACTTCCGGTATTGTATATTTTCCGTTGCAGTGATCTCCCTTCGATTACGCTATTCAAAGGGAAGTAAATAGTAATGGCAAGCGTCCGTTATTCAGTACAGTATAGCGGACGGATCTTGTACGGGACTTTCGTTGTTTTCTTTGTTTACAATATCGTTCTTAACCTTGGGTTTGTGGTAGTCGAGGACGCTAAAGCTGACATCATGATAAATGGCCTGAAGTACACGGCGAGTTCACTCCCAGGAAAACGCCGGAAAACACAAAGTTCAACTCAAAATGATGCAGAAAAAAAGGCAAAACGCCAGAAATACGAAAAAGAGGTGATTGAAATAAAAATAAATTGTTTGAATTGAACTTGAAGGTCATTTTTGTTGACAATGTACTGTACTTTATTATTACCATCCAATTTAAAAGTTATGCGGTCAAATACGTGTCAGATGTGTTTCAAAAGTTTTAAATTTTAATAAAATAAAAATAAATGTCAAATTAACAGTGACTCGTGCTGAAGAAAATTATTTGATTCTGATATTGGTTTCAAACTGCAAGCTTTCATGATTTTATAACATGAACACAAATAATAATATAAAAAAAAATTTTTTAAAGAACTATTATAATATTGATAATAATAAATAATAATATAAACAAATTTATTATTATATATATTTATTCAGATCAGAGAACGAGCATTCCAGCCTTCCTGGAAGGTAGACAGGGATTGGCTTCAGTATGGTGAGGCATCAAATAAAATGAGGTGCCAGACCTGCATTGATTTTTATAACAATGATGAACGTAGGAGTATGGTGAGGCCAGAAAGCATGAAATGGCTAGATGGTACGGATGCCCTAAAAAAAAAAAAACATTACAAAACATGAAGGTTCCAATTCACACAAGTATGCTTCTGCAATAAGTTGCGAAGTATAAGATTAAATTATGAATTTTCAATTAAAATATGCAACCTGTTGCCATTTAACAAAGCTTTTTTTCCTCAGAGTTCATCTACCAGGCCAAGAAGGCCTACATTTACCAGACGAAAGGGCATAAAATTAGCACAGGCAGAAGGGGGAGACAAGCCAGTAGGTGTTGAAATTATTGATGAGGTTGAGGAAGAAGAGGAGGAAAAAAAGGAGGTGGGGGAAGAAGAGGCGAAACAGACAGAGGGAGAAGACAAGCAGGAAGTGGGAGTTGATCTGGATGCAGCTAGACCATCAGGCACCCCCATGGCTGAATATTCTGACAACGATTCAGCATACGACTCTGATGAGGACTTTGAAATGAATGAAAAGAACATTTTGAGATTTGCTTGTGGCAATACTTTGTCAAACTGTAATACTGAATAAAATAGAATAATTTCCAAGTCTTTTTTCAATTGCTATTGTTAATTTTGTGTAAGATTAAAATTTATCACAATTTATGGTAGGGCTACAGAACTTTAGCTTGGGCTATGAATCATTGAGAGTCTGTAGCCCCATTGGCTATCATTGTCAAAATGTTAATTTCGCACAACTGGGATTGTGTTTGGGGTCTCTAGGGTCAAGTTCAAGGTCACTGTTACTGAAAATAGAAAAATGGTTGAAACTAAATAACTTTAGTTAGGGTTGACATATCTTGACCCAACATGGTATAAAGGAAGAGTTTATGGAGAACTTTCATGGGATGGTGTTACGGGTTCCTAGGGTCAAGGTCACTGTTACTAAAAATAGAAAAAACATTTGAACTGAATACTTTTAGTTAGGGTTGACATATCTTGACCTGACTTGGTATAAAGGAAGAGTTTATGGAGACTTTTTATGGGATTACGTTTGGGGTTTCTAGGGTCAATGTCACTGTTACTAAAAATAGAAAAACGGTTGAAACTTTCGTAAGGGTTGACATATCTTGACCCAACTTGGTATAAAGGAAGAGTTTATGAAGACCTTACATGGGATTGCGTTTGGGGTCCCTAGGGTCAAGGTCACTGTTACTAAAAATAGAAAACAGTTGGAACTGAATACTTTTAGTTAGGGTTGACATATCTTGACACAACTTGGTATAAAGGAAGAGTTTATGGAGAACTTTCATGGGATTGTGTTTGGGGTCCTAGGGTCAAGGACACTGTAACTTAAATAGAAAAACAGTTGAAACTGTATAACTTTTGTTAGGGTTGACATATCTTGACCCAACTTGGTATAAAGGAAGAGTTTATGAAGACCTTTCATGGGATTGTGTTTGGGATCCCTAGTGTCAAGTTCACTGTTACTAAAAATAGAAAAACAGTTAAAACTGAATAACTTAAGCCAGGGTTCACATATCTTGACCAAACTTGGTATAAAGGAAGAGATAAGGGACCAGGGTTTAACTGACCCTATCGGCCACCGAGGCGTTCCCATGGAAGTCCTTCATTAACTCTTCTAGTCCTCCTACATACCAAGTTTGGTAAAAATAAGTGAACCAAATTTATCCAGTACGGAACAATTATCTTTTTTTAGTAACTGTGACCTTGACCCTAGGGGCCCCAAACACAATGCCAAGAACGCTCCCATTAAACTCTTCCTATATACTTAAATTTGGTTGCAATTATGTCAACCTAAACAAAAATTACCAACCATTTTCATATTTCTAGTAACAGTGACCCTGACCCTAGGGGCCCAAAACACAATCCCATGAAAGGTCCCCATAATTTGAGTTTGAAAGAACCCTCAGGCCAGCACAACATCTAATTACCATGTTTCATTTTGTGAAAGCCTTGTTAAAATATAATAATGTCTCTCTCATTAGAAATAAAAGATTTTTATATAAAAACATAAAAGTCAAGGGCCATAATTTGTATTTAGGGTTAATATGGTGTTATATAACCACTTTTAGTAACAGAAAATGGCTAAAAAAATCGGTCTGAAATTTGTTCATTTTCTTTTACA
The DNA here is from genome assembly GCF_026914265.1 of Mya arenaria. Classification (NCBI taxonomy): domain Eukaryota; kingdom Metazoa; phylum Mollusca; class Bivalvia; order Myida; family Myidae; genus Mya; species Mya arenaria. Next base: position 46,541,244 of record NC_069122.1, read on the forward strand.
ATTTTGGTCCAAAAAGTCAGTTTAACAAGAGCTGTCGTATGACGGCTCTCAACTATACACCACTTTGTCTAAGAAATAAATACAACAATGATGTAATATGTTTAAATGGCTTAGCCATTTCGGACATAAATTGTTAATGAATTGAAAATAAACAAATTTCGGACCAATTTTTTTAGCCATTTTCTATTTCTTGAGGAAAACAACATCAGGATGACAAATTGAAATTGTTGTTTATTGATTACTTAACAATGGGTTAACAATCTAGGGTTTTGAGAGGGGGCCGGATATTGTTTTGGCGTTGTCCTTCATTCTGTACATCCGTCCGGAACCATAACTTCTTGGTAGGAATTGATCAGAAAATGTTTAAACTTGGTCAGAATGTTCCCCTCGTTCATATCTCAACCACCTGTAAAAGTGGGTCACATGGAGTCAAAAACTAGGTCACTAGGTCAAATCTTAGAAAAATCTTTGGAACAAACTAGAGGCATTATACATGGTCAAATATTTATGAAACTTAATGGAAATGTTTTCCTTTATGAACTCTTGGACATATATAAAACTGGGTCACATATGATTGAAAATTAGGTCACTAGGTCAAATCTTAGAAAAATCATTCAAATTCATAGAAACTATTTCAAATATTACTCCATACACAAAACTTTTATTTCAAATATTTCCAAACAAAATCAAACTTCTATCCAATGTTCATAACAGTCTATTTCTCTGCAGCCATATTTCATGTTAATATAGGAATATTCCATCTACTTTCCATTTCCAATTCATGAACTTTGCCTAATCAGGCAGGGGATATCAATTCAATGAATTTGCTAGTTTCAATAAACTTTATCATGTATGTACATTTGTAGCACTATTTAATAATGTTTGCTATTTTCACGACTCAATAAAAATTGTCGAAAGAAATATTGTGGCTGCTGATTTTTCACTGTGTCATATATATATGCTTAAAGTGGTATAAAAAATCACCTGATTTTCTGTTTTGGCTGTATCCTAGCATCCAAATAAACCTTGAATTATGGTATTGATATCTCTGCTTGAAATTAAATGTTATAGTTTTTCCAATTTTTCAGCTCACTGCTTTCTGGTTGATAGAGACAATGAAGGACTCCTAGTTGTCAAGTTGACAGACTGCTACAATCTTGAAAGAAATGAGCACGGTATGGATTCAATTGTGAAACACCTCCTGACTGATTCTCGTCTAAAGGCCCAATACTACCCTCCAGAATTGTGTCGTTTTCTTCGCAACTGGGAAAAATGGTATTTATTTCTTTTCAGTTCATAATTGTGTTAAAAGACTGGCTAATTCTGCAAGAAAACAAAGTTATTCCTCAATCAGGAACCCTGTTATATATTTAGGGTTGGTTAATGAGACACCTGTTTCTCAAAATAGAATGGTTTCCACTTCATATCTTTAAATAAAATTGATGTAAAGTGATGACAACTATTGTTTGAAAGTTTAGGTGAAACTGTACCTTGGGGGTCAAGGTCACTGATGCTAAAAATAGAAAATGTTTTCTGCTCGATATCTTAACTTGGGACCAATAACAAAATCTATACCCAGGCTTAACATAGTTTTAGGGATGAAACTTGTTGTTTAGAAATCTCATATGAATACATAACTAGAAGCATTGCTTTTGGGTTGGTGACGTCAAGGTCAAGTCAGCTGTTACTTAGAATAGAAAATGGGTAATGAAGCTTGCATGGTAGGAAGCTTACATAAAGCTGCAGCTCGCAATTGCTTTTGGAGTGAGTTGGGACAAGGTTGCAGATCAATGGTTTTGCTCAACAACTTAAGACAGAATTGATTAAATTTGGTATATATAGCAAGTTCATGTGCAGTAAACATTGGGACTCGAATTTAGGGAAAAGATCATTTTTAATAAAATTAAAAGGAACATGTGATGAAAGTTTAATAAGTATATAGGAGTCTCATGTGAGGTCAAGGTCAAGGTATTAACAATGGTTGCGGCTTAATTGCTATAGTTAGGAATAACATTCAAGCTATGACTGTTTACCTTTAGGTTACATTTTAGTTGCTGAGGTCAAGGTCAATGTGTATATTGATTAAGTTTGGTGGGTCATGTCATGTGGTGATGTAAATAGGAATCATATAACGGGATTGATGAGCCAAAGTCAATGATGGTCGAAAATCATTTTTGCTTATCAGTAATAGCTTGAGTTGGGAATGATGTGTTATCATGAAACTTAGTGTATTTGTGTGCATGTATATTGGGATTGGTGTTTATTTTACTAAAATGTGAATAGAAGAAGAATTAATACTCAAATGTTTAGAAAGTCAGTTTCTTCTTAATAGCTCGAGTTAGGAAAGATGAATTATGATGAATCTTAGTGTATGGATTTGCAATTACTTTGGGGCTGAAACCTTTATTTATTCTAAAAATATATTGAACTATCAATGTTTAATAATCATTGACGTCATTTCAGTGGCGTGACCGCATTTGGCGACGACATGACTGTATTTGGTTTCTCTTTCGACACTTACGGGATTGCATTGACAACCCTTTATATGCTGAAGGGAGAGCATGTTCTTCAAAACGAGCAACCTTGGGATGTCATTTTAAAGGTTTGTGATTTCTTAAAGTGACACTTATATTTAAAAACAAAAGAAACATAGATATAATAAACACATATTTTGAGTGATAAACCTATAACTACTTATTTAATGATGTATATATAGTAAATATTAATTACTGATAACAAGATTATAACCATGTATTTAAAGCTGCACTCTCACAGATTGGACGTTTTGACAACTTTTTTATTTTTTGTCTTGGAAATAATTGAGCCATTTTTGTGAAAATCCATGGAAACCAGTTATATAACACTGCTGACAAAAAAATAGATCACAGATTTTTATATTTAAGTTCAAAAATTGATGTTTTATGCATTTTTCTTAAACTGTTAGTAACGGTTGAAGCCATAAAACATTAATTTTGGAACGGAAATATGAAAATCTACGTTCCGTTTTCTTGTCAGCAATCTTATATCATTGGTTTGCAGATATTTACGCAAAAATTTGCTCTTTCCAAGACAAAAAAATTAAAAAAAGTTGTAAAAACCGTAAATCTGTGAGAGTGAAACTTTAATAGCTAAACATGCCCAAATATTAAATGACTGGTGGGTCCTAATAGATATAAAGTGATCAACTATCATCTAAATACAGTGATTTTTTTTTTGTGCAATTTACTACCTTCTAAAGGCTGTTTTACCTTGAGAAAAAGTGCCCATTTTCCCAAAAATTAATATATTTCCCAATTTAATAAATGCACATTATGTTAGTGAATAAAAAAGCAATGAATTTCTTGAAAAATAAACAAAATCTTGACAAGACTTACTTTTTCACAGCATAAAGTATGCATAAAAATGTGACAACGTATATTTGCCATTATATTTGCTATTTTGATCTGATTTTGTATTTTCCCAATTTGGACATATTTTTACCAATTTGCAAGGCACAGAAAGTAAAAATATTTCCAAAAAAATCACTGCATTAAGTAGAAATACTTTGGTTTTTGCAGAATTAACACAATATCCTTCATACAAACTATTGTCTTCGATATACATTTATCTTTTTCGGTAAATTAAAACAATTGATTTAATTGTAGTACATCTTATTTAGGAGTAAGAGTGCATCTTTATGTTTTGAATCCTGTTAAAACGATCTAGTTCAAGGTCTAGTTGTATAATCATATCAAAAGGGTACTATTAATGGTGTAAAATATTTACAGTATTTTTAAATACATTTTAAATTGCTGTGTGATTTTGTCTCCCTTTTAAAAAGTCAGTTTAACAAGATACAACAGCTCTTATCCATGGAGATTATAAGTATCTTCCATGGCCGAGAGTGTAAGATAGGTTCATTCCGACCCGAGCGTAGGGTGTTTGGCGGAAACGAGGTTTACCGAGTTTCCGCAAAACACCCTGTGCGAGGGTCGGGATGAACCTATCTTACACGAGCGGCTATGGTAGATGCTTTTTCTCCCACCTCAGTTAAACAGAATTAAGTAAAAACGTATTTTTTTGCTGGAACCCTTTTGTGCTTGCGTACGGATATGCGATAATTCGGGGTTGTCATGGATATTCGCGCAGTGATTCAGAGTATGTAAATGGTCTGACCGCTCTTTAAATAGTTCTAAGAAGAGTGAAACATTATTTCTTGAAAGGTGCGTGAAAACTGTTTTCTGGTGACATTTGAAGCGAGAAATAATTAACTAGCGTTCTAAATATTGCCACAATACAAGGTTTCCATAATGCGCTACAGACAACAGTCTTCAACAAGGGAGGTAATTACAATGTGGTGACCATTAAAAGAAGTCCCATACGGGCATTTTATCTTCGCCCGTGGGCAAGATAAGAATTTCTAGCATGGTTAAATTAATGGATCTACTTATCTGAGGTGGGAGAAACTTGGTTTCTGCCCTGTCCATCAGCTGGTCAGATAGAACACAGTCAGTCAGTCTGTGACTCTGTCAGTATGTATGTGACACACTTTGTTTCTGCTCAATAACTATAGAATGCTCAATAACTATAGAACACTTGAACCAAGAAACTTTATACTTGGTATACAGGTTGATCATGACCAGGTCAAGGTCGCGGTGACCATGAGATGAAAAAACAGTTCCTGTTTAAGAACTAATACAAACATTTATGTACTATTTTATTCATATGACTAGCAGTTGGCTAATATTACAGTAAAATTATTATCTTTTATTTGAAACATCATTTAATATACAAAATGTGTTTCAGGTCAGACTACTCTGTGTCATGATACACAAACATAGATGCTGTAACTATTCTTTATATCTAGAATTTTGATACAAAAGTATTTCAACTTTGACTGCAGGTGGCTGTAACTCCACATTTGGTGCAAAATATTGAGCACCACCTCTCAAACACAAATCTTGGGCATATACTGTTTCGAATGTTGGAACCTGATGCACAGAAAAGAATGAAGATGACGAAGGCTTTGGAAGGTGAGTGTGAGTCTACCAGACTGTTCAAGAGCCATTCTGAACTCTGTGAGTGTGAGACTGAATTTTAAGAAAAAGTAACCTGTTGTTTCAGGTATGAATATCTTTTCCCTTGAACACACATGATGGCAATCGCTTAAAATATTATGATGACCATCAATTATTATGATTATCAACTTTAAGCTCTTTATGTTTTGTCTATAGTATTTTTAAGCTGTTTAAAGGGACTGTACACTAGATTGGCACCAAAAAATGTTTTTTTCTGTAACAAATCTCGGGTACCGAAATGTAAAAAAAAATGTGAAGGAGGCCGGGTCAAACCCGTGTCGTCAAAATTGCAGTCCAGCATCGTATCCACTGAGCTACGACAGCTTACTCTAATCGGTTGACATAATTAAGCTATAACCTAACTCGGTAATATCACATGATAACATTGACTAGCCAATTACACATAAGGAATGAATTCTACTAGGTAGACATACCAAGTAATCTTTTTTAATGGAAATATACCAAATAACTGCTAAACTTAAATTGATTGTAAACTATGTGGTACTTCAGTTAGTAAGTTGCAATGCATTGTACACATAAATACCATGTTTATGTCAGTTTTCAACAATTTTCTTCTTTATTTTGCAAATTGATCATGTGGTGCACAGTTGCTTTAAACCGTTTGAGATATTCAACAGACACTTGTTCACATGTCGCCAGACTATACTAGCTGTACAGTAAGACACATACATGTGAGTCATGGTGTAATAATTATTTTTGATGTTTGTCCCTTTAGTGCACTGGTTAGCACACTCCCATCTCACCTAGGCGACCCGGGTTCAATTCTCAGCCTAGGCGTATGTGAGTTTGGTTTGTGGTCAACAAGCTGGACAAGTGGGTTTCCTCCAGGTGCTGCAGTTTTCCCCACAACACAAGACCACACTCTCGCGTAAAATCTTCCCAACGAGAGTGATTAATAATGTTCTAATTATTTGTTTCACAATCCTTGTAAAATAAATAAGTTTGTTTTTTGTTTTGTTTTATTTTTCAGAACTTGATGAAAACGATAATGATCTGCTTAAACTTAGTGAGTTTATTTTAGTATTTTTTTTTTGTGAAGAATGTCCAGAAATCAGTTTTACAAAAATAATTACAACAAAATTATAAAACATCATAATTTCCATGGAGAGCTTATTGAAACATTTTGCAATGTGATCAATTTATTGTTGATAAGAATTGGTAAATAGTGAGCTTAGCATAATCCTGTTATAAGGTTGTCTATGTCTAGTGTCTGTTAGGACTTAGCCTTGTGGCTCTAAACAGGGTCTTGTTTCTGGGTTTGTACCTTTAGCTTCACTGGTTAATAAACGATTGTGCTCATCACAGATTGTGCACTCTCACAGATTGAACATTTTGACTTTTTTATTTTTTGTCTTAGAACGAGCTTTGCAAATATCTGCAAACCAGTGATACAAGACTGCTGACAAAATATCAGATAGCAGCTTTTATACTTCTGTCCCAAAATTGATGTTTTATGCATATTTAGCTCGACAATTCGAAGAATATGGAGAGCTATTCTACTCACCCAAGCGTCGGCGTCGGCATTGGTGTCACACCTTGGTTAAGGTTTTGCCTGCAAGCACACATAGGTTTATATCTCAGCAACTACTTGAGGTATTGCATTGAGAGTTTATACAATGGTACTCAACCATCCAACCTACTTTATTAACCAAGTTAGAAAACTCTAGTTTGCATTTAATGCAAATAATTGCCCTTTATTATTTGACTTAGAAATTCTGGTTATGGTTTTGCATGTAACAACTTTAAAGTCAACACCTCAGCAAATACATCATGTATTGTATTGAAACTTTACACCCCGGCTCCCAACCATTTAACCTTCTTCTTTAATCAAGTAAGGTAACTCTATCTTTCATATTATATCATTTTTGCCCCTTTATAATGAGACTTAGAAATTCTGGTTAAGGTCTTGCATGTTAGCACACATACTAGGATAATATCTCAACAACTACTTGATGTATTGAGTTGAGACTTCATACAATGGTATTCAACCACCTACCCTAATTGAATAACCAAGTTGGATAACTGTATTTTGTAAATAATGGCCCTTTATTATTAGACTTAAAAATTCTGGTTAAAATTTTCCATGTAACCACATTTATCTTAATATCTCAGCACATCATGTATTGCATTGGAATCTAATCTAACAGTGATCCATGCATGTTTCGCCAAAACTTTTCAATCCTTACATTGAAAAGCAGCGGAATAGTTGAGCGTGCTGTCTCTGTGACAGCTCTTGTTCTTAAACCGTTAGTAACGGTTTTAAGCCATAAAACATTCAATTTGTAAAAGAAATATGAACATCTGCTATCTGATCTTTTGTCAGCAGTCTTTCATTACTGGTAAGCAGGTATTTATGCAAAAAAAATCTTATTCCTAGTCAAAAAGTAAAAAAAATGGAAAAACGGTAAATCTGTGATAGTGCAGCTTTAAAGTGACACTCTTATTCAAAATCAATACATACACATGTATATCAAAAATCAAATTTGACTGATTAACCTTCTTACTAAATAATGCATTTATGTATATATTGCCGATTTAGCAAGATTGTAACAGTGTTTTAATAGCAGAAAGCTCAAAAATATTAAATGGTGAATGCTAAAAGATTTATTATGGTCTACTATAGTCTCATAAGATAGAAATACCATGTGTTATGCTCATTTCTTTGAAACTTAACTTGGTACCTTTTATAAAAACCTTTTTTTTCTACATTTATTCATCCTTTTTGGAATTCTAAAATAATATTAATAATTGTGGTAAATCTTATCTAGGAGTAAGAGTGCATCTATAAGGTGCAGTTTAGATTGGTATGTTCTTCTTTATTTTCTATTTATTATTTAGATGCAAAGGTACGGATATTTAAAAAGGTCAAGAAGAAAATGACAGTGTCAAACAAAAAGCAGGTAAATAAACAGTAGGCATGTATCACATCGCTGACACACTGACATGTTTGGATGTCCATATTTTTTAAAAACCTGTGATAGATTGGCAAGTGGGCATTGTCAACAGTTTGTGTTCACAGTTCTGAGATTTTGCCATTCAAGGATTTTCAAGCGGATTTCCTTAAATGTTTTCCGGGACTAAAACCATTTCTGTAGGTCAAGGTTGCATTTGAGGGTCATTTGTCAAAATGGCTTGTCCAGACTGAGTTCACAGAGTTCAGAATGGCTCTTGAACAACTGTTATGCATAAGAAAGTTTTGAAGTGTTTTGGCTTATCATGACTTTCCTTGACTATGTCAAATATAACTTGGCTCAAATGTTCACCATGACAAGACATGATGTGATTTTTTAATCCTTTGTCCAATCTCACCAAATTTGGTCAAAACGTGAATGGATTAATGCCTCTGTCAGGTTCAATAACCAGCCATTTTGCCTCAGTCACTCCTGAGTTATTATGCCCCCCTTCGAAGAAGAGGGGTATATTGCTTTGCACAGGCATGTCGGTCGGTAGGTCGGTCTGTCCGTCGGTAGACCAAAGCTTTTCCGAGTGATAACTCAATAATTCCTGGACGTATGGTCATCAAACTTCACATGAAGGTTGGGCCTGACCAGTAGATGACCCCTATTGATTTTGGGGGTCATCGGGTTAAAGGTCAAGGTCACAGTGACCTTTATTGGTAAAATAATTTTAAAGCTTTTCAGAGTGATAACTCAACAATGCCTGCACCCATGGCCCTCAAACTTGACATGGAGGTTGGGCCTGACCAGTAGTTGACCCCTATTGTTCTGGGGGATCATCAGGCCAAAGTTCAAGGTCACAGTGACCTTGAATGGTAAAAGGTTGTCCGAGTGATAACTTGACAATGCCTGCACCCATGGCCCTCAAACTTGACTTGGAGGTTGGGCCTGATCAGTAGCTGACCCCTATTGTTTTTGGGGCTCATCGGGTCAAAGGTCAAGTTCACAGTGACCTTGAATGGTAAAAGGTTGTCCGAGTGATAACTCAACAATGCCGGCACACATGACCCTCATTATTGAATTGGAGGTTGGGCCTGACCAGTACATGACCCCTATTGTTTTGGGGGGTCATCGGGCCAAAGGTCAAGGTCACAGTCACCTTGAATGGTAAAAGGTTGTCCGAGTGTTAACTCAACAATGCCGGCACCCATGGCCCTCATAATTGAATTGGAGGTTGGGCCTGACCAGTAGATGACCCCTTATGTTTTTGGGGGTCATCGGGCCAAAGGTCAAGGTCACAGTGACCTTGAATGGTAAAAGGTTGTCCGAGTGATAATTCGACAATGCCTGCACCCATGGCCCTCATAATTGAATTGGAGGTTGGTCCTGACCAGTAGAAGACCCCTGTTGTTTTTGGGGGTCTTCGGGCCAAAGGTCAAGGTCACTGTCACCTTGAATGGTTAAAGGTTTCCCGTGTGATAACTTGACAATGCTTGCACCCATGGCCCTCAAACTTGACTTGGATAATTGGCCTGACCAGGAGATGACCCCTATGGTTTTTGGGGGTCATCTGGCCAAAGGTCAAGGTTACAGTGACCTGGAATGGTAAAAGGTTGTCCGAGTGATAACTCGAAAATGCCTGCACCCATGGCCCTCAAACTTGACTTGGAGGTTGGGCCTGGCCAGAAGATGGTCCCTATTGATTTTAGGGGTCATTGGGCTAAAGGTCAAGGTCACAGTGACCTGGAATGGTAAAAGGTTATCCGAGTGATAACTTGACAATGCCTGCACCCATGGCCCTCAAACTTGACATGGAGGTTGGGCCTGACCAGTAGATGACCCCTATTGATTTTAGGGGTCAAAGGTCAAGGTCACAGTGACCTTGAAAGCGACCTTGACAATTCCTGGACCTATGGTCATCAAACTTGACATGAAGGTTGGGCCTGCCCAGTAGATGACCCCTATCGACTTTGGTAACCTTTAACGCAAAAAAAGTTAACAAATCTTCTCCCACTAATATTTCAACAATGCCTGAACCTATGATCATTAAACTTGACATGGATGTTAAGCCTGACCAGTAGATCACCCTTATTGATTTTAGGATTCATAGAGCCAAAGGTCAAGGTCACAGTGATCTTGAATGGTAAAAGGTTGTCCGAGTGATAACTCAACAATGCCTGAACCCATGTCCTTCAAACTTGACTTGGAGTTGCATCTGACTTGTAGATGACCCCTTATGATTTAAGGGGTCATTGGGTCAAATGTCAAGGTCACAGTGACCTTGAACGAAAAAAACTTGTCTGTGTGATAACTTGACAATGCCTGCACCCATGGCCCTCGAACTTGACATTTAGGTTTCTGGTGACCAGCTGATGACTCTGGATTTTGAGTTCATAGAGTCAAAGGTCATGGTCATAACACACTCTATCCTCACACTTTAATGGTCATAATCTTAAAACTGCCTTAACGGCAACAAATCAGCTGTCATTTCGGTCCATGCATATTTCATTCAATTGTCCACATAATCCTGACAACATGGTGCTCGGGGGGGGGGCATAATGTTTGACAAACATCTCTTGTTACCCTTGATTTGTCAAAACTGTATGGACTGTGTCAGCTTTCTAAATTTTGCTCTACGTTCAACCACTTTTCACTTACTTAGTGTCCTGAAACTAGGACGGGCCTATTTTGATGCTTACCAAAGGGAGGGAATAATGTTTCCACTGTGTGCTTTTAAAAAACAATGATGGGATTGAAATAAAACTTCTCAAACCTTCCTGTATCCTTCCATGTAATGAATGTTTCCAACTTGTGTGTAATATTGCTACAATATTGAATAATTTATCTTCTGCCAGCACATTACATTACACGTTCTGCCTTTTCATGGAAAATGGGCGTATGGGGATCAACCACGCTTCCAGCCATATTCTTGTTTGACATTTTGAGCTCTTGTTTGTTTTCAATAGTTTATTTTTAGTTCTTTTCTTCTATAAGTAGTTCGGAGATAATTTAAATGATTCAGTTCAGACAAATCTGAATGAATACTTCATTGAGAAAATGCAGAAAGAATAATGTCATGCATTTGTCAATAATTATACATCAGACCAACCAGGTTTTACTGATTAAAAAATGATGTCAAAAATGAATGTGTTTTTATTTCACATCAAAGAATTACTGCATAATGTGTGAAATTTATATTTCAGCTCAGACAAGGCAATACCCAGCCTCTTCAAGTCGGTACAAATTATCCAGTAAAACATATTGCAAACAGCCAAAGTGAGACTACTGGCATCTTCGCACGTTTTTCTCACAAAAGAAGTCGAACAAATGACAAAGTTCCTGGTTTGGCAAACATTTCAGGAGGAGCCAACGACACATTTGCTGGTTATGCCCACAGTAATGATGGAGCCAATGACACATTTGCTGGTTATGCCCACAGTCATGATGGAGCCAATGACACATTTGCTGGTTATGCCCATGGTCATGATGGAGCAAATGACACATTTGCTGGTTATGCCCACAGTCATGATGGAGGCAATGACAAAGTCGCCAGTTTGGCAAATCCTGAAGATGGAACCAATAAAACAGTTGGTGGAGAACACTTGATTGTAACTCCTTCTGGGCTGTCTGATGAGGCTTCTTTGATGCTAGATGATATAATGGATATCATCAGTAAGTTGGCACAGTTAATATCTCAGTAAATAATTCATGTTACATTTGCAATAAAACTTATGTCATTAATCAAGTAAGATAATTTTTTCTTGCATATAATGCAAACTATGGCCCTTTATTATTCGACAACTATACATGATAACACACGTTATTCAATATCTCAGCAACTTTAAACTTTAAACGACAAGGTCAAGGTCACTGTTACTAAAAATAGAAAAACGGTTTCCGGACGATAACTCATGAAAGGCTAGACAGATTTGAACAATTTTTGGTACACAGGTGTAACATCAGAAGATACAGGTCAAGTTCGATATTGGGGCTGGTGGGGCCAAGGTCAAGGTCACTGTTACTAAAAATAGAAAAACGGTTTCCGGACAATAACTCATGAAAGGCTTGACAGATTTGAACAATTTTTGGTACACAGGTGTAACATCAGAAGATAAGGTCAAGTTCGATATTGGGGCTGGTGGGGCCAAAGTCAAGGTCACTGTTACTAAAAATAGAAAAACGGTTTCCGAACAATAAATCATGAAAGGCTAGACAGATTTGAACAATTTTTGGTACACAGGTGTAACATATGAAGATACAGGTCAAGATCGATATTGGGGCTGGTGGGGCCAGGGTCAAGGTCACTGTTACTAAAAGTAGAAGAACGGTTTCCGGACGATAACTCATGAAAGGCTAGACAGATTTGAACAATTTTGGGTACACAGGTGTAACATCAGAAGATACAGGTCAAGTTGGATATTGGGGCTGGTGGGGCCAAGGTCAAGGTCACTGTTTCTAAAAATAGAAAAACGGTTTCCGGACGATAGCTCATGAAAGGCTAGACAGATGTGAACAATTTTTGGTACACAGGTGTAACATCAGAAGATACAGTTTGGTACACAGGTGTAACATCAGAAGATATAGGTCAAGTTCGATATTGGGGCTGGTGGGGCCAAGGTCAAGGTCACTGTTACTAAAAATAGAAAAACTGTTTCCGGACGATAACTCATGAAAGGCTTGACAGATTTGAACAATTTTTGGTACACAGGTGTAACATCAGAAGATACAGGTCAAGTTCGATATTGGGGCTGGTGGGGCCAAGGTCAAGGTCACTGTTACTAAAAATAGAAAAACGGTTTCCGGACAATAACTCATGAAAGGCTTGACAGATTTGAACAATTTTTGGTACACAGGTGTAACATCAGAAGATACAGGTCAAGTTCGATATTGGGGCTGGTGGGGCCAAGGTCAAGGTCACTGTTACTAAAAATAGAAAAACGGTTTCCGGACGATAACTCATGAAAGGCTAGTTTTTCTTGTCAGCAGTGTAACTTCTAAATTACTCAACAGATTTAAATAAAACAATACATGCATGATAAAAGAAGATGCAGTGTGCAGTAACCTTGGAGTTATGGCCTCTTTTCAAAGGAATGGTTTGCCATTCCTGTGTCCAGGCGGCATTTGGGGGTATTCGTCACTCCTGTGACAGCTCTAGTTTTCTTACTTCAGTTGGAAATTCTGGTTAAATGGTGTGAAAAATTCCAGTGTGCTGTCTCTGTGGCCAGGCCTGTTCTTACACTAATGTTAATTATTTACAGCATAATATTATGTTGCAACAAAAGATGTGTAAAATTTTGGTTTTTATATATTGTAGGTCCTGATCTTGACGACGAGTATCGGATGGAACATGTATGTGTGAGATGTCTATCATTTTGATTATGTATCATATAGTATTTAAGCTTCAATATGATATGTTCGCATACTAGGATATTGCTTCAAAAACATCATCTTCTTGTATAACAGTCCAATGTTTAGGTGTTAGGTTGTTCTTGTATGTTAAGGTATTCAGATAGCAGTTTTAATCAAAGTCTGATTCTGATAAACAAATTTGTAAGATAATGCATGCTCAAGTTATAAGAAAATATTTGTTGTGGTTGGTGATTTTCAGCTTAAGGGACCAACAGTCTCTGATTCCCAAGACATCTTAGAGAAGATGGATTTCAGCCATTTCCCCCTGCCTGAGAAAGCAATGCCTGATTGTTCACATCTTGGATGCAAGCAAATGGATTTACCTACAGATTGCCAGTTTGCTAAACAAACTGACCTTCAAATCACCACCATCTCCAACACTTCAGATGCATCTGAAAATATGACCAGATTAAACCAAACAACTGCCCTGGAGGTTAGTGTTTTCCTTGAAATTTATCCATTTCCTTGTACATATGTTTTTTTGTGTTTAATACTGTCGGTTGTGGGTTTTAGAAAATACAGTATCCAATCCACAAATGTGTGAATTTTAGATGACATGTGACCCAATATTCTGTAAAATCTACCGAAGTTGTCATTTATATTCATTCACTTTCTTACTTTGGAATTATATATACCTTTAGGAAAAGGACGCTGACACTGATATTCTGCAAATATCTATCAGTCAGACCATTGGGAACCTTGAAGAAAACGTTAAGCAATCACTCGCATTAGAGGCTTGCATGTCAAATGATGGCGCTTCTATTTGGTTAAGTGAAGATGATAATACTGGACAGATTCATGATGAAACAAACACTTTTGATGGTGGGGACGGTGGTGGTGGTGGTGGTGATGATGTTGGTGGTCATGATACTGCTGAATCAGATGAGGTGGAGGATGATAATGACAATGGTGAAACTTTTAAAACAATGTGAAATTAGTTTTTACTTAAAAAAGTTCTATTCCCAACAAGCTAAGAACTGAATGTCCTTTTTACTTTCAGGTTTGATTCCACAAAGTATTGTGTACTAATAGTAAATAATATCTTCAATGAAATCAAAACTTACCTATAAATAAAGAACAAATAGAAAAATGTATATTCACTAAATTCTATAATAGGATCAGTAACATCACCAGTTCAACACAATCACCACCACCACCACCCAAACATATGGTGATACAGAATGTCGATATAGAAAAAAATAAAATAATACAATTTGTTTATTTTGGACTGCTTTACGTACTCAAAAAAATTACATTATTTCTTTTGCATCATTGGTGTATTGAATGTGTCACGAATCATGTATAATTTATATATACAAACTGTTTCAGTGTAACGATTCATATAAAAAAATATATATAAGTTATCTGTACAACAAAACTGTTAAATTGTGTCGCGTATCATGTGTAAGTTATCCGTTACAACAAACTGTTTATTTGAGACACGAATCATGTATTAGTTATCTGTCACAAAAAAAACTGTTCATTTGTGTCACAAATCTTGAAGAAGTCATTTGTATGAAAAACAGTTTATCCATGTCACAAATCATAAGATATCTGTTAAAACAATCAGTTTATTTGTGTCATGAATCATGTATAAGATATCGGTTAAAACAAACAGTTTATTTGTGTCACGAATCGTGTATAAGTTATCTGTTAAAGCAAACAGTTTATTTGTGTCACGAATCATGTATAAGATATGTTAAAACAAACAGTTTATTTGTGACAGGAATCATGTATGAGTTATCTGTTAAAACAAACAGTTTATTTGTGTCACGTATCATGTATGAGTTATCTGTCAAAACAAACAGTTTGTGTCACGAATCATGTAGAAGTTATTTGTATAAAAAAAAAAAAAATCTGTGTCACTTATCATGTATGAGTTATCTGTTAAAACAAACAGTTTATTTGTGTCACGAATCATGTATGCGTTATATGTTAAAACAAACAGTTTATTTGTGTCACGATTCATGTATATGTTATCTCCTATTTTGCTTCCAATAAATACTAATTTTGCGAAATATTTTTATATTTTCCCCCTTGGTCTTCACTAGTCGTACATCTGGTCTATCAAACATCAATCAGTCTATAAAAGATTGAAATTAGCTATGCAAACAAGAGATGAAATTGATATAATGGTCTAGTTCAATGGCAACGTCTGGTTATTGTATTTGATATGGTGTAAAACAATGTAATTCTTTTAAGGAGCATGACCACGTTCCTCTGAAAAATATGAATATCGGCCGATTTTACTGAAACTTGGAACAAACAATCCTCAATGACGATTTGTTTCTTCTTTGTGAATTTGTGTTCTATGTCTTTGGCGTTTGCCCATTGCCACTAAACAGGGTTTATGTTTAAACCTTTTGCTACTGAGCATGTTTCTGTAGCTTCCCTGCATATATATCTATATAGCTCCTAGATATTTCTTTCTGATGGTATGATAATAGTTGTGTACGTCTTTAATTCTTAAATGAGTTTTTCAGAAATTTGAAACCGACATTTCTTAATTGGTATTGTGATTAAAAGCAAAAACAGATTCAATTAAAGTTGAACATATTTGAAAAAAAATAGAATGCAAAAAATGTTTTTTTAACCAGTTATGATTATAACAAATTGCTGTTACAGCTTTGTATGCTATGACAACCTTTTCATTTAATTGATTCCATGAAACATTCATGTAATGGTGTCCTTTACCAAAGTCAATAATACCGAAAACCTAAAAAGCGATTTAAAATAAGGGGCATGTTGGCAGAAGTTCGTGTCAAAAACAAGTGTTTCGCACCTTTATACGGTATTGTATTTTATGATGATAAAGTTGGGAGGTAGTTTGTAGTTGAGGATTCGAATATTCAACTAATAGCTAGTTGCCAGTTGGTGATTCGAATATTCAACTACCAGCTAGTTGCCAGTTGGTGATTCGAATATTCAACTACCAGCTAGTTGCCAGTTGGTGATTCGAATATTCAACTACCAGCTAGTTGCCAGTTGGGGATTCGAATATTCAACTACCAGCTAGTTACCAGTCGGGGATTCGAATATTCATCTACCAGCTGGTTGCCACTTGGGCAATCGAATATTCAACTACCTGCTACACGTGTAGTTGCCAGTTTGGGATTTGAAAACATAAACCAGAGTAAGATGATTATAGTTATATTAAGGTACTCGACTATTTCCAGTCCAGCTACCAACCGGTTGGTAGTTGGGTATTCAGACTTTGTCTTGTTTATGGTTATTAATTTACACTTGTGAAGAAATCACACCCCAAGTGTATTTTATGCATGCGTATACACAGATGTATCATCGTAACAAACAATGTTTTAAATCACCTTTATTCGTACATTCGCAAGTCGGCTATTCGACCAATTCCAACTCGATTCTCAAATATTCAACTACCTACACGTTTGTAGTTCGGGATTCAGATTTTGTGTAGTTGAGCATTCGAATTCCTAACTAGCAGGTAGTTGAATATCGAATCCCCAACTACTAACGGGTGCAGGACGAAGTGAACCATTTCACAAGTGAACCAGTTCCTAAGTGTACCATTTCAGGGCCGAGTGAACCACATATGTATTATATAGGGTCACGGACCATGGACATTACGGACCAGACACTACGGACCAGATTTAGGGACATTACGGACCAGATTTAGGGACATTACGGACCAGATTTAGAAATTTACGGACCATGATTTATATTGTTTTTAAACATTTGTTTTTTTTTTAATTATTCACTCATTGGTCTGAAATTTGTTAATAAATACTTGAATATTAGTGCTCAGTATGACAATTATCTTTAATGTAACTGAAAAATCCCATGAAATTCCAATGTTAAACATCAATATATTTTTAATAAAGTATAATGATAATTCGAATAATAATGAATAATAATGAACGTAATATGTGTTTATCTTCTAATTGTAAATGTGAATATTAATGTTTTCATATGTGATCGATTGCTTTCTGAAATAAACTTTGAATAGTCATATTTGTTTGTTTTCCGTTTCATCTGATTTAATTGAAAGTGCGCCGTTACAATGGGTTTTCACACTTTTATGATTGCCAATTAAAGGTTGTCATTGTAATGTTTGTTTCTTTTGTAATATACCGCCGATAATTACGGGTACAATTATAACTAATTAAGGCAACAGAAATTGCCAGTTTTAAAAATCAGTTTGCAAGAATTGCAACAAACACACATCGTTTATTTAATATAAAGCAAGAGTTGAGGTTTACATACTAGGAAACTAACTAGTGAGAAATCTGTCATTTAAAAAAATAAATAAAATTTCTCACTAGCTAGTTGTTATAATGCCAAGGATACGTTGTATATATAAACACTTACTATTGTAAAGAATTTTAAAATTTAGACATCTTTTTTAAAATGTAGGCTGAGCCTAAAATGTTTGTATATGATGTATTTGAAGTGTTTGATTTTAATGCGTATGTGATAGATTCTTAAGATATTATTTAAATATTGAATTTTTAACCAGAGATTTATACATACTGTGTAGGAATATTTATATATATACAGTCCAAAGCACCCACGCTACGATTAAAGACGATATGTTTTAAATGTTATTAAATCTGTAGAAATACTGTAAAACGTAGCGTGCTCGCCGAATGGGTATAACCCGATGGCGAGGGTTAATAAGCTCCCCCCCTCCCCCCCCCCCTTACATCTTACATCCTCAAAATTTCCTCTGCCATAAAACTGGAAAGATCTATAAGCATGCCTTGCGCTCGTTGTATCCACTGTCTAGAGGTGTTTATGCAAACCACCGCGCCGTGGAATGCGACATATGTGAACGTTGGCAACATCTACGCTGTGGTACCGGTATATCCATTGCCCAGTATGATGCTGCGAACGTGGATGGGACCGAGTTAGAGTTCACGTGCATCACGTGTAATGATGAAACTCGACCAGAAGAGTCTATGGAAGTCCAGGTATGTTACAGTTTTCTTATGAGATAGGATGATGAATTTGGTAAGCATATAACTAACATAGATTTCAAATTTCGACAAATTTTAGTTTCAGAAATGGTTAAAACTGATGAACCAATAGCTTGTGTTTAAAACATTTTAACATTATAGGACGAGACGATCAACCACAGCGACGTCCGACCACCCGACCACATCATGCGACTGCCAACAACAGACAGTGTTCTTTAGGGTAGTCAGATGTCCGCAGCCGCCAGTATCACCCACGTGTTCTTATATGTGCTCGATTTATTTTGGTAAATAAACTGTTTTGGAACATATATCTTCTGTTGCTTTTAACTGATTTAACTGCCGATCTATTCGAACTTCACGCGATTTTTCAGTTTTATGGAAGATATAACGTCATACTGAGCACTCATATTCAAGTATTTATTAACAAATTAAAAACTAATGAGTGAATAATTAAAAAAAATGTGTTTAAATCATGGTCCGTAAGTTTCTAAATCTGGTCCGTAAATTTCTAAATCTGGTCCGTAATGTCCCTAAATCTGGTCCGTAATGTCCCTAAATCTGGTCCGTAGTGTCTGGTCCGTAATGTCCATGGTCCGTAGTGTCCGTAATTCATTATATAGTGGCTATTGTGTGATGGCACACTGTCTGAAAGGTGATAATAACTAGTAATTAACGCCATTTGAATGCAAGACTCAAGAGTAATTACCAATTAATAAGGCCAATTAAAATTAAAGTACAATTATCCATTAATTACACCCACACTTATTTGTTTTTGGGACATGATTGAGGTGTAAATAACAAACATAGATAATTTTTTGAACATATATGAAATAAAATTCAACAAAGATAATATATTCATTATAAGGATTAAATAAAAAGGTATTTTGTTTTTCTTTTTTCTTTTCCTTTTTTCAAAACATTGTTATATCAAAATACATAATTTTAATAAATAAACACTTTGATATGATTAACAATGTATTCATATTATCTATTAAATCATTTATACTCAGGAAAATAAACTCTGAAACATAACATTACATTAAGAGAATATTCCCTATATAACATATAGATGGTTCACTTCGTCTCACCGAGTGGTTCACTTAGTCCTGGTTCACTTGGGAAGTGGTTCACTTTGTCCTACATTCACTACTAACTACCTTCCAACTGTCTCATATTGCTCTTTCGTATTTCTGCGGCACTTCTGTAATACCATTAAGCAATTGGTTTTCTCGCATAGATCACGTTGTCGTAATTCGATTTCAAAGAGTCATTTAAATACTGCTCATTTTTTTGCAGATTTCATGATATTGTAGGTTCGGTAGAAATCTTGTTTGTTGCTTGAGTTAACCTTCGTTCTTCCTCTCGTATTTTTCGTCTTTTAAAAAGCGATATGATTGTTCAATGTCGTTTTTAGATTCAACATTGTAGTTAAATACGAAGTTAAATTCGAAAATATCTTCAATAATCCAATAAAATAGCACATTATCTCATAACTTCAGATATTACTATTCCGGCTGAGTAAACCTACTTGAACAAAGGTATATCCAGGTTTCTATATCATTCACACATTTGAATTAAAACAAAAAAGGGACAAGCTCCGAGTTTTTAAATAAGAAAGACATTTACACAATGCCTTGCATTGCTACCATCAATATATGCATACGAGCATTTCAGTTTAAATTAATCACCATAATTAAACATACTATACATCATTATATCTGTTAAGTCCAACCCAAGTGTATGCGACATGTTTGCCAGCAATATTCTGAGTGTCATATATCTCATTATCTGGCCCCAATTTCACGAAACTTCTTAAGCCTATCAGGCTTAAGCTGCTTATTTCAATCAGCCAAAATACATGCTTATAGTGATTTTTAGCTCTACTGGCCAAAGGCAAGAAGAGCTTATGCGATGGTAATGTGTACGTAGTATGTGCATCCGTGCGTTTGTGCGTCTGTAAACAATTGGTTGTGAACACGATACAGTCTTCAGTTTTGATTGTATCTCGATGAAACTTGTACAGTATATAGATATCCATTAGAGCTCGGTTCCTTTCGAAAACCAGCCAGATCCGTCCATAAATGCCTAGATTATGGGCCATGAAAGTTGGGCGATACTATTTCCCGGTCTCTCCTCGTAAAATCCGGTCTCATCCGGTCTCATAATTCCCGTATCATAACTTATGGCCTCGGGCAGCGGATTGTGTTGCCGATGTATGTTAAACTAATTCGACAATTTTATTTGCTTTTATATGTAACATAATGGAATAAAATATATGAACATTATGTTTTAATCATGCAATTTGTTATAGGTGTAAACTGTTTATGCAATTTATTATAGGTGTAAACTATTATGTCTCCATTTTTCGTGCTATTCGCTAACATTGAATAAATACGAATGCCTTCGTCATTATAACACACCTTAAGCAAAATATATTTTATTTGTCTACTGGAACTTTGCAATGATATCTACTGTTTAAGAAATATGATGCTAATTGTATTATTTATTTTCAAATTTGGCTATATGTTAAAATCATATTATTTTTAAACTTCATTAGAGCCTTTGCATAACCATCATTTATTCTATATCATTGCCTTTATAATAAACAACAATATGTTTATACTAAATATGAATTTGAGAAAATATAGGTATAGGCATAACTAAATATATGAACCGAACAGTAGCCGTGCGTGTGTAATAAAACTGGCTTATCCGTTTATTATGTCCTTAACTAGGGACAGGCGCTAATCTCTGACACGCGTTGTTTAATTAATTGACACCTTTTATGGTGTGAAATTATTGTGTATTGTAATAAACCTGTTATGAAGAGTTCCTTGAGAAAATATAATAATAATTAATTACCTACTGAAATATTCGGGAGGCTATTTTATAAATGAAAGAGATACAAGATACATGAATCTTTATTTAAAGTCGAGTACTTTTTATCAAGAAACATTAGCTAAATGAGCTAATTTTTCCGACATGAATGATCTGGAAACAACAACCATCCTCAGTTCAAATTCTCTTTGATGGCACGAATCACTTGACAACTAGCATACAGACGACCAAAGAAAGCAGTTATTACTTTTACAATTTAGGTGAAAATAAAAAATTACCCAAGAACCCAAGAACAATATTCAAATACAACTAACAGATTTTTTTATAAGTAACAAATCTCAGCAAATGAGGTTCTGCGAGTTCAACAACAACCAAATGTACATGACTAAGGTGTCTTTGCAACTGCTGTTGAATTTTGTTTTAAGAATGGCTATGTAAATACAAATGTCATGTTCGTTGTTAGTGTCTATCTGTTTCCTAAAAAGATGAGAAGTCGCGATCGGCAGCGTTTTCTGATATCCCTAAGACTTTCAAAATAAAAACATTATGTTCATTTGAAATGCCAGATTTTGTCGTTAGTTTAGTTATTTGCGATAATTGAAAATGCAGAAAAAGAATCCACATGAAATGTGTCGGGATGAAAATTAAAAATAGACAATCAGGCAGAAATACATTAGACAACTGGTCGTGGCAGTGCATCTCCTGCAACAAAATCATTAGTTAAAGATGCACTATTACTCCCAAATGATTTATATATACGACAATTCATGTTGTTGTTTTTTAACTTACCAAACATGATGAAATACATATCTCATAATGGACAGCGTGTTGAATTTGAAAGAAAAGTGAAAAAACACAATATTCCTACCTTATGTTATGATAGTTGACCACTTTAAATATAGTCATTTAATAGTTTTGCGTACTCAGCTACACGGTTACAATCTTGTTATCAGTTATTTATATTTTGCATAAATGCATTATTTAGTAAAAAGTTAAAGGTTTATTACTCAAAATTTATGTTTGTTATGAATGTGTTTGTATCGGTTACAAATACGAGTGTCACTTCAACAAAAAATGTTAGAATTTCTGAAGTACTGAGTTGACTTGCAAAATTGATTTACATGTATTCATGCATTGTTTACATTTGTATTACTTTTATCATTAGTATACTTATAACTGAATTTAATATAGAAAAATAAAAAAACACCAACAACCACAAAAAACAATGTGTTTGTTATTCATGACATTAATTTTAGCACATGTGTATATTTTATGGGTTTTATTATCTTTGCCTTAATTTATTATTTGTTTTATTGATATAAAAAATGAATTAATTATCATCAAATATCTAATGTTTGTTTTCTTAACAACGTTAATGAACTGTAATCTTTTGCAATCCTATTACCCCCCGCAGTCATTCACACCTTCACGATCACGCCCGATACCTACTATAAAATTTTGAAAACAGAGACCGGGACCGGGAAATAGTATCGCCCATGAAAGTTTTAAAGAAATGCTTTCTATTTTTAGCCAGGTCTGCATGAGCGAATTCTATTTTTAGCCAAGTTTACATGTACATGTAAATTCAAGTCTAGAGTTAAGGGAGACAATTTGCAAGTCTAGGATTTTGAGAGACAATTTGCTTTTTGCTTCTGCAGCTGATTTTGTGAATTACTCTGCCTTGTTCTTGTTGAAAGCCCAAAGGCCATTTTTTAGCTTTAAGTTCTGTAGTTTGCACATTCATCTTAACAAAATTGGTTGTGAATGTTTAAGTTATGCACCTGGTGTCATTACTGGCCACACCCAGGGTTCACAGGTTTGGTAAACATAAATCTGGAAAGGTTTGAAAATCTTTTTGTGTGTTCGTGCATCCATCTCAGCACAATTGATTGTGAATGTTTGTTCAAATTGATCAATGTTGTCCTAGGATGCCCTTGACTTTGACCTTTTGACCAACTTTTTTTAACTTTTAAAACTACAGAAATTTTTACTATGAGTACAGTTTTGAAAGCATTTTTTTTGTCAGATGACTTTTACTTGGCACATATTAAAATAGTTCATGC
The DNA here is from genome assembly GCF_026914265.1 of Mya arenaria. Classification (NCBI taxonomy): domain Eukaryota; kingdom Metazoa; phylum Mollusca; class Bivalvia; order Myida; family Myidae; genus Mya; species Mya arenaria. The sequence goes on from NC_069122.1 coordinate 46,564,478, forward strand.
AACTAATCTGCTTACAATACTTTCTGTGCTCAGATGTTGAACGTGCTACGTTTTCAGGTAACCCAAACACAAAAAATAAGTATATGTCTGTTGCCTTTTACCCATACATACATGCTGTGGATTGATATGACCACAAAAGCCATGCCAGTAGAGCATAGGCCCTTTTAGGCCTCTTGTTCATTTATTGTGTTATTCGTAACGATAATTCCTATCGATAATTCCTATCTTAAGTATTAAAGCATTTAAAGGAGTATATAAAACACAAACTATTGAAAGACAAAAATAGTGGGTTTAGCTTAATCCTCTTAAAAGAGACTTGAGAAGTTTTGAGAAATTCGGCCTGTTAATTAACCCGAAGATCTTATTGTAGAAAAAGTAATGTAACGATTCATGGAATTTACATCTCAATTCCACTGTAAATGTTTACAATGTTTCGTACATTTTTTTTGTTTATAGATGATGAAAACTAAATCACATGGTATGCGCGATGATAGGTTAAAAGGATAGAAGTTATCATTTTTTTTCAGTAACTGCATTCACAGTATCATTTAACTATCTAATTTAATATCCGCGTATTTTGCTATCGATATTCGTGTAACCGTTGTGAAAAACACAAGAAATGTAAAGCATACGACCACCTTAATTTAGACCTTATTCAACATACCTTAATGGAACACCTATTTTCAACAAAAGCTGATCATTTTGAGCTCCCTACCGCGCCTTATATTCCACAAAGGACGATGTGTAACGTCCCAAATGTAATGTCTTCTTGCCGCAAGAGGACGACCCGTAAAGGCTCGTAAACGTTGTCTTCTTGTCACAAAAAGAAGTACACGTGCTCCTAAACGTAATGTCTCCTTGTCGCCAGAGAACGAAGTGTTAATCTTACATATTAACTTCACTATTTCTTTACCATTTTAAATGAAACAAGACACAGTCTACGCCGCTTACGGAGCCCCACCTTCGGTCTTTAACCAGAATTTGATTGCAAGTTTATTTCTTATAACACTTCGACACACATTTTCACGATACTGCCGTCTGACGGAGCACTGTCAAAACATTATTTTGGAAACAGATTTGTCGAAGTGTTTAGGCAAGGGAGAGAAATCTGATAAACTAACTGCATTATCTGAATACAGAATTATCTCTCTTAGACTCTAATAACATAATCAAATTTCGGAAATAATATAAATGCGGGGCTCTTTAAGCGTCATAGACTGCCCTTTGTTTCATTTAAAATGGTGTTGTAAATGAAAAGTTATCTTTGATTTAAGTATTCCCTTGTATGACTAGTATGTTTCCGCTTAATAACTAAGAAGGCTTAGACCCAGGAACTTCATACTTGGACCATGATTACTTCCCAGCTATGACCACACAGTACAATCAATACTAACAGGGAGACAATGGCTCTAATATTCAAATAAACAATCTCTAGTGAACGACTGAAAATGCTTGCAACTTAAGAGCATAATATGTCCAAAACAGTATACTGTACCTTAGAAACTTTTGAGTACATATAAGCACATGCAGAAAAAGGAACTTCTTTATTGGATTTCAATATGGAGGAAATTATCAGGTTGTCTTTTTAAAGGGACTTACAATTATTAAAGAAGAACATCCCTTGTCATATTTTAAACTTTCCATTCAGGAATTTGCATATTACTCAATATTTCATTTTATTCAAAAATTATATTGTTCATACATTGTACACATACAGTATAATGCATTCTTCATACATTGTACACATACAGTATAATGCATTCTTCATACATTGTACACATACATTATAATGCATTCTTCATACATTGTACACATACATTATAATGTATTCTTCATACATTGTACCCATACATTATAATGCATTCAATCACTAAGAAACATTTCTACTGCATTTAATAATGTTTTTATGTCCCTGAAGGGCAGGTTAGTAGTGATCAGACCATCCGTTCCTCTGCGCCAACATAACTTCCAAACACGAAGGCCTTGGGTCCTCAATCTTGAAAGGCAGGTAATTCATGACCAGCAGATGAGCCCTGTTTTAGGTCGGAGGGGTAAAGGTCAAAGTCTATAAGAGACATCTCTCTGCTAGAAAGAAAGTTACAAAGTTGCAGTTTTGAGGTCAGTGGATAAAAGGTCAAGGTCACTAAGAGACATCTATCTGCCAGAAAGAAAGTAACAAAGTTGCAGTTTTGAGGTCAGTGGATAAAAGGTCAAGGTCGCTAAGAGACATCTATCTGCCAGAAAGAAAGTAACAAAGTTGCAGTTTTGAGGTCAGTGGATAAAAGGTCATGGTCGCTAAGAGACATCTATCTGCCAGAAAGAAAGTTACAAAGTTGCAGTTTTGAGGTCAGTGGATAAAAGGTCAAGGTCACTAAGAGACATCTATCTGCTAGGAAGAAAGTTACAAACTGCAGTTTTGAGGTCAGTGGATAAAAGGTCATGGTCACTAAGAGACATCTATCTGCCAGAAAGAAAGTTACAAAGTTGCAGTTTTGAGGTTAGTGGATTAAAGGTCATGGTCGCTAAGAGACATCTATCTGCCAGAAAGAAAGTTACAAAGTTGCAGTTTTGAGGTCAGTGGATAAAAGGTCATGGTCGCTAAGAGACATCTATCTGCCAGAAAGAAAGTTACAAAGTTGCAGTTTTGAGGTCAGTGGATAAAAGGTCATGGTCACTAAGAGACATCTCTCTGCCAGAAAGAAAGTTACAAAGTTGCAGTTTTGAGGTCAGTGGATAAAAGGTCATGGTCACTAAGAGACATCTCTCTGCCAGAAAGAAAGTTACAAAGTTGCAGTTTTGAGGTCAGTGGATAAAAGGTCATGTTCATTAAGAGACATCTCTCTGCTAGGAAGTAATATGCAGAGCCTGAGTGATTAGCAGTTTGTAAGCAAACCCCTTTTTTCACCAGGCATCCCAGGTTTGATTATCAGCCCAAACCACTATCCAATGATCAATTTATTTATTTAATAATAGGAAACAAGTGTCTATACATTTGGAAAAAATATTCGCTTTTGAAGTAGGCTATTTTTATCCTCTGCTAAGGTGTTGAAAAGGCCCTGTTACTTTATGTTGTATTTTGATATAAAATTATATAGATGTAAACTTTATTAATTGCATACCTTTTAAGGTTTGTGTGGAAATCTTTAAGCAACTGATAAGGTATCAATAAACTTTTTCATATTTATTCAGAACAAGGCTTGAAACAAACGTGCTACACAGCATAACCCCGGGATAGCTGCAATCATCTGGACAACAGCAAGTGACAGACTTGGGGATTTTGTAAATAGATAACAACTCTTTGTCTTCAATGATTCAAACTATGGTTCAAACAGTTCTAGTGAGAAGGGTGATTAGGATGATAATGATGATATATGTGTGTGTGTGTGGGGGGGGGGGGGGTCTTTGTCGAGCCTTTGTGGTGAGCTTGACGTAGATGACACATTAATGATTTCATATGTATGTCTGTGCGTTCTAACATATTTTCATTCATCCGCAGCCATTACTTTGTAACTACTGTCAGAACAAAAATTGTTGAAACTTATTAATTGAATGTGTATAACATGAAAAAGTGAAACTTACATGATGTGCTACAACTATAGAACTTGGGTGCATACATGCGTGTTGTCTAGATTGCTTAGTACCATCAGAGTAATTGCCCTTTTATTAATAAAATTATTATCAATGAATTTGTCCTTGTGAAGCAATAGCTTTTGTGTTTGCTGAATATAACTGTATGTATGAAGCGAATACTAATCAATACCATAAAGAAATGTGTGTTCAAAACAGCAAATGTCATTAATTTTTTACCAATTATTATGCTCTTTGCTTGTACTTGAGTCTTGAAAGTATGGAATTTGCTTGTTTGTTCAGAAAATTGTTTTCTTGGGCGTCATTGGTGTCTGGAGATATTGTTCAAAATTATTGTTTGCAATTGTGTTGATTGTCCAACACATGCGATTGTTATAAGCACTTTTACTTTTATGTATTGCATTATTATTTCTTCTGAGCACAAAGTGCTCAGGGGTTAGCTGTTGTGGTAGGTGGGTTTTCCGGCATTCCTCTCCAGCCTTTTCTTCAAGCAACATCTCCTTCTGTACCTCTTCGACATATTCACCAAACTTCACTGGAAAGATCCTGGGGTGATACTTTCATTCTGGTTGTCATGGCAATCAAAAGTAACTAGAGGCCCATAAGGGCCTATGCTCTACCGGCATGGCTCTTGTGGTCATTTTCAATCCAGAGCAAGTATGTATGGGTAAAAGGCAACAAACGTTTAGTTCATGTTTTGTGTTTGGGTTACCTGAAAACGTTGCACGTTCAACATCTGAGGACAGAAAGTGTTGTAAGCAGATAAGTTGCATGAACTATTTTAATATGTGCCAAGTAAGTCATCTGACAAAAAAAAAATGCTTTCAAAACTGTACTCATGGTCAAAATTTCATTTCTGTAGCTTTAAAATTAAAAAAAAGATCGAAGGTCATCCTAGGACAACATTGATGCTCGTTGGCAAAACTGTACATATGGTCCAAATATCATTGTTGTAGCTTTAAAAATAAAAAAGAAGGTCAAAAGGGGTGGGGCCAGCTTTGGCCCCAGGGGCATAATTTTCAACTGTTTTGCTGGACAGTCATCATATGATGCTCCACAACAGATATCAAGTATGAGCCTTGTGGTTTAAAACAAAAAGATTTTGAAAACATTTCTTAAATAAGTCTCTAGGAAACTTGTGACCCCAGAGGCAGTGCCAGTTTTGACCCCAGGGACATAATTTGAACAACCATGGTAGCAGACCACTAAATTATGTCTTATTCAAAATAGCAAGTGTCTGCAAAGCTGGTTCAGACAAAAAGATTTTCAAACATTCCCAATTTAAGTATACCAAACCTGTGAACCCCGGGGGCAGGCAAGTAATGACCCCAGGGGCATAATTTGAACAAACATTCGCAAGCAGTTGTGCTTAGATGGATGCACAAACACTCAAAAAGATTTTCAAACATTTCCCAATTTAAGTATACCAAACCTGTGAACCCTGGGGCGTGGCCAGTAATGAACCCGGGGGCATAATTTGAACAAACATTCACAACTAATTTTGTTTAGATGAATGCGCGAACTACAGACACTTTGGCCAATAGAGTTAAAAAAATGGCCTTTGGCCTTTCAACAAGAACAAGGCAGAGTAATTCACAATATAAACTGCAGAACCATAAAAGCAAGTTGTCTCCCTTCCATCCTAGACTTGACTTTACATGTAAACTTGGTTAAAAATAGACAAATTCGGGCATGCAGACTTGGCTAAAAATAGGTAATCTAAAAAAATCATTTCTTTAAAACTTTCAAGGCCCATAATCTAGGCATGCATGGGCGGATCTGGCTGGTTTTCGAAAGGAACCAATCTCTGATGAATATCTTAATACTGTACAAGTGTTATCGAGATACAATTAAAAATGAAGACTGTATCGTGTTTACAAGCAATTGTTTACAGACGCACTGACGCACATACTACGTACACATTACCAACGCATAAGCTCTTCTGGCCTTTGGCCAGTAGAGCTAAAAACTATAAAGATCTTCTACAAAATTACAAGGCCCGCATGAGAACGTAGTGCTAACGGTGAACTTTTCCCATCGCCATGTCGTCCGTCCGTCAACTATTGCTTCAAACGACATATCCTCGAAAACTGTCTGGACAATTAAGATGAAACTTCACTTTGATCAAATTATTATGCATGTTCCTTGGGTGGTGCATGATCGAAATTATTCAAAGAACATAAACCATGAGCCTCCTATGGCTATAATTGATCTTGCTGTGAGTGTACCCTGTTTTACATAGTGATATATAAAGAAATCTTTGAAAATCTTCTTGTCCGAAACAACTGAGCCCAGACCATTGGTTTTTGGTATGTACATGCAATATCATATGGCAGTCCTCTGCGAAGATTGTTCTAATTATGCACCTTGGGTCAAAATTGGCCGCACCCTAGGGTCACATGTTCTTCATAGAGATATATAGGGAAAAACATTCAAAATCTTGTCTGAAACTGAAAGGCACTGAGTTTAGATATTTATTGAAAAGCATTATTAACTGGTACTCTACCAAGATTGATCAAAACGTGCCCTTGTGGTCAAAATTGACCCTGCTCCGGGGGTCACCTGTGTTACATTTAGATATATATAAAAACATATATGAAAACATTAAATAAAAATATATTTGGTGTGTAACATAGTCTTGTGATCCTCTACCAAACTTGTTCAAATAATGCCCCTTGGGTCAAAACTAACCGCGTCGCAAGTTCACCTGTTAGTCATGGCAACCAAAGCTAAACACTGTAAGGCCTGAATCTTAGATATTTGGTGTGTAACGTTGTCTACTGGTCCTCTGCCTAAGTTGTTGAGGTAATATTTTTCCCGTAGAGCAATTAAATCATGACCATAAACACTTTCTCATGTGAGTGATAAAGGGCCATCATGACCCTCTTGTTTAAGATTGTATTACATTTAATGTTGGTGGTATTGACCCTACTGTAAAGAAACTTAGGCAAATGTATACTTTTTGTTTCTGAAATAATTTGTGTGAAGAGTATACGACCATTTGTAAATGAGTCATTTAGATCCATAGTTGTAAACTCGTAAAAAAAACGATCTAATTGATTTATAGTTTTGTTTTACCTGTAAATGATTATTAGTGTCACTGTACATCTGTACACATTGGGCCGGTGTTCAGAACCAACGTGATTAACAACAATGTTGTTAATTTTAAACATGGAATATTTGAGTATGTGCTCACACATTTAAATATAAGCTAAGTACAAGTACAGTTATAACATTTGTCTCAAATCTTGTTAGAAATACAGCAGAAGTGTATCTATAAACTTCCGGTGCAGTAACGATTTTAAAGTAATCAATGATGACGTTTATGATGTAGTTGATTTTAACAAAGTTCTGAACAATCGGCCCAATGTTTCAATTTAAAGTAACGATAAAAGTTGAATATGACAGACTGAAAAAAATGAGTATATTTCATTTTTATTCTCAAGGCGTAAAAAAATATTGTTTAGTATATACAAATTTATTTAAGCTCGATTGTGACGAAAGCAAAGCTTATAGAATCACTCTCGAGTCTGTTTCCTGGGCAGAAACCAGTACTGTGTCGTTTTTTGAGAGGCCATGAGAAAGTAGCCCTGATGGGGATCAAACCCACAACCGCTTGGATGAGAAGCGGACACCTATACCACTAGACACTCACCCCGCGAAATATTGTTTGTTTCCACTTTTCCTCCTGACCCTACACTTTTGTTTGCTGTAGTGTGGTTTCTTTTTTCATAATTTCCTAGAAAATGTGCATTTACCTTGAAATAGCTTGTTTTGTTTTCTTTGTTTCTTGTTGTTGTTTTTGTGAACAGGATTATGTTTACATTAAACACACTCCCTACCAAATAAATGTAAATAAAAACCTTGGAACATGGCTCTGTGGTTTCCATTTAATAGAAATGAATTGTGGAACATGTATGTGAAATTTCAATGTTAAGTAAAATAGTGGTGATTTTGTCTTAATTAGATACCAATATTACAATGAAAAGCATGTTTTGTATGGTCGAATATTAAGATTCATTGCATTGTGATTTATGTATCGCTTAACACTTTGTCATGAATATACGAATAAAAGAATGATTGTATCATTTGGGTTCCTTTTAGCTTACCTTAACATGAACATCATTGTACATCAATCCTTTGTCGTCCACAATGTGTTGGTTTACACAGTACGGTCTCAATTCTGGCTATAATATTTCAATGAGTCTTAAACATAATTTCTATCTCAATAACATACGTTTTTCATTACAAGGCGATCGCAAAAAGATCGTGTTTATGGTCTTTGTGTAAAATAGATAGGTAAAATACTGATTAAACTCGGTTTAAATGTCTGCCTCAATTAAGCTATAAGCCCATAACTGGATCCGTAAAGTACATGTTAGTTCAAGAACAATATTGTGTTACATACTAGAGCCAGCATTGGCCCTCGTGAGGAATGCTCATATCTTTATGAAATTTCAATTAAGTTCTCTAGTGTAAGTTTCTAGGTCAAAACTTAGAATACATAACATGCATAAAATCTTGTTTGCGCTAAAGATACTGTAATGCAAATAATATTGGATTAAGCATTAAAAAGAAATAAAATAAATGCAAATAATGGACATCTATCTTTACTTTACAATGGAAAGCAAGGAACTTGGATATCGTTCCCCTTCTGTTTTACAATGGTAGGCTGGGAACTTGGAATTCGTTTTTGATGACTTCTTTTATATGGCTTTTCATTTTTATGAGATCTACGAACTATCTACCCTAGTATTAAGCAACTCCTAGAGTTTTAACTTTTTTTACTCTCGCTAGGGCAAGCAGTGTTAAGAAATCGAAAAACTAAAAAACATCAATTGTGATGTATGTGGTGGTTTTGAGGCCCATTCGACGAGTGCTCCGATAAGAGTGTTAGTCATATTAGTTTTTTTGGAGCATAGAGCACATTGAATGTAGCCTTGGTTCGATTGAGCTACCTTGGTTCTTTTAAGTGCACCGGTGTACAGTACTGTTCAGACCAAACTTGACAGTAAGTGAACTTCTTGTTCACTATCAGTTCACCATCAGTGCACTTCATAGTGCACTAGGGTAAGACAAGGGGAAGACCAGGGAAAGACTAAATGCAGACAAGGGGCTAACCAGATAAGGCTTCTTCAGTCTATAATAAAAGCTATCTTTACAGTGAAACTTAGAATGATGGGTGTAGTTTAAACAGATGTTTTAATGTTAATAAATTTAAAGAGAATACTTATTATCCATTTGGACCTTTCATGTAACTAATATAGATTTATTAAAATAAAAAAACTGATGTTGTTTTATAAAAAAAAAAGAAATTGTCAAACAAAGATATTTAAATGTGTTTTTTTTTATTATTTATTTATTAATATGCATTGCATTATTTTGATATAAATTGATAGGTATAATGATATAACTTTGGTTCTGGGTTAAAGCGTTTCATCTTCAAACACTTATTGAACTTAACGATGAAATGAATTCATATGCGTTTATTTTAACTATAACAATAAGTTTCACAAGGTGATAATTACAAGTTGTTCGTTATTTAAAATATTTAATCATCAAGGTTCATACCTTATTGTTCCAAGCTCAAACTGTGAAATTGTTGTGCCATTGTTGATTCATTCAAAGGTCATATAAACCAAGATTTTCTTTTATCTATTCTAAAACTTTCAATTTTATGTTTATTTTTGTTTAACAAATGTATTATGATTTAAGGTGACAGCCTAACAGCAATCATTATTAAATAAGAACACCATTAATTATTATAGTATATTTTCTAAATTGTACCCAGATTTATTAATTGCATTTCTAATTTGAAACACATAATAAATAAACATATATTTTAGAGGTTTTGTATAATTGGTTCTGCTGCTTCATTATTAAATGAAATACTATCCATTGAAGGCTAACCTAAGCCTTCTTTAAGCCCCCCCCCCCCCCCCCCCCCCGTAGTACACAATTCTGTGTGTTGATCTTTATCTTTATTGCCTCCTGCTGTCTTTTAAATCTCAGATCTGTCAGTGTTTGACTTACTGTTTCATTTTGATAACTTTTTTTAATCATATTAAAAGCATTATAACAAGGCTTTAGAATAAGAATAAAAGTAATGTTAGATATTATTAATAATATATATTTATATTTATATGATTTATTTCATACAACATAAATGTAATGTTACTTTATTTGTTTATTATTTACTTCTCATCAGTCAAATTAATACATTGGCCATGCATATATTGTTTATGCAAGAATTGGTTGTGTATTAATGAGACAATGCTGTTTTCTACTCTAAATGGTGTCACCTCGAAATGGCCCCGAGCCAATAAACAAATACACAGGAAATTGGCCCCTGCATTGACACTAGTGCAATAAACAAGGGATACACAGCAGAGAATTAACATGACAATCTTCTTAAAACTAGGCAACTCCATATATTTTTTACAAATTTGGTTTTAGAGAAGAGATGTTAACAAATATGTCTTTTATAAAAGATGGAAAGTAGTTTATATTTATTATATTTTGCAACTGCATTATAAAATAAAAATACTATTTCTTTAGGACACTTTCATCATTTGTTAATCAAATTGTTAAGAGTAGAGATATTTAATATTAACCATGCATATCATGTATTTTAACATCAAATAGCAAGTTTATTAGAACTCATATTTATTGTAATGCCTGGTTAATGGTTGGATGCACAGTATAATTCCCTTTTTTGCCATTTATAAGTTATCACAGCAGGGTTCCTGATACTTCCTGTGTATTGTTTATTGCCTCGACCTATTGGGGCTAACATTGTTACAATGGGTAATCTCATTACAAAAGTATGAATAAGCATTTTATAATTTTCTGAAATTAAAATTTAATGCCTGGTTAGTGGCCCATTTGGTAGGATAATTCCCGTTTGTGCTCTTTTTATAGATAAAGATAAATAGATACATTCAGTATCAAATGCTCAAACTAGGCTTTTAAGATGTTTATTATGAAAAGTAATAAAATTAATCGTGAATATAGTTACGTAACATCTATACAGGAAAGTTACAGACAATTTGAATTTCATCTAGATTAGTATTTATAAACTTTTTGATGAAGTTATAATGTAATGCATATATGAAAAATCTGTTTCTGAAGAAATAGCCTGAGCTTCTATTGTTAAATCTAATTAAGTCGAGGTATTTTTTCCACACTGCAAGCATTTTTTCGTCTTTTAAATTAAAATTACCTTTTTTATCATAAACATTGGTTTTGCATTCACTGTTTGAATATATAATAGTGCTGTTCACTTATATATTTCGGATTCAGAATTATTATTTTGTAATCACTAATTGACTTTAATTAAATGTCTGAATTACCAAAAACAATTATTAGGATGTTACAATAGTAGCACCCCTATTTTCAAATATTGGCTTACAAAGAAATTTATTTAAGAAATGTTTATTCTTATTTCACCAACATTAGAATTTAAAAAAAAGACAAATATGACCAGTAAATGATGGGTAGAAACCCCTTGTCTTTAGTTACTGGCCCATTAAATGATGATCATCATAAAGTCATCAATAAATGCAGTATACTAAAATGTTTTATCACAAGTTAAATAATGATCTGCTAGAGGAAATGATCTTATCAGTAAAATTAAATCAATATAGTAAGGCCAATCTGAGTGGACCAGGAAAATCAATTACTGGCTTATCTAATAAACTACAGACTACATTTGTTTATCCTTAGTGCACAAATTGTTCACTACTAGTGCACTCCTAGTGAACAAGAGTGTAAAGTTTGGTCTTAACAGTACTGTATAGCACTATTACACGAGACCAACATTTAACGTCCCTCCCAGAAGACCAAAACTATTTTTAGCGGTACGGCAGGAAATCGTACTTTCGACCCCTGGATCGACAGTCAAGTGTGTATCTATTTGATTACGGATCCACCCCGGAAAAGATATGGTTAGAAGTGTAAGCTTATCTATACTCGCACTCGGGCAAGGCCCTTTCGGGGTGTGCTCCGTTCAGATTGTTAGTCATCTTAGCTTGTTTTGAGCATATTGCACAGACAGAACCGTTAGAGCTACCCTGGTTCTTTGTATAGCACTTTCACACGGGTTTTAAGTGGTGCGGCGTGGAATCAAACCTGCGACCCCTGGATTGTAAGTCGAGTGTGATACTACTTGACCACGGATTGGCAAATATATATAGATATCTTTACCGTCGGTGAACATTATGATTTTAATTCACTTGATTTTACGTTCGTTTGTTTAAAACTTCCATTTTAAATATCTAGAAAATGATGAAATAAAGTAATATATGAAAACAAATTCTATAACTGTAAATAAGATGCGTTTAATAATATTTTATGAAATATGTAGTTATAATTATTCTAGTATCTTTACGCTTGAGCTGCGTTCATGCATCATAGCTTCTGGCACAGCGCATCAAGTCCACTTTGGTCAAAGCGAAATAGAAAAACGTTGAGGTAAATATAACATTTTTGAGAGGCAACATGATATCTGAAAGAATATCGAACCGACGGATTCTCTTATCGTAGTTGCGGTGTCACCTTGACGTCGGGTTTTGACATCAATCCACTGCAAAACCGCACCAAATAGTTCAAATAGGATGTTTTATGCATTTTTCTTAAACCGTTAGTAACGATTTTAGCCATAAAACATTAATTTTCGAACGGAAATGTGAAACTCTGTGATCTGATCTTTTGTCAGCAGTCTTATCACATTGGTGTGCTGATATTTACGCAAAAATTGCCTCATTCCAATACAAAGTATAAAAAAAAGTTGTCAAAACGTTAAATCTGTGAGAGTGCAGCTTTAAAGACTCGGCAAAGTGATTTCTTAACTGTTTAAAATGATCTGGTTGTAGTAAGTGTTGCCAAGTGTTATTTGCAACATCCAGTTTTCCCATTGGGCGTAAAGTGATTCGTTTGATTCCGGTTTTCCGACATACCCTATTGTTTCCCCCGACCCAAGGCCTTCATTTGTTTTACTTTTATCTATTAAGAGTAAAAAGGAAATAAAATTATTAAGCCTGACCAGAGATGCTTATACTGAGTGTTTGATGTATTAACGCATTAATCTTTAGGCTTGTCTCTTAAAAAAAACTATCAAGAAAAAATGGCTGCTAAATAATTATTCCAAAAGAAGAAAATAATTCGACCTACTTACCCGATTTCTTTTTGGCATTGAAACTGGAAGCAAACACATATTTAGGCCGTATTGCTCTTTAAACAACAATTTGCAAAATCAGACGCAGTATGACCCCGGATGCTAATACGTTGATGTTGTTTTAATTTTACATAATTGCAAATAACAGTTTGAGCCATCGAGTAACCGTAAACGGCTTGTGGTTATAATTCCAGGGCACCTTGGTGCTCCGTGCGGACGACCCATTTACATTTTTCTTGGGGGAGTACCCTCTGCAAACATTTTAAACCATTTAAAACTCGGTTCTTAGGGAGGGGCGAATGTCAAAGGGTTGTGCTCCTAAGTAACGCCCCATCGAACGTTAATTCCTGTATCCGTCCCTTCGATTATGGACCAACGCAAATATCTAACATCCCAATCTCATTAAAATCATATCGTGATGTTCACTTCATATCCTTTAAGGAATGAATTGCGGAATTGGTGTCATTTTCGGGGTATGAACGCAATTGGGCTGGTAAAAGTGCTGGTCAGAGTGTGTGGAGTCCGAAGACGCATACTTTGACCAGCCCAATTGCGTTCATATCCCCGTTAACGACATCAATCCCGCAATTCATTACTTATATTTACACCATTATTTCATTCAAGAATTGTTAAAAAGATACCTCATTCCATTCAAGAAAACCTTTCAGTAATCCTTTCTTACCTGTTCTGTAAATAGAACGATGCGACTGCAACCGGAAACATTTTATCAAATAACGTCACAATAACGCGGGAAAAGATCACTCGCTTGTAATCACTTTTAAACGTAAAATTGAAACACTTATGGATACAATACGTTTGACATACCATAAATTAACCCTTTTTTAATATGTTGATTTATATTTTACGGGACCTGCTGACACAATTCAAACAATAACAAGATCAACAACTTCCATGTATATTGTTATGCGATGAATTGCGATCCGAACATATCCGAAGATGTTGCGTTCATCGGATGATAACCGAATGTGCCGAAAGGCAGTTCATTTAAGGAATGGGAAGTTGAGGTGTAAATATTACGTTATGTACTTAGCGTAACGTCGTTAAGCATGTATTGGGGATCTGATTTTGATGAGATTGCTAACATCCATATATGATTTAATGTCGGCCAAGCATCGTTTTGAGACATTTAAAGCTTCATGTGGAGATAAGGAATTAAAAATAATATTTATACCAGATTCCAGTGCGTGCAGCCACTTTAAAATGGATGGCTCCTGAAAATGAATCTGCAACAGTGTCCTTACAATGTGTGTCCTTATAATGAATGCATGTCCAAACCTTAATACATCCTAAAAACAGGAGAACTTTATGATATTCAGCTTGATATTTTAAGGTTTTCTTCTCTCTTTTTTGGCATTTGTTTTTGCATTGCGTACACCAAGCATTTTTCTATTAACTGTTTATGTCAGCATTTCTGTGTTTGACTCAGGTTTTGCAATAATATTCAGACAGGCTGTTCATAAAACAGTTAATCATACACCATATCTCAACATAACGTCAAGGCGTTTGATATGAAGAAGGTACACTCATTTCCATTTAAGGGTTTTATTTAAGCAATTAACGAGACAAAATATGACAGACATACGTAAAAATGACCGTTTTACGGTCAATATGATTTATTGTATTCTGGTTATGATTGTTTGATTAAAAACCACTTGCCTAACATACATGACCGCTTGCCCAACGTTCGTAACCGATTGTTTAAGACAGTATTAAGATAAATGTCATAATTTATCTTAATTGAAATAATGCGACAGTACACATTGATTTAAATACACATGCATTGACTGTGTAGCACATTTATGCCGGGTTTAATATTACCTATGAACAATGCAAACAAACACAAAAAATGGAAAATACAGAAACAAGACAAGCAATTCATGCGATTAACATTTAAATAACGATTATAACACATACAACTTTGCATTGAATAACTCCTCTAACACAAAATTTTGCCATATAAAGCATTGCGTATCATCCAAAGACACTTATTAAATATTAACGATACCGCCATGCAAAGAAACCACGTCTCTTCTGTTTGTGTAATAAGTATTATTGACTTTTTGGCCCATCAACACATTAAGTATCTTAATTCAAGTAGCGACTTTCATCCTGCTTTTATCAATGTCAAATTATATTCTAAGGTAAGTCTTTAAGTCCACGTGAGCTTAATTAGCCCACCGTCGGCCCCGCGCTGTAACAACGATGACACATGCAAGCTTGTAATGTTTAAGTTAAATAAGTGTTCTGTTCTGTTTTGCTCTGTTCTGTTCTATTATTTTTCATATTACTCTACCGAAAAAAACTGTGGGAAAATAGACTAGCGAAACCTCGTAATTCATGAATATTCATTAATTTCACTGTAATTTCTAAATTGCCTGAGGTGGTTTTCCATGCGTCCGATCAAACGTCCCGTTTTCACCTCATTATTTTGACAGTACGTTGTTTCTGAAGTCAGTGGTATTTCAATGAAGTAATACGTTTTGAATAGCCTGGGTACCAATAATGATGTTGTTTTCTGCGTTTGAAGTACAAAGTTTCTCACTACATAATGATGTCACACGAAACTAAAGCGATTGAAAAGAACTTTTTTTTCTAGTTTGGGGTTCATCGACCTTCACTCCACAAACCCTAAATAGCAGCCTCAAGGAGGTTCATCCTCATATGAATACGCTTCCTACGCACCAAACAAATCATTTCTCGTCTCGTCAATTCTTACTCAAATTATCGAACAGATACCACCTCTCTGACGCCCGCCAGTTTGCCCGACCGACCGACGAACCAAACTTACACAATGGTCAAACACTATGGACTAAAACACTGCAGACTAACACTCATTTAGTTTAATGAAGTATTTTAAATTGTATTGATACCCTGAAATCCAGGATATTAAGTGATTAACCAGTACATGCAATAGGAAACATTGTTCGCACTTTTTACAGTAATGAGACTGCGAGTGTCTATTATATTTATTCCCACTAGGAATTTGACTGAACAACTTAACATATCAACGTAAAGATAACACTTGAAACATCGATCTTCAATGAACGATCACTCTTTGTGAGCTATTTATGGATATTAAGAAGCTCAACCATGAGGACAAAGTCTTTGATATCCTGTGGTACCTTCATTGTATCCAAATACCTGTGGAGATGAATGCCAGGCTGTGAACGACGTAAAACCTCGCGGCAACGTGTTTGTAACGTCTTCGGATTCTGCTGAACGTACATTCCATCACGCCCACATCCGATCGTTGCCGCTAGATCTTTCCATACAGCACGCAACGCGTACACCGTATGATGCGGCTTTCTGACGTCGTCATATTTGACGTTATAGCCACAGTCCAATAACAACGTCGCTACTGAATTGGACAGGTCTTCGCTGCTAGGGCTACTGTTCTTGTTTCCGTTATTTCCCCTCTCTGCGTGATCACGAGACATTGCCAGCGTCAATGTCGTTTTGCCGTACTTATCACACTGCTCCAGTATCGGATTATAGAACAAAATTTCCCTAATTATGTCATATTCCGCACAAACTTCCTTAGAGACGGCAACCATCAGTGGCGTTTCATGCTTTTTATTTTTAGCATTGACGTCAGATCCCATTTTGAGCAATTCCCCAATAAGATGGCTACTTAAATGAGTCTTAACGGCAACATGAAGAACGGTGTCCTCGTCATGTGATTGCTGTTTGAGCTCTAATTGCCGTTTTAACTTGATGACATCCTGGGCTGACGCCATCTTGCTTGCGATGCCTATTAGAAGGCTACAGGGAATGGTCATCTTGGGGCTTTTGTTCTTTCGTTTAAACCCACATTTTTGTAGAACGTCTGAAAAAGTGTCAACGCCAATGACAATTGATAGAAATATCAAAGCAATATTTGTAAGGCGGAGAATCACATAATTTATAGGTAGGCCTAATCAAAGATGACGTCACAAAAAAGCCCGATATAGACTACAACTATGAAAGATGCACTTAACTGTAGCAAGAGACATGTTTAAACATAAGCACTTAAAGCAGTGCTAAAACTAGTTTTAATAATATAATAATGAATGTTTAATCATGTTTCATACTTAACAGCAATCGTTCCAAAAAAAAATTGACGTTCCAATCTATTTTTAAAAAATGAAATTGCTTACCTGTGACCCCCGTGTAACCTAAACACGCGGAGATGTCCAGGAGGTTACATCCCTGCATTTCAATCGAGCGGTCTGCCTGGTTCTCGAGAAGTAGACGCGCCACCTCCGGTTGGTTCTCAAGGACCGCCAGCGTCAGTGGCTGGTAGAAACCCTTACATGTGACCGGAACGTCATTCTGCACGAGAAGTTTGACGACGCCCGTGTTGTGCGTGAGAATTGCGGGCATCAGGAGCTCTCGGGTGATTCGCTCTGGGTGGAGAATCGCATATATCTTGAAATCTTTCCGGAATCGCCTGAAAACGCTTTCGAATACGGACACTGACTTGGTCGCCGCGCTTTTGATTATATCCAGATCCGGTCTTGCGCCATGTTTGAACAAAAGGTCAACTGCGTCAGGGGAATCTTCGTCCACCGCCTCTTTGAGACCGCGTTGGAGCGCCAACTCACTCAGAACACCAGAATTCAATAGGGAGCTTAATGTATCATAATCGTCTGTTTTCACACAGAGGCCGACCAAAGAGATTTTGTTAACTGCTAGTGTTGTGTGTCCGCGGCCGTCCTTGGTGATTTCCGCGTGTCTAAATACACCGGGACGGTTGACGAGATGTATTTCTGGTCTTAGAATGATGTTCCGGATGTAAGGCATCTTGTGTTTTGCGATCCCAAGATGGAGCGGAGAAAGCTGAAATTTGCCTATTTGTAATAGGTTAACATTCGCCCACTTAAGCAAAAACGTCACAAGGGCACCGTTGCCCACGGCCGCTGCGGCGTGAATAAGACTCGTCTGCGTTTCTCCGATGCTTTCTTCGATCTCTAACGACAGCGATCGGAGACTAGCGGATGAACGTCGAGAAATGATACTCGAAACACCTCGGTTATGGTTGTTGGTGTGTTCGCTCATCTCCAAAGACTTAAGGTTGCTGCTTGATCTCCGTTGGACCAAACGCTTGCAGCTGTTTGACCAACTGCTGTTACTGCTGTTGCTGCTGCAGCTGCTGCCGCATCCCATTTCAAAATCCACCGAGTATCTCCGAGTATTTCTGTTTCTCATATCTGATGACATCATCTTTGGCATCATGTATGACGTCGGCGTCTGCGGCGTCACCGGTGAATCGTTCGAATTCGCGTGGCGACATCTACCGCGAATGACGTTCTTGGTTATCTGACTGAAACTCTCGAAGTTGATACCGGTGTCGGTAATGTACGTCATATATTCGTGGTCGTAGTGACAACGACATTCGTGCTCCGCATTGACGCCCGTCTCCCGGAAGTTAAACGTCAGGAAGGCGGTTGCTAGGTGAGGGGTGTGCTGGTACGCTTCATCGATAACGGAAGTGGCACTCGGGTGCCGCGTGACGATCAGGCGCAAGAGGTCCAGAAGAATCTCGTCGTCCGGCAGTTCATGGTGGTGGGACGCCATGGCGAATCTTCCTGTTTAAAATTTCTTCTCCAAGTGTTTGCTTAAAAACTTGAGCTGAAAAATGCAAGATTTGCATTATTTTAAAGAGTTTAAGGTTATGCAAGATATTTAACATGCAAGTTGATTTTAATGAACTCGAACGCCTATATGTTGAAAATGTCTGTTTAAGGCCAAGCCACACATAATATTCTGAATTCTTCCGAATGGAGTGGATCTTTCTTTCCATACTAGCGTATAAAGCCTTCGACAAAAAGCTATGTTTTAAGAAAAAGCATTATAAACTGTTTCCATGTTTAACAGGTTCATATTACAATTTAACGCATTAGTAAGAAGTTTTATACGTAGCCCGACCTTTAAAACGTTGTGGAATGAACTCTTGGGTTGTCCTTAAAGCTGCACTCTCACAGTTTGAACGTTTTGACATTTTTTTCATTTTTTTGTCTTGGAACGAGCATTTTTTTGCGAAAAATTATTGAAACCAATAATATAAGACTGCTGACCAAAAATTAGATCGCAGATTCTTATATTTCAGTGAGAAAAAATGATGTTATATGCATTTTTCTTAAACCACGGTTTAAGCCATAAAACATTATTTTTTGAACGGAAATATGAAAATCTGCGACCAGATTTTATTGTCAGCAATCTTTTCATTGGTTTGCAGATAGTTATGCAAAATTTTGCTCTTTCCCAGGCAAAAAATAAGAAGTTGTAAAAACGGTATACCTATGAGAGTGTAGCTTTAAGTCCTATGATGTTTAAAAAAGTAGTGACATGTGACCTGAAACAATATTAACTGTTTTACCTTAAATAAAACATGTGAAGGGATTACGAATAAGTGTCATATGACAAGAAAAAAATAGTGACAAGTGACCTAAAAGAAAACATTTTTTCGTCATATTTTACATAATAAAAGAATAAAGAAATTGTGACTTGAATATTTTCCAACAGTCTTAAAATCCTATAATTCATATTTACTTCATGGTATGTTATTGTAAGAATGTCATCCTATTTAAATCTGAAGCAAAATGCCTTCTTTTAGGTCTTAGGTAACTGTAGGTCATATGACACTTTTTCACTTGATTAATTATAAATGTGAACTAATCATTTACTCCCTTTGCTAGTTGGATTGTTATAAAAATGTTTTAATTCAGTTGACTTTAAAAAAAATATATAAAAAAAAATAATAAGAAGAAGAAGAAGAAGAAGGAGAGGGAAGAAGAACAAGAACAAGAATAATAATAATAATTATTATTATAAATAAATAAATAAAAAGTGTCGAATATGCATTATCGTTAAAATTCAAGAATTAACCATGATGGCACACGCGAATGTTTTTACGTTATTTCTAAATTTCTGCAGCAGTTCAACAATTGATTAAAAAAAACATATTCCAAAAAGATTAATGATTTAATATAAGATGCAAGAAACTAAAAGTTTTCCCCGTATTAAATGGTTAATGTGTATCGCCTCTTAAACCATCAATCAACACACGTCTATAGTTGTAACGTTCGTATACTTTATATTAAGATTTATCAAGTATAGCAAATAGCATTCCGTTGTTTATTTAAACAACTCCATAAAATTGATTTGCAAACATGATACACAATAGCATCTGTTTGAAAGATATAAATTACATATCAAAATATCATAATATTAACAACATTGCTTACATGCTCAAAACTCAACATCCAACATCCAACATCCCACGCGCTAGACAAGCATCCTTCGCATTTCTGTCCAAACATCACTCCGTCCAGCGATGACATAAACCTGATACATTTCCCATACATCTTATGTATTCTTAAAATAAACGCAATTAACACCGCGAGAAGTCCGTATTATATTCATGCAATCTTACTGTCACTGCATGATGTATGCTGTGCATGTCAGCAGATTCGCCTACTGTGTTAATTGTTTAAGGTCAGTCAGGGTTATGATTAATTCATAATATTCTATGTGTTTTTTTCAGGTCAGGGACATGTAAATCAATGTAACATTTAATGAGTTTGAATTTGCATATATATGAATTCGAAAATAGCTGCCAAAATAACTCATTGGCTTGTCTTTTTATGGTTATCTTTTTCTGTATTCACGACAAAGTCTTAGATCATTCGGAGCTCCTCGGCCATTTTTTCCAAAAACAACCTCGGATGTATTTGGACGGTTTACATACTCAAAAAGAGGCACGTTTAAGTCCGCTGCAAGTAGATCGCGTAGTAATTTTATTTAGCAGTTAAACATTATGTCTTAACTCTTTGGAATCTTAATTATGTTTGCAATAATACACTTCACTGGCAATCAATTTCAAGTGAGAGCAATGAATACAACTCTTAAACACTACATTTAATTAATGATATTATTCAAAAGTTTACGGACTACTTCAACTGATGTAACGGCATACATCCGAGGTTGTTTTTGAAAATAATGGCCGAGGAGTTCCGAAGGTCAGGCAAAGTGTACAACGATGCCAATAGGGTTATGTAATTTAGAAAAGGTGTATAAGCAATTAGCATTGAACCTGTATAACACAAATGTATTAAGCCATAAGCTTATGATATGCATTGTATCTATACAATTTGAAAATGTCGGATATAATGGTCATAAAGCCTGAAGCATTGGAACTGTAGCATACAAAGCTTATAACATTGAATGTGTATGGTACAAATTTCTTAACGCCATGGGCATTGTAAATATGGAATACGAAGGTCTTAAAGCTATAGGCATTCATGGTATAAGATGTAAAGGTCTTATACCATAAGCATTAGAACTGTCGGGTATACAGGTCAAAATGCCAGAAGTATTTAACCAGTCTGTTGACTGAGGTAATTGAACCGGCTATAAAAGAAATTGTTTAAAAAGGGCTAAAACATATCGGAATATAAACGGCGGAGGGGCGGATTGGTCAGCCTAGATTTGTAATTCGGGAAATGTTATTATACACATGATATTGACTCTTATGTTTCATTTTACGAGATTTCTAAAAACATTTTTATGGCATCAATAAATGTCCTTTTCGCATTTAAAGCTTGTGTTACGGTTTCTTCATCCAAACGAGTTCCACCCGGCCACGTACCTTAATTATTACCTTTGCATTGGACAATGCATACATTTTAATGAAAATGTATGTTAATAATATCATTTATGACATTGTTCAATCATTATTTTAGTGGTGTTTAACCATGTCAGCAATAAGCTCCCGCATAGATTATTGCCTCCGCCAATCTCGTTTTGGCTTGATCTTAAGTAGCATTTAACAGTCAATCGTTATACATGTACTTGGTAACCATTAATATTAAACAGTTTAGCGTGGGCGAAAGACTCGTAAACTTACCATTAGTTATCGCAAAACCCGACACCATCATTAGCAACACCTTACGATTTATTATCTGTCAGTTAACAAGGGCACGGAGTGAACTAGTGCTCTATTTTGATAGGACAACACAATTGTTTTCTACCAGGTTTATTCTTCATATTTTCTTACCTTCGATCTAAACACACTTTGACCAGTCCAACTGCGTTCATACCCCGATAATGAAAACAGTTACGCAATACATTCCTTAATTCAAAATACACACGTACAGTACACAATTAATTGAACGTACGATGCAACTAAATTTAAATCGGAGTGATGGAAATCAATACAATATGGCTATACATCAAAACCAAATTGTGTTCGTATATTGGTGTTGTTGTTGTCGGTGTTGGTGGTAGTGGTGGTGGCAGCATACGTCAGCAGAACAGCAGCAGCAGCAGTAGTAGTAGCAGCAGCAGTAGCAGTAGGCAAAGGTCTTACAGAACCGTTAGCATTCGGATTGTAGAACATAGGTAACCGTTGGCTGAAGAACTACTTTGAAAAACACAATACGGTGAAAAAACGAGGCACTTTTCAGACCTTTATTTCCGAAATAATTGCAATCATTGTTTCTGCTTTAATTAAAGCTGCACTCTCACAGATTGAACGTTTTGACAACTATTTGATTTTTTTGTCTTGGAACAAGCCATTTTTTGGCGAAAATCCATGGAAACCTGTTATAAGACTGCTGACAAAAATAAGATCGCAGTTCAAAATTTGATGTTTTATGCATTTTTCTTTAACCGTTAGTAACGGTTTAAACCATAAAACATTAATTTTCGAACGGAAATAAGAAAATCTGCAATCTGATCTTTTTGTCAGCAATCTTATATCATTGGTTTGCAGATATTTACGCAAAAATTTGCTCTTTCCAAGATAAAAAATAAAAAAAGTTGTAAAAATGCTATATCTGTGAGAGTGCAGCTTTATAGACCTTTGGTTTGCATATATGGTTTGTATGTACAGTGACCTTAATATCATCTATGCGTGAGTATATAATTAATGGCTGTTAGTTTTTGATACTTACATTTCCATCTCTCCCTCTATTTCAGGCCCTACATATATATATATAATCATAATGTACCATACGGTATAAAGTATGTCTCTATATATGTGTGTGTTGGCTATTTGTTGCTCAGGGGCCGTATTCAATAAGCATCTTAGTAACAATTTTCAACTTAGTGAAAAATAGCCTTTTTTCTAATTTGAATTTTAAGAAAAGGAACAATGTTTGTACACCAAAAATATGAAAATAAGCAAGAATATGGTCTGAACAATATATGCATATAAATAAATCTGATGAAAAGTAGCGGGTATTTAAAATAATCAATGTCAAAAATTACGAAGTTACGACTAAGTTGAAAATATTCACTAAGATGCTTATTGAATACGGCCCCAGATATCATTTAAATGTTAATTATTTCACTGTTTATACAGATGTTGGTTTACATGAACGAACTTGTCCTAGTGAACTTTAAAGCAAGCATGCGTTCCTAATTACATCTCATTTGCATTTACGTCATATCGAAGTCTGAATCGGGCAGTGAATAATTGTTTTTTTTCTGACGGTGACGTACGATACATGTGTCCTTGTCAATCTCAACTACTCGGCCATCTCCGCCCAACTCGGTGACAATCGGAATACCTCGGCAATCTCCGCTATACACCAATCCTCGGCATTCGGAACTCCTCGGCCATTTTCTATCGGAAACAACCGAGGATGTATATGGACGGTTTACAATGTCATAACTCTATACATTTAATTCAGCTGCAAGTAGATCGCGTTGTAAATTCAATTCAGCTGTTACACTTTATGACCTACTCTTGACAATCTTATTGTTTATGCAGTAAAACACGTTTTTTGCAATCATTTTAAACTTAGATCTTATGTACAAAATGCACGTTAAAACAGTACATTCAATTAATACTATTATTTAAAAATTTACGAACTACTGCTGATGTAAGGGCAAATATCCGGGGTAATTTTTGATGGAAATGACCGCGCCGTTCCGAAAGGATTTCTCGGATGTGTGCTAGTCCATTTAGTAAAAGTAGTTCGAAAAATTAAGAATAAAACTAAGTGTTCTGTGTAATTTTTACAGCAAATCTCAAATTGATTCCCAGTGAAGTGTATTATTGCATATATCACATGAGTCAAGTTTACTCTTAAATGCTTAATTGAAAGTGCGTCGCGATTGTTACATTGTAAACCGTCCAATTTCAATTTCAGTTTTATCTTAGAACTAATCCCATGTGGGCATCAGTTTTATAACAAATATGTACAAACAATAAACTCAAGAATGTACGGCAAATGATAACAAACCACTTAAGTAATAAATGTATCAGGAAAAAGAGCACGCAACTTTGCATACATTTTGTTTAAAGCTACACTCTCACAGATATTGTCCTAGAAAGAGCAACTTTTTGCATAAATATCTGCAAACAAATGATATAAGATTGATGACAAAAAAATCTGATCGTAGGTTTTCATATTTCCATTCAATAATTAATGTTTTATGGCTTAAACCGTTACTAAGGGTTTAAGAAAAATGAATAAAACATCATTTTTTAAACTAAAGTATAAAAATCTGCGATCTGATTTTTTGTCAGCAGTCTTATATTACTGGTTTCCATGGATTTTCGCCAAAATTGGCTCGTTTCAGGACAAAAAAAAGTTGTCAAAACGTTCAATCTGTAAGAGTGCAGCTTTTAAAGAAACTATACTAATTAGATATATAATTATACGAGTTGAGTAGAGAAAGTATTATACATTAACTACTGAATAGGGAAGATGGACAGTAGCGATTAGTTACCAACTTGCATTATTTTTCTCACAAAAATAGCTATTTTTAAAGCTGCATTCTCACAGATTTACTGTTTTACAAACTTTTTTTATTTTTTTTTCTCTTTGAATTACCAAATGTTTGCGTAAATATCTGCAAACCAGTGATTAAAGACTACTGACAAAAGATCAGATCGCAGATTTTCATATTTCCATCCCAAATTTAATGTTTTATGACTCAAACTGTTACTAACGGTTTAAGAAAAATGGTTTTGGAGCGGAAATATGAAAATCTGCGATCTCATCTTTTGTCTTTTATCACTAGTTTGCCGATATTAACGCAAAAAAGGCTCGTTCCAAGACAAAATATAAAAAAGTTGTCAAAAAGCTCAATCTGTGAGAGTGCAGCTTTAATTAAGGGTACTTCTGTCAATGCTTTGGTGGGGAGGGGGGGGGGGGTAAAAAAAGTTTTCTGTCTTCTTAGGGAATAGGGAATGTATTTATTTTATCATCATTAAATTAAGTCACTTTTAAGAATTCTGCAAGTAAAGCTTTACTTGAATCAATTACTGATCCGTTCCATATTTCAATGTATTGATACCTTATTCTATTTTTTATAATTTGTTCATATACGTCCGTGGTTGCTTTCGAAGGAAAATTGGCGATATGCTTCGATTGTCTCTGTGTTTGCAAAAATGGCCGAATTGTTCCGATTTGCGCTGTCCGAGAGAGTCGTAGATTCCCGGCAAATTCCGAAGAAAACGTCTTACCATCTTATAGCATTTTATTATTATTATTATTATTTTTTTTTTTTTTTTTTTTGGGGGGGGGTGTGTAATTCCAAATCAAATTTATACGTGTATAAGTAATACATGCAATCCATATACTGCGAGAATATACATTGTATATGAAATTACACGAACAGTCACTGTTATTGTCAGGAAGTAGTGAAAGTATAACGTAGAACAAAATGTGTTTGTATTTTGAGACAAAATTTGTCTGTTTTTACTGTCATTAAGATTTATAAGGATGTATATACTTTTAACTTTAGTTGACGCTTAAGTCTAAACTGTCATATAATTAGAATTCATAAATATATATATTAAAGGAAACTTTATATTACAGTACGGACAGATGTTTATGAAAAACATACAAATGTGTATGCTGGAGACACATCTTTTGACAAGTGCTGTCAGTAAACTGTTTCAGTACAGACGAGGCCTTCAAAACACATCCGGTCGTGAAAGTCCATTCAGGCCAAGAGAATTAAGCGTATGTTGTTCTTACATCCGGTCTACAGAAGAAAGTGCGTGTGAAAGATCTTCAAAAAGTCAAATTGTGTGTTTTCATACTAGTGTAGATGTTTTGTGGGGTAAGGAAAATTTACAAAAGATTTTCAGATTTTAGCTCAAATAGCATTTCAAGCGGCATTTTAAAGCTGCCGCTCTCACATATTGAACATTTTGACAAATTGTTAATTTTTTGTCTTTGAACGAGCCATTTTTTACGAAATGCCATGGAAACCAGTTATATAAGACTGCTGATAAAAAATGAGATCGCAGATTTTTATATTTAAGTTAAAAAGTGATGTTTTATGCATTTTTCTTAAACAGTTAGTAACGCCATAAAACATTTCAAATGGAAATATGAAAATCTATACGATCTGATTTTTTGTCAGCAATCATATATCATTGGTTTGCAGATATTTACGCAAGAATTTGCTCTTTCCAAGAAAATATATAGAAAATTGTAAAAATGGTATATCTGTGAAAGTAACTACGACTGTCGCCCACTAAAGCTTACGAGTCAATCGGCACTCCTCGGCCGTTGTTTTCGAAAAAAATGGCCTAGGAATTCCGAATGCTTACGAGTGCAATTTGATTTCCGTGTTCAATTTGGTTCCACGCTTGCAGCGTATGCATTCAGAATGTGAAAGGGATACAAAACAAAATATTATACACTATCGAATCAACACTGTTTTGTCGGTTTGTACTGATTGCGTCTTCTTTAAAAAAAAAAGTAATTTATGACGAGATTTTTTTCATTAAAGGTCATTATTTTAAATTGTTTAACTAAAATTCTTCTTATTTGTGAAAAGGTTATCAAAAAAACTCAAGGTATTGTTGATTGGATAGCCTGGAACGTTTTGACATAAAAAACAACAACATATTTCCAAAAGCCTTTCTGTAAAAAGGCAAACGGAATTGCAACAAATCTCTTATTATGATTAATTTTTTTTTCGAGAAACTTGCTCAAATCCTTATTAAAACAAAATATGTCGCAGGATGCGGGGGCGGATTCAGGATTTGACGTAAGAGGGTGCTTAAGTTAAGCGCGTAACCTTTTTAATCGCGGTGGAGGCGTGGTTTTGGGGTTCTCCCTCAATATTTTTTTTTGATAATTTCTGATTTGAAATGGTGCATATTTTTCTCCTTTATTGAAATAAGCAATAAACCCATAAGCTTGGACTATTTATGGGGGGGGGGGGGGGTTATCGCCACCCTGGATCCGCTAGTGACATATATTGGTTTAAAAAACACCTCCTGAAGACTAAATTTAACAACAGCATTGTGGAGAGAAAGCTTATAGCTTGTCTGTTGTTGGTGATATTTCGACAAAGGTGCTTAATCAACAATTATTGAAGTACTTTGCTCAACAAGCATATACTGTATCTGGCAGCATGTTAACCAAGTTTCTTTAGAGTGTTTGCATTTTGGTTGGTCTATAAAGGGACATTACTCAAAATATATTTCAAAGTTTCCTTCCTATATAAGTGTATATTGTCTCTGGCAACATTGTGTTTCATGTTGAATGTAAATACATGTATATTGATATTTTTTTTAAGTATGGACAAAGTCAAAGTTGTTGCATTTCGTTCGGTTTGAAAAGGGGCATAACTGAGTAATTAATTCAGAGTTGTGTGCCTTGCTAAACACGTGTATATTGCCTATGGCAACATATGTACAAAGTTTCATTTGAATATGTCTACCGTGTTTTGAGTAATGACCAAGGCTATCAGAATATCTCATTTTTTATATCAAAAACAGTCATGCTATATTGAAATTATTGAACATTTTTTATTTTTTGGCATTCCCGTTTCGGTAAGTCTTTGTATTGTGAAAGGCGTTAGAGTTTAAAGGCAAACGTTTCACAACATTCAAAATTAATCAGGGTTGGTAAAAAAATATAATCATTCATGTAAACAGTTTACATTATTACGTTTTAATACAGTTAAAGAGTTGAAAAGGGGGTAAACAGGGTGAATTGGCACGCGCGACATAGCACTACGTGGCCATGATGAAAATCCCCTGGTATGTGACCAAAATCACCTGGAATTCTGGACAAAATCCCCTGGGGAGCCTTTCAAAAAATGGCATGTATATACATGTTTAAACATGTAAACTAGTTGGGTTTTTTATCAAAATGCCTACCAACAAAACATATGTTGGCCTTTTAGCATATCATGACACCTGTTTATGACATGCATATTTATATACTGTGTACATTTTTGGATAAATAGCATGTTATGTCACTCTTTTATGTGTGTTTCTCCTTTCTCTATAGAATAGTAATATTCATGATGTAGTTTGACATGCACAACTTCATGTATTGTGCAAGGCAAAATATAACTTGAGAATTAAAATGAAGTTAATTAATGCAGTGTTCAGTGGGCAAGTAACATCATTTTTTTCTTTTTTCTTACGAATTTGCATTAGTTTCATAATTATTTTTCATTAAAATACATTGAAACAACACTTGTTATACAAATATCATCGTGTAAGGATTGAAGAGATAGCTGAAACTCCTGTGTCAAATATGTTGCAATAAATAGTGTTTACAGTATTAACAAAATTTTGCTTTTTAAGGGTGATGTTGTTTTTCCTGTCCTATCATTTGAAGTATGCTATACAAAGTAATATATATTGTTTTTGCATGCATTTTCATTTGCATTTGAACAAAAAACTCTTTGTCAACCAACTTGCAACAAAAGTTAAAATCACGACAAAATGCTATGTTCCAACCGTTTGATTCTTATGCACCAGTTATTAGTAACCACGCCCCCCCCCCCCCCCCCCGGTCCGGGGAATAGCCGGGACTTTGACTTTCGGTCCAGCCAACCCCGGGTAAAATCCCCGCCCTGCGGGGACAAACTGATGGTTAAACCCCGGCCAAATGCACCCGCACCCCAGAGACTCTATATAAGGCCCAATCTCGGCTTAATTTGGCGCTATGACAAAACCACCGCGGTCACCCGGCCCTGCGAGGCCACCTGGAAAATAAAAACACAGCCCTTTTCCCCGGCTATCCCCGGTATACCCCCGGACCTGGGGGGCCGTGGTTACAATTGACTGGTGCATTATCGGCTTATAAAGCTGCATTAAACAGCATACATACAATCCTAGAATAAACGGATTTGCTGCGTGTAAGCTGTATCATCAATGATCAGTTTCACCAAGCACAAACTGGATAATGAGCAATAACTTCCCATCGTGACCTTGACCTGACCGACTTGACAGACAACAAGGATATAAAACCATGGTGAAGTGTCTGTCAAGGCGATATAAACATTATTCATTCAGAGCGGTGACAGCAAAAACATTTTAAGTTCGTCTTGATTCAATGTAACATAACTTACAGTCTTTTTGCTTGCTACCTAATTAAGACATTTCATGACCAAGCATTGACTGATTGCTTATTATTGCAAATTACAAAAAAAATATGATCAATTTTTGTTATATCAAGGGAGTATGAATAAATTAGTTGTGCCAACAATTCAGCATTTTAGTCTGTCATTTTATTATGAACAGTTTTTAAAATGTGTCCAAAATTTAAAAAAAAAACACAGTCCAGTATAGCAAATGATATCAACTACAGACACAACTAGTGAATATTATAATTGGATTGGGGTACCGGGTACCTTTCAGAAATGTACAGTGTTGTAAACCAGTTTAATATCACACACTTGACCTCAAAATAAATTGGAGTCATCCACTGGTCATTATGTATGTGGATCTTTCCATCACATGTCTTGGATAAACATATACATGTACATGTATACAGCAGGCAAAACCTATATATATTATTTTCACTAATCACAAGAGTTCCAGCAAAAAATACATTTTACTTAATTTTGTTTAACTAAGGTGGGAGAAAAAGCATCTACCATAGCCGCTCGTGTAAGATAGGTTCATCCCAACCCTCGCGCAGGGTGTTTTGCGAAAACTCGGTAAACCTCGTTTCTGCAAAACAGCCTACGCTCGGGTCGGAATGAACCTATCTTACTCTCTCGGCCATGGAAGATACTTATAATCTAGCATGGTTAAATTATTGGATCTACTTATCTGAGGTGGGAGAAATATTTGTAAACGTGCATTTTAATAAACTTTAAGGTTATCGGTTAAGGCAGGTAAGTAAATCAGTGTGACGCAACAGCAGTGATAGAAATAACTCTGTCATATAGCCTAAAATACGAAATACAATCAACAATATACTTGACTCATGATTGGCATATTTGTTGAACTATTAATGTAGAATAGCTTTTATGTGACAACTGTGTTTTTATATTTCATGACAATATACCGTGGTATCTCTTTGCATTACACAAGTACACAAGTACACTAGAAAGATATCGAAATACGCCTAGTTTTCAAACAAATTTATTTATTTTATTTGGTTATTAGAATGACGAACGTCGTTGTTCGGGCAGGCGGGCCGGGCGGCGTCAAACTCACCTATGAAACTGAATATCTTCAGTAAGTGTTGACATATTATGACCAAACATGGTCTATAAGAAGAGTTTAAGATACCTTTTATGTGATTGCGTTTGGGGTCTCTAGGGTCAAGGTAAAGGTCACTGTTACTAAAATAGAAATACGGTTGAAACTGAATAACTTTAGTTAGTGTTGACATATCTTGACCAAACTTGGTCTATAGGAAGAGTTTATAAATACCATTCATGGGATTGCGTTTGGGGTCCCTAGGGTCAAGGTCACTGTTACTAAAAATAAGAAAAAGGTTGGAACTGAATAACTTTAGTTAGGGTCCACATATCTTAACCAAACTTGGTATAAAGGAAGAGTTTATGGATACCTTTTATGGGATTGCGTTTGGGGTCCCTAGGGTCAAGGTCAAGGTCATTGTTACTAAACATAGAAAAACGGTTGAAACTGAATAACTTAAGTCGGGGTCCACATATCTTGACCAAACTTGTTTTTTATTTAATATATGTTATAAATGCCTCACCAACCTAACTTTTTCGCTCTGATTTTGACATGTTTTCACTGCGTCCTATCTTTTGTATTAAGGGTTTTTACCCCGTTTTTTTTTTACCGTTTTTAGCCTGCGTCCTATCTATGCTAGTGTTCAATACATAGTATAATTCGGTAAATAAATGTTTGACAAGGAATAGGAGGGAAGAATTTTCAGTTTAATAACTTTTAATGATGGTAAAAATATGCAAATAATGTTTAATCAGTAATGCATTAAAATATACAAAAGTTCATCATATAATAAGACATTCATAGATGAAATGAAACAAGTAAGAACACATGAAATTTCCTCAAACAATTCAGGCCAATTATGCAGAACATTTTATTCTCAGAGAGTATTTCAATGAATGAGAACCAAAAGCTGATTTCTCCAACAACCTTAAGCATGTTATAAAAGGCTTATTCCTTTCCTTTCTAATTTGTCAGCTACTGCCATATTTTTATTTTTTAAAGAGTGTTAACACTTTTTTCGCCAAAAAATATAACTGTCACCAACTGCATTCCATTTGCTGTAATTGGATTTTAAATAAGCCATAGTTTTTAGCTATTGTTTTAGGGGTACAATGACCCTTTTTAGAGACTGATTGATCAAAAATCCTAGAAGCTATTTCCTACCTGGATCACAGATGCAGAAATACATTAACTTGTTTAAGAACATACTTGTTAAATCAGCTTTGTATAAAAAACACAAGTTTTAATATAACAAGTTTAAGCCTTAAGTTAGAAATGTTGGTAAGCCAGCTGGGATGACATAAACAAATGGAACTTGAAAGCCTTAAAGAACAATAGTAAGCAACTACTTTTCTGAATAATACACACATGAAAAACTTCTTGACACATGCTTCTGTTGCTACCTGTATGAGATTTTAATGTCAAAAGGCATGGCAGCAAAGAACTTTACACTCACAAAATTAAAAAACCTCATTGATAAATGATAGAATAATATATGTTTATGAGAATCACTATAGTTGTTTCCGCAGGTAACTGTCTGTTGCCACATTTACATTACCTAGATCTGCCTGGCTTGATCAGCTCCAAATTAATTACAATAAAATCGCAATTCAACTATCCAAAAGTGGGTAGTTTTTTCAACAATTATGGCTAAAATTAATAAAAAAAATGGAAAAGGAAAAATTAATAATTGCTAGACATTTCATACTTTAATAAATCTCAGATCTAAAATGGTATGACACACAACAGTGGTGATATTTTATGGTAAAACCCTGTAACATATACGGTAATTCTAAACACTATTATATTTACAAAACTATGGTAACTAATAATGCAAAATATCTTGGCCAGTTGAAAGTTGAATTTTTATATGTAAATGATTGAATTTCTATTGATGTAAGTTAACCCTATCGAGGGCTTAGCAAAAGAGGGACATAACTCCAGATGAAACTAGAAGGAGTTAAGCCGATGTTACACTGAGAACTCCATAATCAATACCAGTAAAATTTGTGGTTATGTTAGTACATTGAAACTGGAAGACAATTATTTAAGCTACAATTCTAAAATGTCTAAAGTTTGATTTCGAAATGTAGCTGAATTAACTGAAATTAAATGCCATTTACTGTAAAGGTATAATAAGTTATAGTGAAAACACCCGCAACGTTCGTGATGAAAATTATGCACCCTGTCGAAGAGCTCGAGTATAATTTCAAGACTTCTAGTTGTGGGTGCCGTAACAGTTTTGAAGCATATGGTCGAGGGCAAAGCTCATAACAAGCATGTAGTATAAGTGAATAGCATCGTAACTTATCCTCACATCAATTATAGAACAGTTACACCCAGTTCTACTTGTTACTTTTACAATGTATGTTATTGGAGCTAATGTGAAGACAAAAACAAAGGAACCGCTATCATACATGGTGAAATGTTGTAATGCGGGGTGACTACTGACTATACAATGAATAAATGAAGTTGTGGACCGAATAACTACAAATGAATCATGAAAATGGTCACTATATGAGCTAAAATGATAATGTAAATTTACACATTATTATATATATAATACTATACAACTGAATAAAACAATAAAAACTTAGTACATCTCAGCAAATATCATATCACAAGCTTTAAGATAGAAGCCTCAATTTAGAAAAAAACAATTACTATTGCATTCAGAATTAATTGAACATTAAAAGACTTATGAACTCTAACAATCATGTCATATCTCATTTTCACCCAAAACCAAAACATCTTTCAGCCCAATTTCTGTGATGTGATCTCGATATTGATACCAAACTTAAGCGGTCTATGTTAATGAGAATGTTCAGCATTGTCTGTCAGCATTTTATCAAATGAGAGAGTGATTCAATAAAACAAAACAAAATATAACATACCACTGAGCTAATTCTTGTATTTGCCATAAAGGAAGATTAAACATAATTGGTATTTTTACTTGATTTCTTTTACCGGTACTTGACTTCATACCTATAGAATAATACAACAGGCCCCAACAGCTCGAGCAATCTTAACTTCCTTATGACTGGATCAAGCTCAACCAATTTTTCTCTCAGTATAAATTGTTTGATTTTCTCTTGTTTAAGATTTTGAGGCTTTTAGAGGTAATTATTTTAAAGAAAATCCTGATAGGCTATGATTATAAAATCCAGGTTAAGAAAGTAATCTTGCTAAATGAAATATGATTCTCAATCCTGTTATGCTCATGACAAGATAGTTTGAGAAATTGTGGCCTGAGTTCTCTTTAAAAGTAATGTCAAGACTTATGCGGTATGTTTGCTGTATCAATGTAACATTTTCATGGTAACATAGCTAACAATACAATGAGATAATATATATACATTTCGTTTTGTTTTGCTTACTTCAGATTTTTCTGATCTCCTGAATATCAGTAAAATTCTAGGCTGGTATTGTAAAACAACTTAAGCCACTTCCTAACCTATGATGTTTTCTCCCAATTTTCTAAGTCAAAGTAAAAGATATTGATTTTAAGTTTTTTTACACATTAAAGTTCCGATTTTCAATTTAGTCTGTACAAATTAAGCCTTTTGACATTTTCAAAATATAATATCATATGACAAGAGAAACTTAACCTCGGAAAATGACTTGAGTTAGGACTTCAGATGTTTATGAATACCAGCTCTTACCATTCAACCAATGCATAAGGAAAATGATTAATACATATGAGTAGTAGTGAAAACATGGGAAACAAAACAGAAAAAGGCACAAAGCTTTATGCCACCACAATGCAGTGAGGTCATTGTACAATATTGCACTGTAAGTTAGAGCACTCTTACATACAACACAGAACATAAGCAGCATGGGTTACTTCCCTTTCAAAAAATTTCCTACACCTATCATACCATAACAGAGTTGCTGGTAAGTTTGAGTAAAATTGAACATCGTTTCATGACCAGTTTTGCTAGAAAATTAAAGCAAAACAAATTATTCAGATATTGTTAAAACATCATTTACAAAATAAAAATTGTGCAAAATTTTAAGGCATTATCAGTACCGGGGTAGATTGCAAAATCTTGTCATTTTCTTATTTCTTTAAATTTAACAAAAGTGATGAACATAAATAAATTACCTTTAATGGCAACCAAGTTCATTTTAAGAACTATCATAAAGATATCTATGCAATTGAAGTGTATGAATTATCAAAATAATTCAATTCTAAATCGACAAAGTCCAGGAATAAAATAAGTTCTTTTGATCAAAATGATCTAAAAACTTAAGGATTTATAATGTTTTGATATAAACAGTTCAAGAAGTGTATCACTAGTTTGTGTTTGATAACGTTTGAAGAAGCTTATGTGATCATCTAGAAAACATTTAAAAATAAGGAAAACAGAAAACATTATTCAAAAATACAATTCAGTTTACATAATGACAATGTAACACATAAATTTCTTAGTAGGCCATCATCAGATACCCAAGATACACACTACGGTATGCTTCATTGAGTACCATGGGCAATTTGGCTAAGAAAATTTTGTAATAATGAATAAATTATGAGGCAGTTTCATTGGTTCCCCAAAGTACCAGATACTTTCGGTTGAAAAATATTTTGGCGATTGCCGCAGCGGAACAGGGTCCGCCTTCATAGTACAATAATATTTGGTGGTAGTCAAGACCGTATGGCCACGGAGGCTACTGACACTGTATAGTTATTGAACAATATTTGAGTTTAACATGCAAATTCATTGCAAGAAGAGTTGTCTCTCCTGCCTCATGCATATTCATTAAAACAAGGTTTTGTCAGGCAATTGTCCCACGGTATGTATGAAGTGTAACGGAAGAAAGTACCATGGTTGCCAATCAGGTTTAAAAGTAAGCATGTTTCACATAACATTAAAATCTCATTTCATCCAAATTAAACATACGGAAAACAATATATGTATTGGTATAAAAATTTGATACTAACTGTTTATATCATTAATATTATGGGCCCATATCGGTACACTGGTGAAATAAAAAATATTATGATACTGGTTTCACATATATATATATAATAAAAGAAGTATGTCAAAACTGATTGTATAAATATAATTGGAATAAATACAATAAATATTCAATACATACTAAATATTTAGCATTTTAAACCACAACTTAGATCATGCTAATTGTGAGCAACGTTATCATCTGCCACATTTGGTAAGTATGGGTATTTCAAAGAGTACCGTACAGACCGAAATTTGTAAAATAAAGAGTTAAAGAAATGGTAACGAATCTACTGGAATTTTAATTAAGGGTTGTTGCAACAAAATTGACCATGATTTTGGAAATATAAAATGCCTTCTCTTAAAAAATGTAATATTGCCATCAATTGTTTAATTTTATTGAAAAATTATATTGTTACTATCTATTGGTCTTTATCTGTATTAGTTAACATGCACATACTTCACGAAACATTTATTATCATGAAGAACAGTAAGTGATTAGTGATTGGTCATTTTTACAAGTAAACATAATAATGATTAGGGGCAGCTAATATTCAACCATCATGTACACATCTGACATTGTCGTGAAAATGAATGAAACAACAAATTATTTAGGACTATCAGAAAATCATAAACAATATAGGCTGTAAACAAACTCTTTAATTATGTTTGAATAGTGTCCTGTTATGTCTTCTTATATGCTGAAGTCCACCATTCAATCTCTTTTTAATATTCTGTGCACTAACTTTGTTTACATTATGCCTTGGAAAAAAGAAATTTACCAATTAATTGTTCACAATTTTAGGGTCCACATTTCATTCACTCAGATCCAGATCTAGTTGTCTGTAGCCTTATTTCATATCTAGTGGCATGTAACCTGATCCAGATCTAGTAGACTGTAACCTATGCAACCATACCTCCTCTCAAAACACAGAGTGAGGCAAATAATGATGCATATTTCAAGAAAATTCATCAAACACGGTACTTCACTTTTACAACACAACTAAAATAGATATATATAATACAGAAGTCTTTGGTCCTCAAAAAAGGTCCAAATTTTGCGATGAATTAAAAGAATGGCTAAAGGTTGCTACAAAGGTAGTCTATTTACAAAAGTGTACACTTTATTTTTCGGCCATCTTTTTTCTTCTTTTTCTGTCCATTGTTCTGTTGACTGGCTTTCATTTTCCGCGAACGAATTTCTCTCATGAGGTCGTAGAAAACCTGAAACAAGACAAAACAGAAATGAAAACATGCTTACTTTTGATCAAAATAATTTCAGTTCCTGCAAGGAGACAATAAATTACAAGCCAATCATCATTATTCTGTTTCTGATTCATTCAGGTTTCAGTATTTACTTAATAATGCATACCAAACACGTTTTAGGCAAATTTTAAGGTGTTATGCACATCTGGGGTCAATTATGTAAAGGTAAGGTTAAATTTTAACAACTACAGTAATCCTGAACTTGCCCTTAAAAATTTCAAAGTCTGTAACTGTGTATGCTTTAAATAATTTCAAGATATAAATTTGCAAACATCAGAGGTGTAATATTACTTGTAATCTATGGTAAATATCAATGTGATCTGTAGCAACAAACTAAATCAACGTAGTCTTTGATGTAATAATTTATTCGTTCATGTTTCCCCAAATGGACCAATTTAAGGAAGAAATAAAGTGAAGTACTTCAAAACAATTTGCTAGATTTCTAAGAATGTTAAGTATAAGTGTTATATTCATGGCCAATCATTATCACACAATGAATTGAATCGTTCAGAAAGTGAATGACATAATAAATTTTGAAGGATGAGTATAATAAGCTAGGCCATCATTCAAATCAATTGTTTTCTTTGCAATGTCTGAACAAACTGCAGAGCTTGAAGGCTTGTATGTTATTCCAGTCACAAAAGGGGCATAAGTCAACTATTTTTACAGAGTTATTGCCCTTGCTATCCATGTGTGCAACACAACCACAAAGGCTTTCATAATACCTCAATACAAATGAGCTAACAATTGTTATGTCTCTCTTATTTAACACCATCACTCAGTAATTCCCGACCTATCAACCCGTTGAAAGAAGTCTAGGTCGGCCACTGCAAACAAACAATTGTTTCAGGGTTGGCCAAGGGAGATTTAAATTCAAACCTGAAAAAATGGGATGGTCAAGTAGCCAGCATTTACAACTCAATTGGTGCTTAGCATCTTTAAACATTCAAATACAGTGTGTTATGTTAAGTCTCAAAAGAGCATGACTGAAGCGCAACTTGTACGTGTACTTGTGATCTTGCAGATGAGAACTTTGTTATCGTGTAATTTGAAACATGTAAAATGTGTGATCTACATTATACTAGTGTGAGGTAATGCTCCTGCAATGCGAATGACAATGATGTCAGTTAAATCCCGAGGAAAGTGGATAGAGGGCTGTCAGCCTTTACACGAAAAATGATAGGCCAACTGCAACTTCTACTTGAATCAGAAGCTTCATGGACAAGTACACACAGCATTACACTACCTCTCTATATCTAAATACCGCAGTCCAAAAAGTCATTATATAAGACAAAAGCCACTGAACTAAGTGAATTTCATTGATAACAGTAGTTTATAGCAACAAGAAGTAATTCTTTCACAGCTACATGTCGTTATCTATTAAAAGCAGGTTCAAAATGCTTGCAGAACAAGGATGCTAAGATAAGGGAATGTGTGGATGAAACATTTGTTCTAGATTGGAATAAATATATATATATATATGAATGAATGTTTGCATCAGACAATGGTTGCACAGGTTTGGTAGGATGCTTGATAGGTTAAAAGTAAATGGCTTACCGTATGAATTGGTTTCATAAAGAGGTTACCCTAATATCTCTTGATTTTTTTGGCATAAACTTTTGCACATTATCATAACTATAACATTTAAATTTGCTTATTCCCAGAGCAAGGTTTTAGATGTATTTGGACAAAATTCTGGTACTTTGCTGGTTCATATGTAATTTTATTTATTTGCAGATAAAATAAGTGAATCTAAGACAGCAAGTCTGAGACTCTGTATGTACTCTAAGAAATTAAATCATGGCAGGAGATGTGAAGGCTCATTGTTTTTGTTGTATTTGTTTTTAATATAAAAGGGGCATAACTTAACAATTATTGCATGCACATAATGGGCCTGGCTACATAAGTGTGATTTCTCTCACACACCATGTGTACCAAGTTCCATGTGAATATCTTCAATGTTTTTTGAGTAATGGCCAAGGCCAAGATTTTATAGGACAACACCAATGCCAACAACGCCAATGCAATAAAAAAAGAAAAAATATCTGAAAAAAATATGAGTCTAAAACCCAAAGGATTGAACACTGATAATGCAGTTTGCCGATAATGTAGTTTGCCGATAATGCAGTTTGCCGATAATGCAGTTTGCCGATAATGAAGTTTTTGCTTGAAGTTTAAGAGCCTGATTTCCAAAATGCCTCAATTTAAACTCATGTCTAACTCTTTAGACATTTTGATGGTTTTATTGCACTCTTTTTGCAGCAATAAAGTTACAGCTGCTGTGAGTCTACATTATTCACTTTATGCTTAGAATGTAAAATATGCATTATGATAAATGTGCAGATTTCCTCACTTGCACTTCTAATCTCTGTAATACTGCCATCTTTTCTTAAAAATACTATTTTTATCTTCTATTTTAGTGCTCTTAAAGTGTCATAAATTCGAAAAAAAAATAGAAAAAAATATTCATATTTATTACTAACAGATCTTATAATCAAGACAACATGGAATCTCTTTGAGAGACTAAAGACAGTAAATATTGCACATATATCAGGAAGTCAGAGCATTAAAACCATCACTGTTGTCCTCGTCCTTTTTGCTGTTAACACAAGTTCAATAATATGGCAGCCTGTTTCATGTGTTTCTATCATTATATCTGAATACATTTTTTTTTCTTGTTTCATTGAAATATCTGTAATGTAAGGAATGACTTCTATGAAAATGTTCATGTTCATTGTATGGATTTTGTTAATATATGCTATAGGTATGAAAGTACCCGAATGCCTTGTTGGAAAAATTAAAAATAAAAATAAAAATTATAATACAAATCAAACTTAAATTTACAAAACTCCGTAAAACTCAAATAAAAGCCGTTAAGTTTCTTAGTCATGGATTTAATTCGTGTCTTGACATATTTTTTTCATTCAGGCCCTTTGATCACCCTCCTTAATTTACAACAGAACACACCAACCCCCCTCCTTTTTTTCCCCACCCTCGCTGGAATTTATTTTCTCGATTTTCACTCGTGGCGTTGCTGTCCTTTTTGCAACTTTGGATGCTTTCATGAGTCGCATTAGGTCATAAAATCCCTGCAATAGTAAATGTTAGTAAAACACACTAAATTGTTAGTAAATTACACTCAAATGTTAGTAACTCATGCTTAAGTGTTAATTAATTGTCAGTATATCATTTCGTGTACATCCAACCATGATGTCTGTACATCACACTTAAATGTTTGAACATCACATGACGATGTCCGTAGTTAACACTTAAATGTCTGTACACACAGAATTGTTTATTCCCGCCTGCCAGACCAAAGCCAGGTTTTTGCCATTCTTTAACCCGTAACTTTCGATGAAAAATCCAGAAATTTAATGATGCTCAAGGAATGGGATTGAGGACAAAATAATACATCACACACAAAAAGAGTGAAAGAACATGAGAACCAATAAAAAAAGCATTCTCTGACAGACAACGCGAAAACTTTTTTTTCTTCACAGGACATTGCGACAGGTAAACACTGAAAGTTTACCTGTCGCACCAAATTTTTACCTGTCACAATGTTACAAACAGTATTCAGTTACATCAGCCTAAACCTTGATTTTAAGCCTCTTTTTAAATAAGTTTTGTAACTCCCCATTATAGCAGGTTTAGATCTTCTTGGTTAGATGTGTCCTACAATTATAAATTACAAAAAAGAAGCTAAACATCAGGTCAAAAAAATCAATATTTCGGATCTTAGGTCATTATTTTTTCCTCCCAAAAAAACTCATATCCGGTTCGTCTACCCATGGAGCAGCCAGATCTTACTCTTTTAATTCATCTTTAAATTAAAGATACAGTACAGTTAAAAAATATAACGAATTGTACTACAATTCAAACTCAGACACAACATTTATGCAAAAACGAAAGTAGAGTTCTTGTTATTGGCAATGTTAAACAGAGCGGAAAGAGTGTCAGCTCGGTATATTCATCATATTTAAATTAACACGATTGCCGGGAACCACTTTGCCGAAAAAAATACATACGGAATTCCATACGGAACTCCTCGGCCATTTTTTCAAAAACAACCTCGGATGTATATGGACGGTTTACATACTTAAAAAGTGGTACGTTTAAGTCCGCTGCAAATAGATCGCGTAGTAATCTTATTTAGTAGTTAAAATTTATGACTTAACTCTTGGGAATCGTAATTATGTTTGCAATAATACACTTCACTGGCAATCAATTTAAA
The DNA here is from genome assembly GCF_026914265.1 of Mya arenaria. NCBI lineage: Eukaryota > Metazoa > Mollusca > Bivalvia > Myida > Myidae > Mya > Mya arenaria. The sequence goes on from NC_069122.1 coordinate 46,605,130, forward strand.
CTGAGAGCAATGAATACAACTCTTAAACACTACAATTAATTAATGCTTTTATTCAAAAAAATATGGACTACTTCAACAGATATACCGGCATACATCCGAGGTTGTTTTTGAAAAAATGGCCAAGGAGCTCCGAATGACGGAATTCAGCAAGGTCCGAACATTTCCGTAAAATTCCGTCTATTAAAAAGTAGTAGAGTACGAACTGAAATCGTAACCTTACGTGTTTTTTCGGCTTTTACGGAAACATGTGCAAAACAGGGTTTACAAATAGTGATACACGGATTAACAGGCTGAATAGTCATGATATAATAGTTAAAAATAACTCTGACCATTTATTTAGAAACTGAAAGTAAATTTTCCGAAAATTAAACGGTGCTGACTGTAATTTTTCACCGGACATTGTGACCGACCAAAACAAAAGTTCCGTCGGTCAAAATGGAAATATACCGGACATGTCCGACTGTCCGACGGACATTCGCATTGTCTGCTCTGAAAAGCTAAAGCCTTTTATCTTCTTCCTTATCCAACGTCACTAACGTCACTAAAATCCTTTTTGCCCTCAGCATTTTGGATACAGTAAATGCACTAAACTGGCTTCTAATCAAGATGACATCCAAGGTTGGATTCCCATTTTGAGTCATGCGAGTTTTCATTCGAAATGAACAAACATGACATCCAGTGTTTCAAAATGCAGCTTCTTTAACATCTTGTCAGAGAGCTTTCTGAACAAACCGCCGTGAAACATGTCTCCGAAAGATATTTCCTCTGTTATGGTAGCCTAACCAATGTTTAAAATGGCGATGACAGTAAGATTGATCATGTAACTAATTTTGATGTCTGCGGCCCATTTTAATAAAGGTCTTAGTCGTAAAATGAAACTACTTCAGTACCATATTCTAGTTATTTTCCTACATATGTGTTTTTGAATTGAACTCTTGCCAGTATCAAAGTCAACATTTTCCTGTGCATTATATATTTTGTAAGTTACAACTAAGATTCTTGAAACGGGCGGCTGCTGATAAACAAAATTACGTTACACTGCGATATCATATCTTATACTTGTATATATGTACAAATCAAGGTACACACTTTCTACATAAGAATGCATGCATATGAACACATGTTTTTCCTCACAGAAAATAACAACATGTGATTGTATACTTAATTCCACACTCTTATTGACAAACGCACCTTATCTACATTAGCCCGGGTCTTAGCAGATGTCTCCACGTAGGGAACGCTCCAACTGTGAGCCCGCTGGTTTGCCTCCTCCAAGGTCACCTGACGTTTATCATCTAAATCGGCTTTATTGCCGACCAACAGAAATGGAATGTTGTCATCGTTCTTGACTCGTAGGATCTGTTCTCTGTAATAGACACAAGAAACAACATGGGAAAAAGGTAATGTGTAAAATCATGCTGTATAGGCCAAAATATTTCAACTTATATATAAATAATAAACATGAAAAATATTTCTTATTACTGGATGCCAACACAAATTTGTAAAAACAGAGGAAACCAGTATGAAATTAGAGGATCCCCATCACACTTTATACAAAAAAGCATTTTTGTATAGATCAGATAAAAGGCAACACTTTTAATTTCAAAGTTTTGAGGCCAAAAAAGAGGAAATCAGCTGAAAAGAGGAAAATTTGCATCCCTGTTATTAGCAAAAGGAAGAATTTGCTAATTTCACTCACTGATTTGTTGTTTTTTTTCAAACCCTTTTTTCAACCTTGTTTCAAGATAATGTCAAAGTCAAACACCTTAAAACATCACCAAGGATAGAGGACAATGCTCTGTTGTAGCATTAAAACATGTCTTTCACACAGGAGCACTCAAAGAAAACATGTCTTTCATACAGGAGAACTCAAAGAAAACATGTCTTTCATACAGAAGAAAACATGTTTTATACTTCGGAGAACTCAAAGAGCATCACAAGCAGCGAAAGTGAAAAAGGCCTAATTGCTGTAATTAAATGTCTCTTCAAACATTTTCATTTCCATTTCTTAAATTTATGATATATTTGCCATACTTGAAGCAGCTCAGCTGGCAGCTATGTTGGTACCACATGTGAATGCCAACACTAGTCCATTCTTCTCCATCGGTCAAGAGGCGGCAATTTAACAATTGTTTCAGCCAAAGTAATAGGTCTTCTTAAACATGAGTGTATTGTCACTAATTAATGTAACATGTGTACAAAGTGTCATGGTAATGTCTTGAATGGTTTTCAAGTCAAGGCCAAAAGTTCAAATTTTCAGATGCTGGGCTCTGTGCCATGGCCTGCTCCAATGTTTTAGAAATACCTTGACCTTGTTTTTTCTACAATTTTAATACAGACTTGATTCAACAAACCAATGATCTTGGTTTCTGTAAAACTTTGACAGCACAATAAATATGTCTTCTAACACAGATTTTTACTCTTAATGACTATGTATATAGAACTATGCCACTTCAATGTATGACAGAATAAACAAAGCGGTGGAAAGAATATAACAGCTCTTCATTCCTGACAGCCAGAAATCAACAGAAAGCTGTTCTGTAAGGCTAGAAAAAAAAAATGTGTTTCTGGTTCAATTCCAAAAAAAAAAAATCATTTTCAAATTATTTTAGTTAATTTTTCATCCTATTATATTATTTATAGTATGTTTCATATCATTGTTATTATGTCAAACAAAAAAATGATTTGCGTACAAGTCTGGGCTTGATTTACGCTTGTGCTAATTTCGATCACAGGTATTTTACTTATTGAAAAAAATATCAAAAGTTTACCCTTGGTTCAACCTATTTATTTTCAAATGTTTTACATATCAAAATATTGTTTTTTTTTGAGCCAGAGTCATCAGCCAGCCGCTGAAAATGTCTGCCAATTAAGGGAAATACCTCGTTGGTTGGGATTGTGAGCATATAATAATTACATAATGGGCAATCCAAATTTTTAATGAAGTAAACAAGAGATGCAAAAGCTTGACTCGGTTGGGTTTTTTTTACTCAGAAAGGGGCATAACTCATTAATTATAGAGGTATGATCTCCTGCACATATGAATATAGAATCTTGCAACATGTGAACTAAGATTTAAATTTCTTGAATACATTTTTTAATTTAAATATAGCAGTGTTTGCACATGGACAACAATGCTACTAAAGACATTACAACACCACAATTATTTTTTTTTGTTAAAACAGATAAGCCAAAACATGATTATGACTCCTGAAACACTTTTTTTTTCATGCCAATGGATAGAGATATATACAATAAACACAAGATGCAATAAATCATCATGGAAAACTTTCACCTAGACAGATGGGAACCATGAATGCATTCTGTTGTTGAATGTTTTATAATTACTTAGACAGAATCATTCTACACTTTTTTTGCATAGTAAAGATTTAATAAAGGCAATTTTATGATAAAATGAAAGTCTGAGACACTGCCTGCTGGCTTAGCTCAAAAGCAATCATTTGTGGAAAACATTGTTTTTGTCATTAAAATATATTTAAAATATCTGTAAAACCATCTTGTCTATGATCAAAAGCATGGAAAAGTTTAAATAAACAGACTGAGGATTTAAAAAAAATCAAAATAATTATTATCATTTCTCCAGTATTTGCCTCTTGCCAAGAGGTTTTGGTTTTTCTCAAAGCCAACCAAGGAACACCAGAACTACTTTCCACCAATAAAACCAATTCAAAAGAAATCTATATCAGTCGTTAAGTTTTGACTTTCTTCATAACTAAGCTTAAAATGCAGAAATTCTTTCTTAGAAGTAAAAAAATGACATTGTTACCCTGTCATAATAGAGATTAAAGTCATTATTCATTACAGTTTTACCTACCTACCCCAGTTGGCTGATAAGCCCAGGTTATAATAACCCAGAAACAAGTGCCAAGTTATTACATACAAACATCTTTTATTAGTGTCAAGGCACTAAAGTCTTACAAATGAGGCCTATGAAAATACATCAGGATGTTTTATGGCTAGACAATGTAACCTAGGAAGAGTTGTGTAAGCAGAGAGCTATCACAATTGTCCCCTCATTGGCCGCAATAGGTAAGGCTCTTGTAGCCTTGAAGTTATGGTTGTGTTGCTTGACGCCTTAGTGTAATAATATGACTCTAAGGGGGATATTCAAGTGGAACAGGACTGGTACAAGTGGTAGGAGTAATTTTTTTCTGTATGTTTGCTCTTGTCCATCATTTTAAAGAAACTTTGTGGGGGGTTTATATCCAATACTTATCATTCAGGATAAGGAGTGGGTACTTGTGATATTTCACTAGTCTAGAATACCACATTATACCCCGCCTTACTTGGGCAAAGATATGAATATTATAAGTGCATTTGTTAAAAAAAAATAGAATAAGTTGACCTATTGAAAATTGAAAACTTCCAGGAAGTCCACTTGGTTTTTAGATGCAGATTTTCTATGCAACAACCTAAATCAAAATAGGCCTATCCACAATGGAGCAAAATTGTAGCCTGGGGGGCTACGAAGAGCTCTTATGTAACATACTATTCCATTGTTTGAAACTACCTTGTTAGCTAATGGCATCAGAACCTTGAATCTTCATACTATCATTTACAAATGAGCTTAGCATTTCAAGTATTAGATGCATAGATTGGTCATGGCTTAAAGTTTTCCCAAATCCAACAAGTGAATGTATCTGCTTTTTTACAAATATTTAGTCAAGGATTAATCATACTCCCAGAATCAGACAAAATACCAACAAGAAAAACCCCTGTGCAGGCATTCTCATCTTTAAGTAATAATACCAAGAAGACCCCCTGTGCAGGTATTTTATCTATTAGAAATAATAACAGGTAGACCACCAGAGCAGGCATTCTTATCTTTTAGAAATAAATACCAAGAAGGCCCCTGTGCAGGCATTTCATCTATTAGAAATAATACCAAGAAGATCCCCTGTGCAGGCATTCTAATATTTTAGAAATAATACCAAGAAGCCCCCTGTGCAGACATTTCATCTATAAGAAATAATACCAAAAAGATCCCCTGTGCAGGCATTCTCATCTTTTAGAAATAATACAAGAAGACCCCCTGTGCAGGTGTTTCATCTATTAGAGATAATACCAAAAAGATCTCCTGTGCAGGTATTCTCATCTTTTAGAAATAAAACCAAGAAGAACCCCTGTGCAGGCATTCCATCTATTAGAAATAAGAACAGGTAGACCACCAGTGCAGGCATTCTCATCTATTAGATAAAACTAACAAGAAGACCTATTGTGCAGACATACTCATCTATTAGAAATACTAACAAAAAGACCCCCTGTGCAGGCATTCTCATATATATTAGAAATAATGACAAGAAGGCCACTGTGCAGGCATTCTAATCTATTAGAAATAATTACAAGACCCCTCTGTGCAGGCATTCTCATCTATTAGAAATAATACCAAGAAGACAACTGTGCAGGCATTCTCATCTATTAGAAATAATATCAAGAAGACCCCTGTGCAGGCATTTCATCTATTAGAGATGATATAAAGAAGACCCCTGTGCAGGCATTTCATCTATTTGGGATAATAACAAGAAGACCCCTTTGCAGGCATTCTCATCTATTAGAAATAATAACAAGAAAACCCATGTGCATGCGTTTCATCTATTAGAGATAACACCAAGAAGACCCATGTGCAGGCATTTCATCTATTAGAGATGACACCAAAGAAGACCCATGTGCAGGCATTTCATTTATTAGAGATAACACCAAGAAGACCCATGTGCATGCATTTCATCTATTAGAGATAACACCAAGAAGACCCATGTGCAGGCATTTCATCTATTAGAGATAACACCAAGAAGACCCATGTGCAGGTGTTTCATCTATAAGAGATAACACCAAGAAGACCCATGTGCAGGCCTTTCATCTATTAGAGATAACACCAAGAAGACCCATGTGCAGGCCTTTCATCTATTAGAGATAACACCAAGAAGATCCCTGTGCAGGCATTCTCACCTATCAGAAATAATAACAAAAAGACCCATGTGCAGGCCTTTCATCTATTAGAGATGATACCAAGAAGATCCCTGTGCAGGCATTCTCACCTATCAGAAATAATAACAAAGAGACCCATGTGCAGGCCTATCATCTATTAGAAATAACACCAAGAAGATCCCTGTGCAGGCATTCTCACCTATCATAAATAATAACAAGAGATGTTTGTCAAACATTATGCCCCCTGAGCGCCAAGTTGCCAGAAATATTTGGACAATTGAATGAAATATGCATGGACTGAAATGACAGCTGATTTGTCATTGGATGCATATGAGGCAGGTCATCTACTGGTCATACCTAATCTTCATGTCAAGTTTGATGACCATAGGTCCGGGAATTGTTGAGTTATCACTCGGACAAGCTTTGGTCTTCCAACAGACCGACCGACATGTGCAAAGCAATTATATAACCCCTCTGCTTCGAAGGGGGGCATAATTAAACTAGATGTTCACTGAAAACTGATACTTCAACTCATGCATTTAGTGACATATAAATTTCTACTGTCTACTATATAAGAAAATAAAATATGGACAATCAGAAAACCTTTTTTCAGCTTACAGTCACACTGACCTTGACCTTTGACCCACTGACCTCAAAATCAATAGGGTTCATCTGCTGGTCATGACCAATAAGCCTACCTAGTATGAGGTCCCTGGGTCAAAGCGTTCTCAAGTTATTGATCGGAAACCGTTTTTCATGTTAAGGTCACACTGACCTTGACCTTTGACCCACTGACCTCAAAATCAATAGGGTTCATCTGCTGGTCATGACCAATAAGCCTACCTAGTATGAGGTCCCTGGGTCAAAGCGTTCTCAAGTTATTGATCGGAAACCGTTTTTCATGTTAAGGTCACACTGACCTTGACCTTTGACCCACTGACCTCAAAATCAATAGGGTTCATCTGCTGGTCATGACCAATACACCTACCAAGTATGAGGTCCCTGGGTCAAAGCGTTCTCAAGTTATTGATCGGAAACCGTTTTTCATGTAAAGGTCACACTGACCTTGACCTTTGACCCACTGACCTCAAAATCAATAGGGTTCATCTGCTGGTGATGACCAATACACATACCAAGTATGAGGTTCCTGGGTCAAAGCGTTCTCAAGTTATTGATCGGAAACCGTTTTTCATGTAAAGGTCACACTGACCTTGACCTTTGACCCACTGACCTCAAAATCAATAGGGTTCATCTGCTGGTGATGACCAATACACATACCAAGTATGAGGTCCCTCGGTCAAAGCGTTCTCAAGTTATTGATCGGAAACCATTTGGTATTCCGACCGACCGACAGACAGACCGACCGACCGACCGACCGACCGACCGACCGACCGACCGACATGTGCAAAACAATATACCCCACTTTTTTCAAAAGGGGGCATAACAAAAAGACCCATGTGCAGGCATTTCATCTATTAGAGAAAATACCAAGAAGACCCATGTGCAGGCATTTCATCTATTAGAGATAAGACCAAGAAGACCCATGTGCAGGCGTTCTCATCTTTTAGAAATAATATCAAGTAGACCCATGTGCAGTCATTCTCATATATATTAGAAATAATACCACGAAGAACCCCTGTGCCGGCATTCTGATATATATTAGTAATAATACCAAGAAGACCCCCTGTGCAGGCATTCTCTTCTATAAGAAATAATACCAAGAAGACCCCTGTGCAGGCATTCTCATCTATAAGGAATAATGATGGTCTGATTAAACGATTATATCGAATGATAAATAGATTTTTCTTTTATTTCCGAATATCGATTAGAGATATATAAGTGATTAATTGGAATTTAAATTATCATTATTAAATCTGAACCGATTATCATCACTAAATTTAGAATCAATAAGGTACATTTTTGTAATTTGCAATGATATCAAAACACTGTCATTAATGTTAAGTTTTTTCGTAAGCCTGCCACGCTTTCAGTAAATGCGTTTCTAGCGAACATTTGGTTCCTTGCTTGCATTGTATGCACTACATTGCAATAGGGATACAAAACAAAACAGTTTGCTTAGTTTTTTGTAGACGCTCGCCCTACTGAGTGCATAGCAGATGCATTGAGACGAACATTTTAACACTTCTTGAGATGAGAAAAGACACACAACTACACACTGTCATATTGATAATTCTTAGCACAAAAAGGAGTAAAAGTGATGAAATACATTGTGTATGAGCCTTTTGGCACTTGGAGTGTAATATAACATTATGAGGAACATTCATAATGAGTAACAGGCAATCAAAATCATGTCAATCAACAAGTAAACAGTGCCTCTGATGTTAGGAGAACCGGTATTTCACTAAAGAAACACTTGTTGTAGCATAACGACTTCTTGAATGGGAAAGTAATGAAAATGTACATCAATAAGGCCTAGCTATATAAATAGTTGGTCTTATGCGATGGACTCATAAAATACTTATGTCTATGGTAAATGAAACTACCAACCATTATATATTTCTGAAACATATATTATGTATACGTATCATTTTATTTCACTTCTATAATTTAAACAGCAGAAATTACAGGCATCATCTGAGTGATCAATTATTAAATAATGCTTGTAAGCATGCACAGCTGGACATTAACTTTGTGATCAGGTGAAAAAATATAAAATATCAACAGTGGCAAAGAGGGTTGTTATGGTGACCTGAGGGGTTCCCTAGCCAATTAAGCCCGTAATACTTTTTTTGGATTTCAGATAAAATTTATCAAATTATATATTTTTTTCATAACTTATTGATTGAAACAGTAGATTTAGTACGTTAATACAGAAACAAATGTTAAGCAATAGAAACTGATTGATTTTGTTTATTTCATACTTTCTTGGAAGAAGGTAGAATTGCACCTATGGCGTTATGGATGGCATCAGGTACAAGTCATTACAGGCATGCTGTGAGTGATCGATTATTAAATAATGATTGTAAAAACTGATAGTACATCAATAAGACTATTTTTGGATTTCAGATAAAAATGATCCAATTCTGGCACTCCATGTGTATTTTTTTCTCCAGAAAAATGTACTATATTTCCCATTGAACTTTGTGCCAAGTTTCTTGTACTTTGAAAATGTTTTTCTGCGTTGAAAGCGAAGAATAGGATTATGAATGATAAATATAACAATAGTCAAAACTCTTAATGCTATTATTTCAGCAGCTGACTATTTGTTCTTAAATCAGTCTAAGTTTGTTGGATTCAAATTTTACATTTTTTTATGTCCTGCATTCTCTGGGTTTTCTTAATATTTTTTAAGCTTTTTATTCAAGAAAAAAGTCGAAGTAATGTCAAAGCAATGATGACAGCAAGTGCTGTTGTTGTTTTCAGAGGCGCAAGTGCAAATGCCTGTACTTGAAAACCTTGATACACATTATATTATTATACACTAGCATAGTACAGGTATTTTTGAAAAGCAAGTTCAATTGCACTGGTTAAAAATAATGATAGAGTTATTCCCTTCTATATACTGAAAACTGGTAAGCATTTGTAGTGCTCTTGTAACTACTGTTCACAGTATTTCGCTAAACCTGGTCAGTACTGCCAGGTGATTAGAACATAGTTATTTTATTACTGTTGAATAATGAGTAATTAAGAGTTACTGCCATTCCATGTAATAGCAACAGCACCCATCTACTTAATATCTCATTTCTGTTGATACTCTTCACAGAGTAGGTGGAGCCAAATGGGAACCATATGACATCTGTCACATCATAATTAGCACATTGTATTGCACAGGGTTTCATACTGAGCTCCTAAACTTTGCAGCAGACTCCTAAACTTTGCAACAGACACCTAAACTTTGCAATAGACACCTAAACTTTGCAACAGACACCTAAACTTTGCAACAGACACCTAAACTTTGCAATACTTTGCAACAGACACCTAAACTTTGCGACAGACTCATTGCAAACACTTCTCCTTAACTTTGAGACAGACTTCTTTATTTTGAAGCTTTGGAGTCAGTAAGACTTGTCCAACTTCAGGCAAAAGTTTCTCATGACCCTGCTGCCACTAATTATACCCAGGCCTTTGAAAATATCTCCTTTTTTTCAACAAGAGGCTGCAGGTCTTAAAATCCTGATTTATCAACCTATAAATAATGCTATAATACAGATATAAACAACCTAAACACAAGGATGCCAACACAAATTTGTAAAAAACAAGTTATTGATCGGAAACCGTTTTTCATGTAAAGGTCACACTGACCTTGACCTTTGACCCACTGACCTCAAAATCAATAGGGTTCATCTGCTGGTGATGACCAATACACATACCAAGTATGTGGTCCCTCGGTCAAAGCGTTCTCAAGTTATTGATCGGAAACCATTTGGTATTCCGACCGACCGACAGACAGACAGACCGACCGACCGACCGACCGACCGACCGACCGACCGACCGACATGTGCAAAACAATATACCCCACTTTTTTCAAAAGGGGGCATAAAAAGAGGAAGCCAGGCAGTACAAAATATCTGAGTATCTCCATCTAACTACATACAAAAAGTCATTTTCTGTATAGATAAGACAAAAGGCAACAATTTTAATTTCTAAGTTTAAATGTGGCCAAAAAAGAGGAAATGACAGCTTAAAAGATAAAAACTGGCACCCCTGTTAATACAATGTACCCAGTGTATATACTATTTTGTTCACAGCCCTGTGGTGATAAGCCAAGCCAGTTTTCCCACCTGTTACACAATCAGTATCTCATCTCAAACAGTTCAGGGTGAAACTGCTGCTCTTCTCTTATCAAAAAGCTAACCTTATCATTATTGTTACAAGACTCCTTGCAAAATATTCTTTTTTTATTCAGAGTTATGGGAAATGCTACAAATATTGATATCACCATATTCTGTCAAACTTAACAAATATATCAGTCAGAGTAAGGCTTCTATAAGTTTGAAATCTCAATCGGTTTGAGCCTATTGACCCCCCCCCCCCCCCCCCCCCCCCCCCCCTATCAAAAAAACAAATATAGGACAATCCAAAGTCATATTTTAGAAATGTCCAAAGAATTCTGTTATACATTTTCGTGATGGTTTTTTATGTCAATAATTTTTCACCATTGCCAATTAAGATTATAATAAATATACAAAATTAATTTTAAATGAGATGCTTATTGAGTTACTGAGTCGCTTCTTACACAAAAAGTGGGTCTTTCATAAGCAGTGTTAGGTTTTACGTTGGCAATCACCATTGTTGCAATTTGTGCGAAAAGGCTTCAACAACTTTTCCATCATATTTCTTTAAATGATGTAGGCTGCCTACTCAGCAGTCAGTCTCTATATTTAATCAAGCATGTTGCTTTTGATATCCTACAGAATTAGGGCACCAGTAAGTTAATTAATTTCCAAACTTTATGGCTTTCATGGATTAACAAAAACATTCTTTTATTTATGATAATGGCTCTTTATAGCAAAAGTGTGACAATTGCTCACATGAGAAAAAGACAGCAATCGATATTTCTTTGATGTAAAAAAAACCCAGCAAAGTCAATAAGCACAAACTGTTAACATAGAAGTTATCGTGTGTTTCGGCCTCCAGGATGTCCCCTGGTATTTTAAAAGGGATATATGAATGACAAACATGGTTTGTGTATTACGATTTCTACATTTTTCTACAACTTAGCTGTTTGGTATCAAAATTGAAAAAGAAATGAGAAAATTTCAAACTGATTTTTAACCCTTACCATGCGTGGTCCGAATATATTTGGACCTAGTTGTGTGTAACCCGATCCATGCCAAGTCCGGATATTTTCGGACCGGGATATTTACCATGGGATGTTCAACAAATCCACTTCAAATTCAAATCTTGCAGCAAATTACCACATCAGTACATAAAAATCACATAGCAAAATAATAAATCTAGCATGTGACTTAATTTTATGTACCAATAATAGTTAACTGACAGAGAAATCCATAATTATGTACCGGATATTTTCATTTTCTCCAAACTCTGCCATTTTATTTGCTGAAAATTATTTATTATGACATTAAATTAGATAAAGCAGATAAATATTCATAAAACAATGGTAATGTAGTCAATTAAAACCTGAACATTGGTCAAATTCTTTAACTTTGGTATGAATATCAAATAAAGAAGATTGGTTGCCATGGGAACATGAAGAATAACTTTCTCACAAAAGTTCTTGTTGCTTCATAGTATTTTATTCTTAATCTGAACACTAAACCTAGAAAAACAACAAATGAATGACCATTGACATATTTGCTTGTTTCTCTCCAATGAACAGCTGTTTTTCAATTATATTGTAGCCGGCGCCATATAACAAATGTTGTCCAAAATAAACAATAACAGATGTTTTCATTTAATTGCATTCAATATCAATGTGAATCTTCATTTTACCCAAAAATACTTCAATTGATGGATTTTTTGATGAACACAAATGTGTTTTTATGAAAAACAATAGCATATGCAAAATAAAAGTATAATTTTTTGACAAGAATGTGTCTCCATGGTTACCGTGGAATCAATTTCAATTACTGACAGCTTAATTAACACTTTAACATTTCAATATCACTGTCTGAAAGTTTGAATGCTGTAGAACAAGTATTATTTAAATTGTATTCTTTTAAAGTCAATGGGTGATATATTTAACATTCACTCAAAACAACTCAGCAGTAAGCACTGAACTACACTTAAAACATTGCAGCATGGTAAGGGTTAAGATATTCTCTGTTTCTGAAATCGGTCAGGCAAGGTCAAAATTGGCCCACAGGCCTAAAAAAAAAAAATACATTTGGTTCGGGTTACCCGACCCTACCTACGGAATAGGCCCCGACCCTACCGTTTTTATAGTCAGTTTGAAAAAAAAAAATTAAAAAAAACAAAAAAAAAATTAAAAAAAAAATTGCTTTTTAATATTAAGTTTAAACTTAAATGCTTGTACAGAAGATAGCTTTAACACCATTCTCCAATGATGAAAATTATATTCTTATATAAAACCTACTAAAAAAAAAAAAAAAAAAAAAAAAAAGCCTACCTACCCTACCTATTTTTTTTAAGGATGTAACCCTAACCAAACATTTTTTTTTTTAGGCCACACCAGCAAATTGTTGGTTTTTGCAAGCCCTAGGAAAGAGGTATGGGAAATTCTATAAATATTGGTATCACCATAATGTGTTATAAGTTGACAAATATCATCAAAATTTATTGGAAATGTTGTAGATACCCACATCATTGTAGCATACATTTGTAACTCAATCAGTGGCCAAAATTAGCCCCTGTGCCCTGCACTGATAAATTGTTTGTCAGAGTTGTTCAAAATCTGACTTTTACATATATATAGCGTGGATTACTACATTTGTTGCAAGCAGTATTGTAAGAATTAGTGAGAAATGTTTTAAGAAAAATTTCATTAACTGGTACAAATCTATTTATAACATACTTGAAGGTAGGACCTACATAATCGTATTACTGTATAAAAAAATCTCCAAATTCCAAACTTTCTCATTTATAAATAAATCTCCAGTATCATATTGTTTCTCTTATACCCCATCAGGTTATATCATAAATTGATCTTGAATTAATAGTTTTATTAGAGCCTGCTCTTGAAATCTGAAAATTCCAGGAACGATATCAAAACTCATATAAGTGCCAGCCTATTATATACAAGAAACATGCAAAAAAATCTTTCCAAGATGTTTATCTTGCCGCTAGGCATTTCAAGATTTGTTTACAATAATATGGAAGCCTCTTGTCTGTTGATATTTGAAATAAATAAAGCCGCATTTACTACCATTACAAAGCTTGGTTTCCAGAGAGATGCAAAATGGAAACACATTGCAGACTTTTTTCTTCCTAAGAAACATGCATTTTACAGTAATTTCATTGAAGTAATATTATAGTTGTTATGTACAATGTATGCTCAAAAATGCAATAAGCATCGAAATAACATCATTACATTGTATTTTTTACAACTACATGTAACAAAATCAATTATGCAATATTTAGCATGTCTGGTGAAGGAAAAGGTGGATGTTGATAGCAAGTGTTGTCTGCATGCAATAAAAAAAATTGTGGCGTGACAGTCTGTGCCTTAATTTTTTTTCAGCACTTTCGGGTAAGAAATAAAAGAAAACCACTTGCCCAAATACAGTTTTGCTAGCCCAAAATAACCAATTCATGTGTAAATATACGAAAGCCAACATTTCAATATAATAATAACGTTCAATCAGGATTTGTGAATTGTTGATGAAGAAGTTATGAAAACAGAGGGATCTAAATTTCGGAAAATTGCACTTGCCCGTTCGCACAACCACCTGGGAATTTTGACTTGCCAGAAACAGTCCTGAGCTTCGGGCAACCCAGTTACGACAAAGACTGGCATGACTTGGACACCATTCGTTAGACCCATGAAGCTTGGTAGAGAAGTGGACAACAAATAAGCACCAAATTCCATAACCGAAAGTGCAATAGTGCAGCTCATTGTCAAACGATAACTACCGTATAAGTCCTTAATATATTTTGCAAGTATTTTTCTCCGATAACTGATTGTTCTTGAACAATCTGCTGAAGCTCACTCTAACTTGGACCCAGACGTTTAGTAGGTCTGTATGACTTATACAGGTATGTTTGTAAAACAATCTATCAAACTCTTCCAAAGTTCTATCATATATTTTCTGTTAATAATTCAGAACACACAACAGGCGAAACCAGTAAGGTCTAACTAGATAAGGTGTGTACCAGTGTGTAATCAAACTAATGAAAATTGCTGATAAGCCCTGCCTTTTTCCTTCAGAAGCCTTTTCTGCTAATGCTTCAGGTAGACCAACATTTAGATTGAAAAATCGACATTCTGGCAGGAAACAAACTAGATCTTAATGTAAACTGATAACCGAATGATGCACAGAATCAATACATATCCACTGCATGGCAGGTGGATATGCAATACAAAATTCATCGATACTTTTTTTATAATCCATGAAGGTTTTAGCATCGTCAGTCCCTAGATTTGGCTGAATATTAGACGAATTTCTACCATACAATCAATTTTCCAGTTATTCAGCGAAAGTTGTGAAATCGAAGTTATGAATTCACAAAATGGATGGAAAAGGTAAATGAAAATAAAATCCTTATTAATTAGAGCAATGTTATGCATTTGTTAAATGGTATTAAAATTCTAATGTTGAAAAAGTTCCCTTTTAAAGGAAAACAGTCGTAAAAGGGCTCCATTTAAATACTTACCGAAATTCTGCTGTAGCCTGAAATGACTCTTGTTCCGTTATTGAGAAAACGCAGAGAAAACCCTCTCCACTGCGGAAATAGTTATCTCGTATAGCCGCGTAATCTTCCTGACCCGCAGTGTCCAATATGTCAATCTGCACTTCCTCCCCGTCTAAAACCACTTTTTTCCTGTAGGAGTCAGCTTTCGTTGGTTCGTAGTCTTCAACAAACTAAAAAGACAAACAATTATATCGTGAAATATTTGCTTGTGATTTTTTTTCAAAATATACGCCCCCAACGGTACTCATACCCACAAACCCATGTGACAGTCACCACCGGCATTACCTACTGAGCTAGCTCCAGCAACTTCAAATTTTATTACCTACCATATTATTGGCGCTCACTGGAGGAGGACCTTTATTAAACGCCTCTTTTAGTTAGACATAGGAGGCCGAGTGATTAATAACATTTGTTTATTTAATTGCACACAGTTTTTGTTAAAGTTTAATGATAAAAGATGACAAAAAAGCGTGTCCTATACACAGAATTATATGGCTACTTACCCATATTGAATTGACATGGACTTTGTGGACATGGACTTTGTGTATGGACACGCCTAGCAATAAAATGGTATTACACAGACAATTGCAAAAAAGATTGCTTCACTAACCCATATAAAGCTCACCCGGGAGGTGCAGTCTTTTAATTCCGAAATATCTTGTTTCTAAAATAGTAACTTCCAATTTTGAGCTCATATCTGTTTCAGATATAAGTCTGAGATAGTGTGATAGACTAAGTGACGTCGTCACCAGCGCCAGCTTTGTCAACACTTAAAAAGAGGTGAGAATGTCCATGAATAAAAAATGTTCATAGTATGTTGCCAGATAGAATACGCACATAACTTTTAATAATAGTCAACTTCTGCCCTTGGTTTGACTGGAAAAACACATGGCATAAGAACACATTTGCCCAGCAAAATGCCTGTTTACTCTTTAGTATTAAAAGCATTCATCAGTACTGACCTCCTCATACATGAACTGTAGGGTGAGAGCTGATTTTCCGACGCCACCACTGCCCACCATGATCACCTTGTGTATAACAGCCGGCTGTTGAGCCTTGCCTTTAGCCGCCATCGTGATGAATTCTGTACGATCTGGAAACATATTAACAATGTTTAAGTATAACTGAAGTGTTTAGAGTCAAGTTTCCGACGCCACCACTGCTTAGCAGACATTTTGAGAAACTTTGTGCGATCTGGATTGCTTGTGCAACAGTCAATTGTAAGCACAGCCCCCGCCAGGTCCGGGGAATAGTGGGGACTTTGTCTTACAGCCTCGCCAATCTGAGGTAAAAACCCACCTTGCGGGGGACAAACTGCCGGTAAAATCCCTGCCAAGTGCCCTCTCACCCTGGGGACATCCTAGGTAAGACCTATCATAATGTACATATTATTGTGTAACGCACGAGATCTTATTAAACTCCAAGAAAAGCTTGGCTAAAACACAGACAAATTCCGTTAAAAGAACAGATATTTCCCGGGACAAATTCCCCACTTAATCGGCCAACTGAAACGGCCCATTACCCCTGCTACCCCTGGTATAGCCCCCCGGACCTAGGGGGACGTTGTTACAATTGAATGGTGCATGACTAGAACGCGGCTGAACAGTTTTAACTACATCATTTTCAGCAGAGTTAACCTCTTTCAAAAGTTTGCAACAATCAATGTCACCTCTGATTGATCTGACGGGGTCTGTATTTACCTTGGTGAGTAGTTAAGTACTGATAAATACACTGATGCTATTTTTAAACTTACTGGAATTTACGTTTGATGCATCCCAGTATTTTTCAAATTGAAAAAAATGCACATGTTTGACATAAGCAATATTATACATTAGTAAGTTCAATCCTTTTTACACAACAATATCTACTTTATGAAAGTTTTGACTTTTTTTCCCCTTGCAATTGAATCAACTGGTGTTTAGTCCCTTTAAAAGCTTACACTCAACATAGGAATGTGAAAAACTTAATATCAAGCTAAAAGTTAGAAGAAGACCTGGCAGAAAGACTAAGTCTATCTTATCTGTCAAACTTCTTATTTTGAGCTGTGAGATAAGATTTTCTCTATATCTATAAACTATAAAACAAAATGTGGCAATATAAAAATATCTATCTTATTTGTGGAAAACTTCTCCAAATTTTTGAATTCTAACTTGATCCAAGATTATCAATGAAAATCAAAGTCATTAGGAAACATAAGTGATTTTCTATTTCTGATATGCCCATAATCCCCTCCATTACCTTTGCTTCGGCAAGAGAAATATTCCCTGACACAATGTATTGGTGACAAGGAGCAGATGGTGTCTGTTTTAGTTTCACTGTCATCCATTATTCAACGTATGCAATGTTCTGTTTGGATGTTATCATCAAGATTTTAAGTGCAATTAATTGCAATGTATTATTGTTTTCAGCAGATATAATTGAATGTGTCACATCCCAGAGTAGTGCCAGTGAAAAAATTACTTATATTATTTATGAAAGACATCACAGAACTTATTTTCCATTTTTTTTTTTTTTTTTCTTTGTTAAAATTAATTTTAGCAATTTTAATGTAACCCACTCATACTTTACCAGGCTTGGCCTACTATCAGAAAATGCTAATCATGCATTCGTTTCGTATGCAAACAAAAGACAAATTTAGCACACTATTTAGTATTAACACTTCATAAATTATCTAGATATCAACTGCTTCACTCATTTATCATTCCAAAGCCTACACATGACATCCAAGAACTACAATCAAAATCCACATGTGCTTTTCAACATTACTAAATCCCTTCTATAGAAACAAGCATCGTCACAGACGCATGAATCATGTCGGCAATGACGCCAGGCTTTAAAATCCCCGACTCCAAAGAGTGAGTCCAGACACAGCTTCAATCAATACCATATATGCAGACCTGATGCGCAAGCTATTTTACATGGTTCAGACAGTAGCATCATGCAATGAAATGCAATCGAAACTTACATTTTAATTTATAAGGGTTGGAAATGTCAGGCCAGAAGTTTTTTGAATGAAATTAGATTGTGGACAGTGTTTTCTGGAGACAATACAACTTGATTATTTTCTATTTTTCTTCATTCTATATTATAATTTTATTAAACAGGCTTCTTGAACAATATTTCTCCCTAGAAATGGGCTAAAAAATCAAAAATTAAGACCTTGGAAGAACATCCCATTCAAGTGTTTCTTCCTTCTCTTTGCAAAGGGGGCGGGGCTTTTTTCCATCCCAGTATGAAGGGGCAGGGCTTTTTTTCATCTCTTTGCAAGGGGGCTGGGCTTTTTTACATCCCTTTGCATAGGTGGCGGGGCTTTTTTCCATCCCTGTGGGAAGAGGGTGGGTTTTTTCCATCTCTTTGGGAAGGGGGCAGGGCTTTTTTCAATCTCTTTGCGAAGGGGGCGGGGCTTTTTTCCACCCCTTTATGAAGGGGCGGGGCTCATCTCTTTGTGAAGGGGCAGGGCTTTTTTTCATGCCTCTGGGAAGGAGGGCGGGGCTTTTTTCTATCCCTTTGAAAAGAAAGTCAAGGCTTTTTTCCATTCCTTTGGCTATTCTGATTGGAAAAAGTGTGTAATTTTGTCTGTAAGTGGAAATTTCAATCTTGCCTAGAAATGGACAAGAATGCTTTACGAATAAAGGCTTTAGGCTGGAATATTTCCTAAAATTTCACTCGCTATTTTGAATCACCAATAATTAAGTCTAGGGTCATGATTAATAATTGTGTAAAATGCCGTCTATTTTACATTGAAATACAAACAGAGGAAATATATCAATGATTCAATGTTTATTATTAACAAGTCAAAACAATATTCATTTGGTGTTTACACACACATATATAAATAAATCCCTGGTAAGATCTTTATTCATCATACAATTACATAAGGATAAAAACGAAAGAATTATTTCTTACTTTTCAGTAGCAAAGTTCCACCCCAGGGTCATAAAAACAATCTCCAACACCACAGTTCATGAATTATTAAACTCCGCAGTAAACGAGCAATGCGGTGGAACTTGGAGGTAAAAGTGCGTACAGGCAGTATACATGCAGTATATATACCAATTTCTAGAGAGTAATATACTTCCAAACTTCCTTTAACGGAAGCCCTACCTTCATGATGAGTTACTTTCATACTTTTATGACGTAATAATTAACAATGCAATGACACTAGAATATGAAGAATGCGGAACCCAAATGCTTTGTATCACAAATATAGAAATTATGACAAAAAGTTTTCTCACTTACACAGAACTCAACACCTTCCTTACTCCAAACCAGTTGCGTTGTCAACACAATACGAGTATGAGGTAACAATGATGTTATCTTACAGGGCTTCCATTAAGAATCTGAAACTGGAAGTATGCACTTCCTGTCCATCAATATTGAGAAAGTTTTTCACTGTAATTTGGAAGTTTAAGTTTACAATAATTTTTTCCACTATTTTTAAACTAGTATGTTAAAAATCAAATAATTTGCAGCTATATCTTACCAAATTTACAGATTTATGTTATAATAACTCATTTTTATTCAAGTCTGATTTAATTGTGACCATAAAAGTAATATTGACACCAGGTTTTGATATTTCAAGTTTTCTTCAAAATTATAGAAGTTTTTGTTGTTTCGAGGAATTAATTTTGGAAGTTTTAAACCATTTCTAGGGAGTAATATATTTCCAAACTTCCTTTAAAGGAAGCCCTGTTGATAACAGGAAATCAACAGGCAATTTACGATGCTCATGAAGGGTAATGTTAAACCTATGACTATGAGTTTTAAAGGTAAATTAATAGTCAAACAAAATATAAATGAACTTTTATGGAATATATTCTTGCTTTTTAACAATCTTGACAAACGTTTTATATTAAACACTGTTTAATTTCATATTAATTATAAATAATAGAAATCCTTGAATCTTCACACAAGAACAACAAACAATATTTCACACGACAGTGAGTTACAGCCTCAGTGAATGGTGTTCACAACTTCTTTTAATAAACACTACAGTTACTGCCTGGATGGTGTTCACATCATTGAATATTTACAAACATCATACATTATACGCTTCCTGAATGAAGTGTTGAATAATAATTAAAACTAATAACCTGGCCCCAATTTCTCGAAACTTCTTAAGTTGAACAGGCTTAAGTAGCTTATTTCATTATGCCAAAATAATAAATAAAATTTGATTCTGATAAATGAAAAAAGGATAATGGCAATTATCATAAAGATTATTCCTATTCAAAGTCAAAAATCTTAAAGAAGTAAATATAACACCAATTATAGAAAAACAAAAATAGTAAGCTTAGCTTAAACCTGTTATAAGAGACTTAAGAAGTTTCGAGAAATTGGGGCCTGAGGTCAAAGAAAGACCCATTAACTATTGACCTTGTAAGGATTTTCTTACTGCTGCTATTTAATATTAAGTTGTAAATTTAAAGGTTGTTTAATCATTGCAATAATGCAAAACTAGGGCAGTGTTAAATCATGAACAAATTTCATTTCACAAAACTTCTTGTTTACAAAGTTAAATAACAAAAAAAAAACCACAAACTGATTACAGAAACTATCTGTTGATGATATTTAAATGAATAACAAAACATGAAATAAATATTACAAGTATCTTCCATGGCCAAGAGTGTGAGATAGGTTCATTCCAACCCGAGCATAGGGTGTTTTGCGGAAACGCGGTTTACAGAGTTTCCACAAAACATCCTGCACGACCGCGTTTCCGCAAAACACCCTGCGCGAGGGTCGGGATGAACCTATCTTACACGAGTGGCTACGGTAGATGCTTTTTCTCCCACCTCAGTTAAACAAAATTAAGTAAAAATGTATTTTTTGGCTGGAACTCTTTTGTGCTTAGTGGAAATAATTGCGTATGGATATGCGATAATTTGTGGTTGTCATGGATATGCATGCACACAGTGATTCAGATTATGCTAATAGTCAAATCGGTCTTTAAATAGTTCTATGTAGAGTAAAGCATTATTTCTTGAAAGGTGCGTAAAAACTGTTTTATGGTGACATCTGAAGCGAGAAATAATTAATAAGCCGTTCTAAATTTTGCCACAAGACAACATTTCCATGATGCTACAGATGACAGTCTTCAACAGGGGAGGTAATTACAATGTGGTGAACATTAAAAAGGAGTTCCATACGGGCATTTTATCTTCGCCCGTGGGCAAGATAAGAATTTTTAACATAGTTAAATTATTGGATCTACTTATCTGAGGTTGGAGAAAAAATCTGTTATCAATTTGTGGTGTTTTTCAATACATGTTGAATTTGAAGGATATAAGTTTTTAACACACAGATGGAGTGTTTCCTTTTCAAAAACTGCATAAGATTAGTTGACCTGCCATAATGTGTAAACAACAGGTCATTTTGTGGCATGCATGTTTAATATGCGGATCAAATCAAATTTGGGGTCTGTATCAAATCGAATCAGCAAGTTTAAAACTGTTTTTTTGATGCATCAGAGCGAATGTTGCACTGCTAATATCGTTGTTGTCCAATCAAATGTCTCTTAATAAAAACCAACACTATCAATTGTGTGAATTATCAATGACTGGATATAGAAACGATCTTTCCCCAACAATTCTTTGCTCAATATTGGGTTAAATATTGAGAATGGAGGGAATAAAAAGGTTTAGGATATCCAATAGTTTTTAAGATGCAATATAGAGCAGCGCATTTGTTAGAATAAAAATAAAGTGTAATAAACATATTTACACATTAAACGTGTATAGAAACACATGTTTTTAATTTACCTGGCAGCTGATAGGCTGAAAACATTAGGCGATAGGTTGTGGGACACTTTTTGGGTGAAGCATACTGCTGCAGAAGCAAAACTGGCTTTTTAGGAGCTCTTTTAAAGGCGCTGTACTCCGTATGATAAAATAGTGGAAAAAAAAGAAAATGGTTGAAAACTGACATAAACTTGGCATCGATGTGTACAATGCATTGAAACATACTAACTGAAGTACCACATAGTTTACAATTTATTTAAGTTAAGCAGTTATATCGTATTTTTCCATTAAAAAATATTACTGGGTATGTCTACCAGTTATTCATTCCTTATGCGTGATTGGCTAGTCGGTGTTATCACGTGATATTACCGAGGTAGGTGTATAGCTTAATTACTGTGAAATCATTAATGTTCGTGGGCATGAATTTCGTGGTTTGCCAAAAAAAAACAATTTCGTGGGTACTTGAATTTGTGGATTTTCATTTTTGAAAAAAAATAAAAAAATCGAAGATGCGATCGTCCTAGATCGTCTGCATAATATCCACGCGCTGGCCCGTGATTTCCGTCTCTATGTCACTCGGTTTATGACACTCCCTAATGTGGTACGACATGCCAATTAGTGCATATACCCATGTCACTTATCGATTTAACTGGGAATAAAGGTAATAAAAGAAGATGTACCCTGATCATAAATACAGATAGGGGAAGCCATTGAATGCCAATTAAGAATTTTGCAAACTGTGAAAACACCGAAAAGGTGCGTATATTGTCACGCTCGGTGCGTAGTAACCTTCAATATACTAGTAATCGATTAATTATTATATTAAATAAAAAAATCGAGTATGGACACTCATCACGCACATCTTGTAAACTTGGAGATTTTCATTAACAGCACACATTTAAACGCGTGCTTATAACTGTCATTTGCTGCATAAAACACATTTAATTGATTTGGTTCATTATTTGTTAAAGGCAGTTATAATATAAAGTGAGACAGGTTTTAACACTGTATACTGCGACCTCTGTAAAGAATATACTAGAGTATGTACGTTTGTTAACAAGGCAATTGAAAAAGTGAATAAAGGGTTTATATTTCGTGGGATCTTGAATTCGTGGATCACCCAACCCACGAAAACCACGAACATTAATGCCCCACGAACATTAATGATTTCACAGTATGTCACCCAATTAGAATACGCTGTCATCAGGGCTCTCACTAGGCTGAAATATTTGGGAGAAGTGACTTCTCCCTTCAGTCAATTTAGGGAGAAGTGGGGAGACTTTAGGGAGAAGTGATACTTTTCATAACAGCTGATACAAAAACTATGCCATACCACACACCTAAGTTTATATTCACATTCAAATTAATTGCTATAACTATATAAAATGTTCACAAATAATGTATCATTTTTGGCTCAGCAAAAGTGTATTTGTCAATGTCACATAGCATCTAAAATGAATCAAAAACCAAGACAGCTAAGGATTTGAAACAATCAAAATGACCTTATAAATGAACTGTCAATATAGTAGGGGGACGAATCTTATTTTGGTACGTTCGGGATGGGTACGAATGTCACATTCAGCTATGTTTATATACTTGTCTCTGGCTAAATAATTTTCAATATGCTGACATTTAAGAACCAAATGACATTTAAATCACTGTTCTTGATGAAAATTTTACCAATACATAATGGGAGGTTGAGAAATTTACTTGGAAAATTGTTTTGACAAAATGGCGATCTTACCGATTTTTTAATGTCATAAACAGGAGAAAAATACTGTAAGTAAGCACTACATAAAGCAAAAAAAGAAGACATTTTTGTGTTTACCAATAATTTTTTATCATTTCATTTTATCATGAACATTTCACTAAAACCAATCAAATATTTGTTGATACGTCATGTTATTGATTTTCTTAGTGCTGCCCTGCCGATGGCCCGAGATGGCTATGACCGTCTGCTTCAAAAACAACAATGTTTAAAATGTCTTGCATTGTTTGTTCAATACATATATCAATAACTTTTTAACTTCTTTAATGCTTGACAAGATTTTTCAAAATTCATTTTGGTAATTAGGAGATTAATTGCGGTGTTTTGATTAATGTGAGAGTGGTCAAATACTCGCTGATTGGCAGATTTACAATGTGCTAATTTTTTCGGCGAAGTCAATGTCGCTTTGATGATACAAATGGACGAAGTCTGGGAAGTCGCCCCCTCGCGAGAGCCCTGTGTCATAGCTCAGTAGATACGACGCTGGACTGCAATTTTGGCGACACGGGTTTGAACCCGGTCTCCGACACATTTTTTTTTACATTTTGGTGCTTTTTTACAATTATGATATCCAAGCGTAAAACATTCTAATAGATAATTGTCCTGAGATTTGTCACAGAAAAAAACTTCTTTTGGTGCCAATCTGGTGTACGGTCCCTTTAAGGGCTAGTGACTTCAAATTTGAACCAAACTTAAATATCGATTCTAACAACCATAAGCAACAAGATAACTTTTTTAATCTGCGAAAGCAAAAAATCGAAGTTTACTGGCAAATTGAAGTACAAACATGCATGTACTTTACCCAGGGATAATTTTAGTAAGCGATTTCCGCGATTTCTCACATAAAAATCGCTCAAATCGCATCCAAATCATATAAATGCGAGATATTCTCGCGCTTGATCGCAGTTTGTGTAATTTGTGTTTTTTCCCTTTTGTTGTTTTACAAAATAAAGCATCGTAATCGGTGATGGCTTTTTGTTTATATTAATTGAATTACGGACGAATTGCCTCCCCTACATTGAACGCATTTGTGTTATCGAATGTTTTAATCAATATCGACCACGCACTTGTTTTCAAGCGTTTTTGCGACCCGGGATAATTTTGTTTACACGGGTTACCACTGCCATGGACCTATAAACCATGGATTGGCAACTGCCCGATATTGGTGAAACGATGGCAAACTTGGCAAATATCGAAAAATTCCGGCGAATATCCGATCGGTGATTAACGGCGATCTTCGGTTATTTCCGCCAGCTCTGCTGATAATTAATTTTTAACACCGATCGACATGTCCCATGTAATATATTTGTAGTTTGTCGTTATTGTATTTTCTCTAATTATCAAAGTATTAATCAGGACCTAATATGCTCCTGATTAAGTTTATATTTAGTTTTAATTAATGTTTTACTACATGTATATTCGGCCGATGTCGGAAGTCTCGAAAATGACCACACGGTAAGTTCTCGGAATGAAATCTTGCTGCACGCGTGAGTTTGAGCTAATCGCATTAACACAGACGAGAGTTGCCAATCCATGGTTTATAGGTCCATGCCACTGTATTTTAAAGGCGTCTACAATATCGGAAGCGTCAAAATATCAAATCAGAAAACGTTGTTTGCATTCCTTGAAAAAAGTCTCTGGACCAAAATAAAATACCAGCTTCAGATGAAACAAAAATGGAAAGCCTTCATCTCCCTTCATCTCCCCCCTATCAGCTAAAATGGCTAAATCCTATTTTTTGCTCAAGTATGATGAGTATGAATGTTCATGATGTCGGAACTGTTAACAAGTGTTTTCTTCTAGTCAAACAAATGTATATATCATATCTATATATTGTAAATTTGTAAATATACCGTATTGATATTTATGAATAAAGTTACTGTCATGCATTAATTTTTCACTGCGTTATCCATGTATTATAAAAATCTCACTGAAATTAAAATTCTCTCACCAATTTTGGACAAATGGGAACAATTCTCTCATTGAAAATCTTACATAGAATTATCCCTGTTTACCCTATACTAAGGCTTTATGTAAACGCAGACCTTAATTGATTAAACACACAGGACAGGGCTAACTTTCCTTTGCAAAATACGAAATACAATGTTCATCAGGGTTAATCACTCCATAAGAGTTGAAGTTCTTCTACGTCTGTTAAGTGATTTGGTCAAAACTGCTGTTATTACAACCAATTTGGGTATTGAATAAAATTTAAGTTTTAGTTAACGTCAAAACAGAGTTCATTTTAACCTTGAGAAAACCGGTAATGTTAGACAAAAAATGGCAAAATCTCCGTCAAACAGTGGAAAAGGAAATAAAAAACGCTCATGAGAATAAGTGAACAATTTAATCGTTGATATCAAAGTGATACAAAACCTTTTGGAAATACATTAACGGACAACATAAAAATCAGTCATACCACCATTAATATCTAAAGATAAGAGAACTGACTGACATTGAAAAGCGCAGACGATTATGTTTGCTATGGAGAAATATTATCAATAGATGATTGTTACAAACTACAAAAGGATATTAATATTAAAAACTAGGTGAGTGGGCCACACAGTTGGGTATGAGATTCAACAGGTCAAGTGAAACATTATGACTCCATAAAGTTAAATAATCAATACCAATACCACTCAACAGTGTATCATTACAACAATTTAATATTAAAAAAAAGCAACAATGTTTTCTGTGTCATAACAATTCGTTTTCTAAGGCCATAATATTCATAAACATTGAAAACGTAATGAGGAAGTCTGATACGATGTCTGCACAAAATATCTTGCAGACGTTCCCATCGTCATCTGTATCAAAGAACTGAAGAAAGATGTGTCACCTAGTCTAAAATAATAGACGTGTTATACAGGATTTTCCTATCCCTTACGTCTAAACGGGTTTGTGCAAAAACCGGGGGTGTTTGAAAAATATTGAAGTTGTATTAAGTGAAGTATTTTATGGTTGAAATTGATCATAAAGGTTTATATTCATATTTTAACACGTAAGTGAAAAGTTATTTTGCACATAACAAGCATTTAATGCATTAAAACACATTATTTACCTTTCCAATAAAACGAAAGTTGACCGACACAGACCACAATTATGCCAAGCGGAACAACTCAACCCAATCGTAATAACTCGGCCTGAAGCCTTGCATGTGCCCTTCATGTATATATCGTTCTGTTTTGACAGAATGAAATGAAGAAAATCCGTCAAACTCATAATTATTGGTTGGATATTTATTTTTTGTGTAAGGAACTAATATAAAATAACATTATCTGGTAATATTTCTTGTTTTTATGATATTTTATAGACGCAATATTCTTTAACCCGGAATCCCGATAGGAATAACTACCCACTTTTGGTACAAAACAATTTGTACGTGAAGGATTTGCCATTTCAAAGATCGTAAAAAAAATCTGTCAACGTACAATTATTCTGACCAATGTGTCACCCTACTTCAATCAAGATCAAGTATATAAAAATATATTTTTAGTTTTTTTAATTTCATTTGTTTCCCAACTAAAAAGAAAAGTGTAACAAAACAAGACAAATATTATACAATACACAATCAAAAATCTGGTCAGATTTTACTTTAACAAATCGACATGCTATGTGAGACTTTTGTGCGGTTGTTCTGAGCTAAATTTACTCCAAATTAAACATTGAATTGAATTAAAAAAATAAAGATATCGTAAGAATTCAGAAACTCATTGGAGATTCTCAGCAATGACTCTTACACGTAGCTCTCAAAATCAGAGTGACAACTAGGGAGATATACGAAAAACATGACATACAAAATGATCCCTATAAAACAATCGTATAATTACCTGTATAAAACAAATAAATCCACTAAAAATAATGTCAGAAATACTCAAATGAAACCCGGAAGTAGGACTGAATTCTGGGTATTTGGGGGCGTAAACACTAATGATCATAACATTATTCGCTCAAAGATCATAATGTTTATAAACTGTTGTCTGCAGCTTGAACTCTTAGAAAGGAGGTTAAAAACGACGTTCATGGCTGCTTACAGTGTTGACAATGTTGCGGAAAATCAACTCCAACATTCAGGCATATGAAGATTTCAATACTTTGATTCAAGCATGCTTGCTTTTGCCAATGTTTTAGCCAAACATATGGTGATTTCACTGAAAGATTAGTTCTGGGCGATGAAAAATAGCCTCTACAGTGGTTGAAGAATGTCAAGCTCAATGTTTGAGCTCACCATTTATAATTATTTTGTTGTGACAGACTGTGTCGCGTAACGCCAACGCTCACTTAACTTTCGTGATAGTTCGTTCAGGAACCAACCAACAACTGTTCCAGTGTTCTAAGTCTTTATTGTTCACCGTTCTTTCTAAGTATAATAATCAGTATATAATAAAGTATCATACGGGCCATATGTCCAGTCCACGCCCAATACCTAAATCTAACTAAAATGAGTAACATGCGTTCATATATACTGCTGATCTCGTCCAGTTTGTGACAGGTATGCATATCTAATATCTTGTTATAGACGAAAGGATGTATTCTATAGTCATGAACTGTCACGCTAATTGGTCTAATAGCCAGCGGCTATCACGAACTGTCAGCATCTAAGTGTATCTACATTTGATCACCATGATGGAGTATTTACTTTTTGATACAAATAAATTTTGAATTCTATTATTGATTTTTGGTTATTACTTTAAAGTGTTTCATACGTAACTTTTATGTTACGTAACACTTTAAAGTTGATACGTAACGACGGTTACGTGACAACTGTCATTGAGTGATGTTAAAAAGGACTAATGCTTTAGATAACCATATACGTTTTAACAGCATTTAAAAGCCCAAATTTATGATAACTGCCACTTGGAAGAAAATTATTATCACTTAATTGTGATGAGAGTGGGTTTGTTTGCTTGTCTGTATGGGAAGTGTTTTAAAGTACTATGGGAAGGATCTATGCATTATTTGATCAGTCATTTGTAACCACGGTCCCCCCAGGTCTGGGGATAGTCGGAAAATTGGCCGTGTTTTAACTTTTAAGGTAGCTCCGCAGTGCCAAGTGAATGTGTTATGCACCAGTCAGTTGTATCCACAGCCCCACCAGGTCAGGTGGTATACTGGAAATGGGTCGTGTTTTTACTTCTATGTGGCCCCGCAGTGCCGGAGGAATGCAGTGGTTTTGTCTGCGCCATAAAAGGTGGAATTTGGCCTATCCTAGGGTCCCAGGGGCGTGGGCATTTGGCGGGGATTTCACTGAAGTTAATGATAAAGATAGTTTATATTGAAAGCAACATTATATAATCAACATGTTTATACAAAATATGTATATACATCGAAAAAACTTACTCCCGTAATAATATAAAGGTAAAGGATTTTGTTGGTTAAAAGTTTTAAATAAACAAATGTAAATGTTACAGATGGGGTCAAGTGCAAACATGCTGATTGATTTTAATTTTATTATTAGTCCTCAAATATCGGCAAATGGTAAATGCAGTGCCAGGGTGAATGCCGTGGTTTTGTCTTCGCGCTAAACATAGTGGCGAATGGGCCTTTAACCTAGTGTCCCCAGGGTTCAGGGCATTTGGCGGGGATTTTACATCAGTTCATCCCCACAGGGCGGGAATTTGCACCCAGGGTTGGCTGGAGCGAAAGTCAGTCCCCGCTATTCCCCGGACCTGGGGGGCGGCGTGGTTACAATTGACTGATGCATAACATACACTGAGAGTGTGAAGAAACACCTAAAGGAGAATGTCAGGACACTGGCATAAGTGTGGCCAACAAAAGTTTTTTCTGAACAGCAGAAACATTCGAAACCACCTTCTAAGGGCTAGAAAGAACATGGACCAGTCGCCTAATGATCTGGAGAATGTAGAAACATATGCTAGAAAGAAACTGGAAATGAAATTTGTCAAACAAAGGACAATATATCAATAATAACAAATTTACAAAGAAAATGATAGAATGGAAGGTATAAATAAAAGGTTACAGCTTTGACAGGAATTTTATGTTGATGTCGGTAGTAATCATGTTGGCAGTGAAAATTAGTTTTCCTACCAATTATGTAATGTACTATCTGCATTGATGATTCACCAGACAAGAAACTGTGAAGCTCGATGAAGTGGATGAAGAGGAAAATAACAACAAAGGAATGGAATTAAAGAATATAATTCAAATAGAAGTATTTACACTAGCTTCGTTGTTCAGATGTCCTTGCTACCTTACATGTATGGTATCGTAATCACATATTGTAAGAGGTAAAATGTATTATTAGCCGGATATTTTCCCAACTTCACTCATATGAGGAGCAGGCTCAACAACATTTCTTTGTATACCTTCTATTCATGTTTCAAATTATTGCTTCAACTGTTTGTGATTGTATACTGTTCCCCACATTTAGAATAAGAAAAAACAAATTTTGAATTTTATAGAAAACAATTTTGGGTAACAGTTTTTTCTATGATCTTCTTTTCATTTGTAATTGATAATGATACATTGGTATGCTTGATTATGCTTCATATCATTTGATACTTTTCAGAAATATTCTGTTTTATAATGATTTGTTTTAAAACCAACATACATACATAATATTGTATTTTCAGATAAATGTTTAACTACTGAGAAATAGCAGCCATCATTTCATTTCACATACATGATACATATTTCTCTTGAATTGTTATTTTTTTGTTTAATAAAGTTAAAATTTCAGAAGCATCAGAAATTCATGTTTCTGATACAAACATAGCAAATGAAGTATCTGCTACATAAGTATGGAAATAAAGTGACCCGGATGGACATTTAACTGGACTATAAAAAAATCTCTAGTTTAAATCCAGATTCTGTTAATATTTCCATTGTCTTTATTTTTCAGAGGTTTTAATCCATACTGACATAGCAATTCAAATTAAAAAGATAAATGTAATAATTGATACTTTTATTGGAACATATTTTTACATATATATATAAATCATTCTTCAGGTTTATTGATTTTCTTTAGGAATTAAATCATGCAAAAAGAGTCTTTTTTTATTTCAAAGTATTTCACACAAATAATCAAGTGTTTCTAATGTTCTTTCAGGAGGAGCTATAGCCATGCCCTGGAAGTCCTGATGCTTTCTGGTATCCTGAAACACAAATAAAAGAAGATATAAAGAAAAATACTACAAATTTCCATTAGTTTGGCAGTTTTGGTCCATCCATGTATACTTAAGTATATACTGTCCATTTTGGTTGTTTTTGCATTGCGACATGTAAAATAAAATCTCAATGAGATTTATGTCTAATTTGTTAATGAAAATGTTCTTGAAAAGCACTGTAATTTCTCTATCAAAAAACATTTTTGCTAATTTTTGTTCAAAACTAAATTTTTAATATATATATATGCGAATCATGATGTACAATACCTGACTGAAACTATTTTCTGTAATTCAGAAAGTCAACGTCTGCAACTTGCCAATGTGCTCTTATCTGACAATATCATCCGTGAGTTGGAACAAACATTCTGTAAATATAGAGCAGAACATGACTGGCATGTGGCTATATTCCATGCTTGGAAGATAACAACTTTTGTAACTGATCACTTCAAGGTTATTATGCTCATTTATTTTTTGACTGACACTCTTTAAAATGCAAACATTTCTTTCACAAATACATGGATGAATAGTATAAACCTTTGGCCATACTGTAGACGAATGAGCCATTACAGAATGCGATAAGGGCCCTGAATGATTACACATTAATGACTAAGGAAGCACTCAAAAGACATGTCAAAAGTCAAATGAAATGTCAATAATTATTAAAGCTAGTAATATTAATTTTGATAATAGAATCTTTATGGAACATAAATAAAGAAAAAGTTAATGATGCATTAAGGTATAATCAAACAATCAGGTCTTTTTAAAAAGCCAATTGCAATGCTTTAAGGATGAGAGCCATGGTTGCTATAGAAACATGAGAATAGTTAAAGTATTAAATCTTCAAAAATTGTAACAATTATCTCCAACGCCCAAAGTTGCACAATGTCACTTGCACATCTGCATACTATTTTTTCAAACAGCAACCTAGCAGCCATTTAACATACCTGAGTAAACTAGTTTCTGCACTGCTGAGTCTCCAACTATTTCCCAATACTCAGAACATGACATTGTTGGTGACATCATGAAGTATGATATTGTATAACATCTAGCCATTTCTCATTACTAGGAACTGTACAATCTGTAATAAAATCAAGTAAATCAAATATTGCACTTAAATATATCACCATTCAGAACATAAAAGTAAGAAAAATACAGAAAAATAGTATTATTGACCGGCTAATGATCATCACTCAGAACGTAAAATTCATAAATAACAAAAAAAATTTATTAATGACTGTCTTTTGTTTATAACTCAGAACGTAAAAGTAAAAAACGACTAAAAATAGTAATATCGACTGGCTAATGATCATCACTCAGAACGTAAAAGTCAAAAACGACAAAAAATAGTAATATCGACTGGCTAATGATCATCACTCAGAACGTAAAAGTCAAAAATGACAAAAAATAGTAATATCGACAGGCCAATGATCATCACTCAGAACGAAAAAGTCACGAACGACAGAAAAATAGCATTATTGACTGGCTTATGATCATCACTCAGAACGAAAAAGTCACAAACGACAGAAAAAAAATAGAATTATTGACCGGCTAATGATCATCACTCAGAACGAAAAAGTCACAAACGACAGAAAAATATCATTATTGACCGGCTAATGATCATCATTCAGAACGAAAAAGTCACAAACGACAGAAAAATAGAATTATTGACCAGCTAATGATCATCACTCAGAACGAAAAAGCCGCTAACAACAAAAAATAGAATTATTGACCGGCTAATGATCATCACTCAGAACGAAAAAGTCACAAACGACAGAAAAATAGAATTATTGACCGGCTAATAATCATCACTCAGAACGAAAAAGTCACAAACGACAGAAAAATAGAGTTACTGACCGGCTAATGATCATCACTCAGAACGAAAAAGTCACAAAGACAGAAAAATAGCATTATTGACCAGCTAATGATCATCACTCAGAACGAAAAAGCCGCTAACAACAAAAAATAGAATTATTGACCGGCTAATGATCATCACTCAGAACGAAAAAGTCACAAACGACAGAAAAATAGAATTATTGACCGGCTAATGATCATCACTCAGAACGAAAAAGTCACAAACGACAGAAAAATAGAGTTACTGACCGGCTAATGATCATCACTCAGAACGAAAAAGTCACAAAGACAGAAAAATAGCATTATTGACCAGCTAATGATCATCACTCAGAACGAAAAAGTCACAAACGACAGAAAAATAGAATTATTGACCGGCTAATGATCATCACTCAGAACGAAAAAGTCACAAACGACAGAAAAATAGAATTATTGACCGGCTAATGATCATCACTCAGAACGAAAAAGTCACAAATGACAGAAAAATAGCATTATTGACCGGCTAATGATCATCATTCAGAACGAAAAATTCACAAACGACAGAAAAATATCATTATTGACCAGCTAATGATCATCATTCAGAACGAAAAAGTCACAAACGACAGAAAAATAGAATTATTGACCCGCTAATGATCATCACTCAGAACGAAAAAGCCGCTAACAACAAAAAATAGAATTATTCACCGGCTAATGATCATCACTCAGAAAGAAAAAGTCACAAACAACAGAAAAATAGAGTTATTGACCGGCTATTGATCATCACTCAGAATGAAAAAGTCACAAATGACAGAAAAATAGCATTATTGACCGGCTTATGATCATCATTCAGAACGAAAAAGTCACAAACAACAGAAAAATAGAATTATTGACTGGCTAATGATCATCACTCAGAACGAAAAAGTCACAAACGACAGAAAAATAGCATTATTGACTGGCTTATGATCATAACTCAGAACGAAAAAGTCACTAACGACAGAAAAATATAATTATTGACCGGCTAATGATCATCACTCAGAACGAAAAAGTCAAAAACGACAAAAATAGTAATATAGACCGGCTTTTGATCATCACTCAGAACGTAAAGAAGGAAAAGACAGAAAAATAGTAATATTGACCGGCTATTGATCATCACTCAGAACATAAACGAAGGAAAAGACAGAAAAATAGTAATATTAACAGGCTATTGAACATCGCTCAGAACGTAAAAGTCAAAAACGATAAAAAATAAGTTTCAAATTGACTTTTGATCATCACCCAGAACTTGAAAGTAGCTACAGTATTTACTTTAAAAGTATAGTCATCTCCAATACTTAGCAATAACGTTGCTGTCAAGCTTAAAAACAGAATACGTAATCCAGTTACTCAGTTTCTTATTTGTTCAACTCACCTGATACATTAAAGATGTTCTTGCACATCCAAGAAATGAAAAGAAACATTTAACGTACATGTTTATGGTGGCAGACAACAATTTTAATTGCATTTCCATCTGTATGATCTTGGGTTGTGTCAATTCGGTATTGGTATGATCTTTAGCGCTTACCATTTGGGGGTGGGTTGAAAAATAACTAAAAGGTAACTCCCGTATAAATCCCGTATTTTCCTGAATCGATTTAAATTATTTTCCACCACTACTGAAAAAGAGTATCGAACAATCACTCTCATTCATCAGAGGTTTGGTAATGATAGTTCTGAAGTACATGTATGTTGTTCGCATAGCATTATCCCTCTGGTATTTCCTGTATAGAATAATATTCGATTCAGAATACTTTTAAAAAAGAAGTGAAATCACATCTCATTGTTGGTATGAAATGTGCAGAAATGGAAGATTTCCTATTTTATTAATTGTTATTAATTTAATCTTGCATATCAGTTCAAAGATTTTTGTCATATTATGCTAAAGTGTCATATGGTTTTAACGGTCGGTTGCATTATAAATGTAAAAGTTCGATCTCAAACATTTAATCATTCTTTAACTGGTCAAGAGTACATGCATGTTATTTTTGTATAAGAAAACCTAATTTAAACAGCTTACAACTGAGATCTTGGCAAATAATTATATTTGTCATAAGGACCCCATTGGAAATAAGTTGAATAACTTGGGTTATCCTGTGTTATATATTTGTCACATTGAATTAAATCTTTATTAACGCACGTATGTATCCAAAGCATTCTAATGATGTTGTGCTTTAGTATAAATATCATCACTAATACTTTGTTAATCAGTCTGTGTTATAACTTTATGAGGTATTTGGTTTGTTACTATGACATATATATATATATATATATATATATATATATATATATATATATATATATATATATATATATATATATATATATATATATATATATATATATATATATATATGCACGAATAAATCTATCTATCTATCTATCTATCTATCTATCTATCTATCTATCTATCTATCTATCTATCTATCTATCTATCTATCTATCTATCTATCTATCTATCTATCTATCTATCTATCTATCTGTCTATCTGTCTATCTGTCTATCTGTCTATCTGTCTATCTGTCTTATCTGTCGTATCTGTCTATCTGTCTATCTGTCTATCTGTCTATCTGTCTGTCTACCTGTCTACCTGTCTACCTGTCTACCTGTCTATCTATCTATTGGTGTGAGCACGTTGCGAAGGGAACACAAGACTTCCCGTTAATTGGATTAATACATAACTAAATTGTATGCAGGTGATGGAGCTTCGGCCAACACAAGCGACGTGGGTCTTAAGAGTGCAGTATTTTCTTCTTAAAAATGTCGTTGCTGTGGAATATCTGACCTCCATTTGAAGTTTGGGAAAGGGAAATTCAAGAAAAAGTCTATTAAAGTGTTAAAAGGTTACTGTATAATTGCAGGGAGTAGGACGAATCATTGGTCCAAAATTATTATATATTTAATACTAAAAATGAAGATGAAATAAAACTATCAAGATAAAAGAAAATAACTTTTTACTCAGTTGTTCTATATACATGTACTGTTTAATCCTTATGTATTTATATAACGATAAGCAACTAAAAATAGCAAAATAACGTTAACCCTGAAATTAACAGTACTGTGTAACCAACAGAGAAGGTCCAGTCGTAGCTCCGTAGCTATTAGAGCAGATTGTTAAAAATATAATTCAGAGGTAAATTCAGATGTAAATGTAAATTAGGTCGTTGACCAACGCAGTTCTTATAGCGCTGGGGGGGGGGGGGGTATTTCGTATATATGTTAATAATGTTATGCAGATCAACCGATTTAAGGTTATAAAATTATGCAAGCCTAGCGGCATACAGCATGTATGTGGTTTAGAATGGTGCATTCTGGTGCATTATTGGCCAAAGGCCAGGACAGCTTATGCGATGGCACGGTGTATGTCGTCTTGGGTCCTAGCGTTTGTGAGTCTGTGCGTTTGAATGTAAACGCGTTTCAGTATTTCAACTTGAAGGGAAGACGTGTTGAAAACGAATTCCTTTTATGCGATGATAAATTAGAAATAGTAAACGAATATAAATATTTACGTGTGTTGTTTAGAAGAAGTGGTTCGTTTTTCAAAGCAAAAGAATATATCGCAAAGCAAGCCACTAAAGCTATGTTTGTTTTGTTGATTGTGTTTAGATTGTGCAGTTGGTTTTAAGTTTTACTTGTCCTTGCCATTGTTAAAAATATGTTAAAAAGGGGTTATACTCCGGGTCCCGGCGTGAGCACATTGAAGGGTCCCAGAGTGATAGTTCAACCACCGCACACCTATCCTGGGCAGAACCAGTACTAGGTGCCTTCACCTCTGCAAGGAACTGACAACTTCTGTACATGCCAGGGGCAGTGGTACAGTGCGAATGGTCGTAGAAAGGATTTCATAACTAATCACAACAGAGGTGACCTGGTCCGCCCAGGGCGAACCCGGGTTGTCCAATTCAGAGTCCAACGCTCTACCGATTGAGCTTACCGGGCGGACTATAAAAAGGGGTTGTTTGCAAGAACAGCATATATGCCCTGATGGGCCACTTGTTTTATTTTACAATAACAATGTTGGCAGGTCTATTTTGATCTCGTGATCCTCCATGGTACAACATTAAAACCTATCCCATACTGACATCGCGTTTCCACGCGGCGTCAAATTTATTTAATTGGATATTTATCAAATGCCTGTAAATACTATCACCTGACGATTATTTTCTTTGTACTTGTACTTGTAAAAGTGCGTAAGAATTTATGCATTTTTATACTGGGACTGTATTCAATAACCATCTGAGATTAGTCTTAATTTTAAGATTAGAATCCAAGTTTTTTTTATTGGACTGTAAAAATAACTAACCAATGGAATGAATGGATTCAGTGAGACATATCTAAGGATAAGGATAAAAATTAAGAACTATACTGAATATGGCCCCAGGACGTGAGAGCGGGCTAAAATCAATCATTGGATGCTGATGCTGTTCAAAAGTTTGGACTTTTTATTTGAGGGAGCTGACCAGTTCCATTTTTCTGTTATTGACGAGGTCATTGTGCACAGTCGGTGCATACTGTTCGTGACAAATACAGTGCAAATTATAAAAACATATTTTTTGTTATTGCAATTTTGACGCATTTGTTTTAAATCGACAAAAACTATTACGATATAAACATGGTCTGGCCTAATCATTGACGTACCTGGGGTTTGCCTATTAGTTTATAATTATTCGTTTTATTAATATGTTTCATAAAGTTAATGCATACTTTGATAAGATTTACCGTTTTTGCTTTATTCAGGATTGTTGGGATATGAGTGAGGTTTGTGCATGTAAACTGCTTTAAACTCCGAGTAAATATACATTTTACTGACCGTTCCAAGGAGGTACCTAACAATCCTTGATAAAAATACATAGTTTTTGTATATATTATATATGTGTTGTTTGTGGAGTTTTGTGCTGTAACGTTGTTCCATGTTTCTTGTTTGCGATTTCGTGTGTGTTCTATGTCTATGGCGTTTTCCTTTCCCTTTAAACGAGGTTTATGTTTAAACTTTTGGCTACTGAGCGGGTCGGGAGAGTGGGAGCAGGACTTTTCAACCCCTACATGTATCTGTTTGGACTGTTCAACCCCTAATTGAAATATTTTGATAGCCATATTGAAGACTTTTCAACCCCTATGTTTTTTCGTCAGCCAGGCATTGTCTTTTTCATAGTTTTTTGCAAGAAACTTAACCAATTGTTATTGAAATACAATTCAAGATTTGTTTGACTTATTTGTTACACTGTTCTCCTAAGTATTGGATGAAATTTACAAAAGCTTTGTCTTGATTTACTAAGCATTTGATCGTTAAAGTTTTTCAATAAAATATTCCGAACATTAACAATGGAATGAATCAACTCAAATTGGCTTAATAAACCCCTAATAGCGTTTTAAAAGGTAGATAACATAATTAGTGTAGTTGTAAGTACCTGCATTGTGCATGTACGGAAGTATACGGGATTTATCGATTATCACCCTCACGCTTGCTAAAACAAAACAAGAACTTGAAAAATCTGTGTTGTACTGAAATAGCTGTTCAGATATGAGCGAAAACGGGGTAAATATCGAACGATACTAAAAGCCCAACTTAATGGTTTTGAAATAATATTGAATTTTGTAATTTAGAATGATATTTTTCCCTGAGAAAATATGCAACATGTTTTCGCGTCTAAACATAAATTTCTTTATTGTCTTCCAAGTATTTGGTCGTCATTGTAAAGTTGTATTTTATTTTAAATGCAGATGTGTTTATTTCAATATGATTTGACTTTTAAAAGCAGAAAATCCTTCCCCTAAACTTATTGTGATTTATCTTAAGTTTATATCCAAGTTGATCATATAATGCCATATTGTTAAACATTCATCAGGCGTGTAGGAGGCAAATTGACATTGGGGCCGCAGGAAGGGATGGGCTCTGGAGGGATGTCCCCTGCTGTGGAGATTATTTTTATCAATTTAAGCATAGAAAGACTGGATTACCAGTGAATTCAGGTTCCATTTCCATGTTTTCTTTTAAAGCTGCACTCTCACAGATTTACTGTTTTTCCAACTTTTTTTGTCTTGGAATTAGAAAATGTTGGCGTAAATATCTGCAAAGTGGTGATGAAAGACTGTTGACAAAAGATCAGATCACAGATTTTCATATTTCCATTCCTATTTTAACATTAAGATGGAATTGTATTGCTGTCCTACAAATTGTAAATAGCCTACTTAAAGCTGCACTCTCACAGATATGCCATTTTTACAACTTTTTTATTTTGCGTATATATCTGCAAACCAATGATATATGGAATTGCTTACAAAAAATAAGATCATAGATTTTCATATTTCCTTTCGAAAATTAATGTTATATGGCTCAAACCATTACCAAAGCAGTGCTCCAGCTAGCCCGTTTTTCAATGGCGCAGCGCCCGTGCCCCTTTTCTGACCGCCCTGCCCCTTTTTTGAGTAATGCCATTTTCACAAATGCTTTAGTAGCATCAATTATCCCGTTAGTGCCCTTTTTACTATTGAAATCATTGTAAAAGATTGGCAGCCCTTAATCCGCTGTCATAATTGAGACAACTTACGTAATACTTATGACAATTCAGTGTTCCCGCTAGGTGTCACCATGCCCACATTGACTGCTTAAAATATGCCGCACTGCCCTTTCATCTTCTCATGTGCCTTGTCCAAGTCATATGACAGCTAATTGTGTATATGTGTAGTGAGCAGACGACCCGTGTATTCATAATCGGTCATCTTTTGATCCAATAATTAAGAAGAGCCAAATAGGGAAACATCTGCAGGAGGCGGAGCTATTGAATGTCAGCCAATCAGAATATACATTGAGAATTCGTCCATTCAATGATGAAAGTTCGTAAAATGCGATAGAAAATGCGAAGGGATGGTGAAAAATGTTGTCAAGCATAATTAAATCTTTTAAAATAATTGTTAATTATATTGTACAGACGAGACTGCCATTTAAACATTGTTGATTTGAAGCAGACGGTCACTGCCGAATTAAACATAACAAAGGTGGCGCTAACACAATCAAATACGTCACTTTTTCAGTAAATGTTTTGAAAGCTTATTTGTAAAATATTCATGATGAAAATTTCTTTGTTTCCTACAAATATATGTTGATGCGTTATGTAGCTTTTACCTATCATGGATACGATCATGTCATAAATCGCCGAAACCGCCATTTTGTCAGAACGAATTTCGGAGTTAATTTATCAATGTTCTATGTTTTATAAGTGATTTTTTAAGCAAGGGCAGTGATTTTTATTGTCATTTTATTCTAAAACATTAGCATATTAAACATTATTTTACCAAAGACAATTAAATAACAGCCAGGCTGAATGTAACATTCGTACCCAATCCAGATTGTACCAAACTAAAGGTTCGTCCCCTACATATTTTTTTTTTTGTGTATTTATTAAAATTTTATTTGATTGCTTCAAATGTTTACCTGTCTTTGTTTTTTTCTTCATTTTACATGTTTTTTTTGAGAAATATGTGACATTGCACTAAAGAAGATTCCAGACAAGTACAATCATACGACCACAGACAAAAAGACAAATTTTAATTTTGATATTCAAATACACCCTTCTAAATTTTGAGAAATAAACACCATTTTGTTCAAGTCTGGAAATCATGGAAAATGATTTTAATTGAGTATGGTATGAAAACAAAACAAATTCTAGGGGAGACCCCCCCCCCCCCCCCCAAAAAAAAAAAACAAAAAAAAAACAAACAACAACAACAACTTGTGACAGGGGTGGACCCCTCCCCCAATTGCCCCTACACGACTCATGTAGCTTGCCCTTTTCAAAACTCCACCCTGCCCTTTTCAAATCCTGGCTGGAGCACTGCAAAGGTTTAAGAAAATGCATAAAACAGTGGTCGAAACTGACACAAGCCTGCAAACCCTGCACTGGTAATATGTCTTCTGGGCTTGTCCAAATTCTG
Source organism: Mya arenaria (assembly GCF_026914265.1). Taxonomy (NCBI): domain Eukaryota; kingdom Metazoa; phylum Mollusca; class Bivalvia; order Myida; family Myidae; genus Mya; species Mya arenaria. Next base: position 46,645,800 of record NC_069122.1, read on the forward strand.
AATAATATATAGCAGGGCTTGTTAAAAAATATGATGCCTAGCAACAGTATAAGAATTCGGGCATCCTGAAGTCCAATTTTGATGACATTTTATCACTGGTTTTCAGATATCATACATGCCATATTTTCTGGAGACCATTCAGGGGGATTTGTTCAGAATTGGCTGAAAATTCAGGTTGATTTTTGGTAGTATTCAGGGGGATTTTTTAGCAGATCTAATTTGGCGAAATTTCAAAGTAAATAACTTTTTAAGACGCAAGTATGAAAAAAACAAATTGCCATATTTTTGAAAGGCTCCCCAGGGGATTTTGTCCAGAATTCAAGGGGATTTGGGTCACATACCAGGGGATTTTCATTATCGCCATGTAGCACTATGGGCATGGCGCGCGTGCCTGAATTCACCTTGTTTACCCCTTTTTCCAGCACTTCAACTATATTTTTATGAGACACAGCCATATTGCATAATAAAAGCACTCACTTGAAAAATACAATACTTCATAGAAAAATGTGTTTCAGAGACAATTTAATTGGCTCACCTTCCTCTAAAATTGGATACAAAATCTGCCGCCTATCATAAATGATGGCTTTCAGACTAATAGAGAGAATGGAATGAATATAATCAATATTTTTCATTTCAATTCCCAAAGAGTCAGATTTGTTTGCTTTTAATCAAAAGCAAATGCATAATTTGTTGTTTAAGTTCATAAACATATCTCCTTTTGGTATTCATCAAAAAATAAAAACATCACCACCATAATAAATAGGTACTAGTCATTTCATCTGAATTGTCTACTTTCAGTTTCTCTTCGAAATTCTGATATTTTCCGATATTTGCGATGAAGGTCAATGTCATGTGTGTAAACATGTGTAAGTGAGGCATAACAAAGAACAGCATTGTCTATTAGTTATTTTAATCCTTTTCTTTACCGAATAATTTACTGTCACATTTAAATTATTAATCCTTTGATAAAAATGACACATGTTTTGAAGAACTCTTTAATTTGTTACATCCTCTCTGATTGGATAAAAATTATAGTTAAACCAATGAAAATTGACCTTTTATCTGACCAGTCTAATTGACATTTCTATCGCAAATTCTGTCAGTTTCAATAAAAACAATGCATGAAATGTGCCCTGCTGATTAATTAAGTGTCCCCCAATAGGTGTTGTTAAAACACACCATCAAGTTGATAATCCAATTAAGCTTCAGGACAGAAAGGGCATTATAACTGTAAACAGTAGTGATGGGAATCGGTTCCAGCTTTACTATCGATGATCGGTTCCACTCAAGTAACCGATTATTGATAGTACAATCGGTTGGACCATTTCTGACTACCTTAAATGTAGTACTATTTGTAGTATTTTGTACAATAAGTTAATAACTCATAAGGCCACCCTTAAAAATTTATCTGTTTGCTATTGCCGACCTAGGGTTGCAAGGAGTGGGTCGGTAGGTAGGCTTTTTTTTTTTTTTTTTTTTTACTTTGACATATAAAGTTTGATACTTATAAAACAAAGAAATATCGTAAATTAATAACAATAACCTTTATTTTGACTAGAATTTTAAACTTTCAACATAAAATAATCATCTTTGACTAGACTTTATAACATAATCTTGTGACTAGTAATCTAAAACTTTCAACACAAAATAAACATCTGAGACTAGACTTTATAACATAATCTTGTGACTAGTAATCTAAAACTTTCAACACAAAATAAACATCTTTGACTAGACTTTATAACATTATCTTGTGACTAGTAATCTAAAACTTTCAACACAAAATAAACATTTGAGACTAGACTTTTATAACATAATCTTGTGACTTAGTAGTAGGAACATATATTTGTAACTAGGAACATGTATTTGTAACTGTTTGTACTGAGTTGTTAGGATAGCTCCCTATCAGTGTCACATGACAGTATCAAACTTAATAGTACTCGCAAACATTTGTTAAATGTTTCAATTTGCACATTATTTTGTCACTTTAAGCTCTCTATTTGATTTTGGGAAGTCCTCGTCAGCACCAGTAAACCTATTTTGTAGTTTTCCAAGGGACCCATCCACATACCACAGGGCATTAACGACAACCATGACGTGTTTGGTAACATCTTGGTCTGACATGATATTTGGAAAGAAGGCCTTCTTCACCGTCATCTCTGTCACCAAATCATTGTACAACCGGTCCTTTGCTGAAAATATTTATTTCATAAAATCATTAAAAAACTGATTTAAAAAGTGAATTTATAGCTTAATCTAAAACTTAATTGTCAGACCTGAGAAAATAAATTTCTAATTTATACCTCCCTTTAACATGTAATGTAACATGAAATATAAATTTGGTAAATAAATATCTTTACAAATAATGATTTTTGGAACATACAATATTGATATATCTTCATTTAAGCATTATAATTATGATATTAATCCATAAAAAATTGAGTTTAATACAGATCTTTAACTATCATGTTTATATAGATTCAAATGAATTTACTATCAGGTTTAATTTTAGGCATTCCAATTTCACAAACCTGTAAATCTTGGGCCTTGTGCCCTCATTTTTGGAGATTTTTCAATTTTTCTAGGCACTTCCATCATTAAACTGAATGCATTTGTGGAACTGGAAGTCTTTGTATCTTCCGGTGAAATTTCTGATGGATGTTCTTTGGTGATGCAGAAGTTAACATATTTTAAAGTTTTGTCAAACTTATGCAACACACTGATTTCTTCATCGCAATCTGGGTGAAAAAGCTCAGCCCCGGCTAATGATTTGGCAACTGACAATTCAATCGTATCAGTTTGTTCAACATGTATATCAGTTTTGCTTAATAAATCTGCTAGCAGATCGTTCCAAGAATCAGAACAGTTAAATGAATAGATTCTATTCTTCAATATGTTTCTTTTCTCTGGTTGGTTTACATAATTTACACTTATATTGCAGCAGAATGTTATTTCTCCCGAAGACTCATGCTTCCATTTTCCGACAGCTCTGGATGCCGCCATGTTTGAGGTTGCTATGCATGTGGTGAAGTAGACGCTTGCATTCAGTCATTATATACATATGCAATCGTCTAGACGATACGGATCGATAAATAACGAAAAGACCGCTAATTTGTGAAAAGACTGTTTTTAAGCGAAAATAAAAAAAAATCGATTTTTTTTTAGCAAAAAAAACTTTTGAGTCGGGGCATTTTCGGCGGGTCGGCCGGCAATAGCAAACAGATAATTTTTTAAGAGTGGCCTAATCATTTTAAACTAAGCTTATGTTATACATGTAAATGTACCATGTTTGAAGTAGTTGTTATGCCCCCACAAAGTGGCGGCATATAGGGTTGCCCTTGTCATTACGTACGTCTGTCTGTCTGTCTGTCTGTCTGTACGTACGTACGTCCCGAAGATTGTTTCCGATCTAATTCTTGAAAACTGTTTGTCCAATCCTCACCAAACTTTAAACACATGTTTGTGACCATAATATCTTGATCAAGTTCGATAGTCATGGAAATCGCTTTAGTTATTTAGGAGTTACGGCCCTTTTTTGCCAAAAATACTTCAAAAATATATGTTTCCAATCTAATTCTTGAAAAGTATGTGTCCAATCCTCACCAAACTTTACATACATGATTGTGACCATAATATCTTGCTCAAGTTCGATAGCCATGGAAATCGCTTTTGTCATTTAGGAGTTACGGCCCTTTATTTGCAAAAAAAGACTTGAGATTATCCTGAATAATCATTATGGCTTATTTTCTGTGACAAAAAATCGAAGTGGGGGCATCCGTGTCCTATGGACACATTTCTAGTTTTTTTCTTTTATTACTATGAGCCAAATAAATACTGTAATAATCAAACTGCTTCACTCTACAGTCTGAGTTTTATGTTTATGTTTCATCAAAGTCTTCGTCTCAGAATGTAGACTGTCATATAGTACAACTGTCATGCCTTGTTTACCCAAGTGGTTTGTTGACAACACCAAATGCAAACATATGCATTAAATCAATTAATAGTTTTATTTATAAATGAACAAACAACAAAAAAAGTAACAAGAACATGTAAAACATTTTCACAACCAAATAATATCTCGTCTTCGAGATTTGGCACTTGGTCAGCCATATTGTTAAACAATAAGAAATGAACAGCTCCAAATGTATAAATGAAGCAAAAGAAAATAGGCGGTAATGAACGGAAAGTAAAGGACGAATCTCTAACGCAGTGATTTCCCCTGGTGAGTGGAAAACGAAGACGAAAAGCAACTCTGGTTGAACCGATGATCGATTATGACCATATACAATCGATTGTAGCCAATTTCTGGGGCAACCAATCGATTTTCGATTATAATCCATCATCGGAACATCACTAGTAAACAGGCTAGTATAATTAAACCCTGTGATAAATTTGCATAATTTTAGACACACTTTTTTTTATTCTGGGGGATATTCATCCCCCTATGGGAGACTAGGGGATGGGTCGAAATTCCGGGGGATATGGCATGTATGAGATATTTATGCAAAAAACTGCTTGTTCCAAGACAAAAAGTTGTCAAAACGTTCATCTGTGAGAGTGCAGCTTTAAACCTTTTTCGGTTTAAATACTTGATAGATATAAAACAAATATTGTTAAGTAACATTTATTCACTGAGAAACAATGGTTAATATGATAAAACAGTAACAAAACATGATATGGACACATTTGTAGGTACATATGAGACAATCGGACTGTGGAACTTTTTCGTTGCACCTTTCCAATTGGTGAAGCCAGTGTTGATGCACCCGCTCTCAACTTTCGTGTTGCCAATCTTGTGCTATCATAAATACACCAGCATTTATTCACTTTTAAATATTCATATTTATGCAGTCTCACAATGTATTTTAATAAGCAAATTAGTGCAGTTTACCTCTTTAGTGAAGCCACGAGTGACTTTGGAACCATTGCGAGTTAAATGCCCTGTGTTTAGTTTTTTTCGGGCCATAAGATCTCATTGGAAATTTATTTTTTAGGCTGATTTGGAACATCTATTTTAAAGTCAAACTTTTATGTGACAAGTTTAAAATATAACGTATTGCTGGCTATTTAATGACAATTCGGATGTAACGTGTAAATCCAATTATGACAATCATCAAGAGCTTTTGAAAACATCAAAAACGATACAAATAATTATTGTCTTACTGACTGTTTTCAAGCTAGCTAGATGGGGTAATCATTGTGAGCTAGCTAGATGGTGTAATCATGGTGACCTCTATATATCGCGTCAGACTAGTATAAATATATAGGTGGGTATCAAAAATTTGCGGGCCCATTGCTGTTACTAGCCAGAATATTTGGGCCCCAGCTCCTAGGCGCCTGTTCATTCATTGTAACTTTTTCATTCAACTTTCAAGTGGCTGTTTAAACATTTGCCAGCAACGCTATGATAGGATTTCAGTGTTATGCTATGGTTTTGGGCATAAAAGTGATTCTTGAATTTCAGGAAGTAGGCCTATCGTCACGGTCTCCTTCGCACCATGGATCACCATTAAAATCAGATCATGGTTCACCGGATCGTTCCAAGAGTAGGTCAAGGTCTGCATCCAGGTCAAGGTCAAGGTCAGGCAGAAACTCAGAATCACACAAAAGGAAACACTCTTATTCCAGGTAACCTTTTTTTAGTGTAAACCTCTTTTTGTATATTTGGAAATAATTCTTAAATACAGTTAACCCCTATGAATTTAGCTTTATCCACAATATGTTTCATCTCAACTTTCGGAAGTTCGCGCTTGGCAATGTACTATGCTGTTTTCAGGAATTTTAAGGCCATGTTATCATCTTTGGTAATTTTGGCGGCCAGAAGTTTCTGAGTGTGTTCATGAAACCAAATGTTTGCTTCCATCTTTCTCAATGGCTAATTATTATGTTTTGACTGCTGGAACAGGGACCTAATCCTGACTGATAGACAGCACTTTAAGTTTGCTAATAAAAAATGGCAAAATCAATATCACTTTGACATTACGAATGAGTGAAGTCTTGGATTTTAAGTCTCCCCCACCTAAGAAATATCAATTGCATTCATTTTAAACATTTTTGTATTTTACAATTACAGGTCTCCAAGTCGAAAATCCAGAAATTCTAGAAGTCCATACAAATCAACATCACGGCAGTAAGCATTACAACCATCGCAAAAAAACTTCTAGACTTATGTTTATTGTCTATAGATAATTTGACAATTCATCGGTCCTACTAAAAACTTGCAACATGGCTGGTGGGCTGGACAGGTTTGGAGAACTCAGACAATACAGATAGTTGATATGCATTAAGCAATTCCTTTTTATTTAGACATGTATGTGTATACAAGCCCATCACTTGTTTTTACTTAATTATGGTTCAGGAAATCCTCTTTAATGATTGTGGGGAAAAATGAACGTTAATTTAGACTTCTAGTCTTCTGATTTGACTGCTTACTTTTTTGGCATAATGAATATAACAAAAATAACAATTACAGTTCACGCAGTCGCAGTCGAGACAAAGGTCATCGAAGACGTCGTAGCCGAAGTCGCTCGCCCATGTCTTCAAGAAAAAGACACCCTGGAAATCGGGTAGGGCATTTACCCACATTAAGTTTTTTTTACTTGCTTTACATGCATTCCTGAATTGCAAGTTTCGAGATTTAGGGAAATGCAAAATCTTGCCAAATCATTTTTAAAATTGCAACCCTGATTTCATTTCAGAAAAAGTAAATGATTACAAAGGGGACATTTATTAATTGTTTAAATATTCTACATTTATTTTTTGGAACCTTGCCATATATTTTTTTCGCAGGCAGACAATGTCATAATTTAAATACTTCTTTAAATACTTTTTCTCCTTTTGGAGTAAATTTAAGATTGTTTTTACTCCGTGTCAACGTATCAAAATGGTGACCATAATCAGTGTGAAAATGAGATGTAGTTGCAACTTTACTGAAATAAATATATACATGCATCACAACCTACCAATACTAACAACCACTTGTTTTTTGGCAAAAAATGCATTGCCTTCATGGAAGAGATGGCCTCATTGCGGTCAATTACAGGAATATATTCCATGGAAGCCAATGTGGTGTTACACTTATACTGTGTTCTTCAGTTGCTACCACATATGACTTCCACAGAGCAATTAGCAAAATCTGCAATAAACTCATGGTTGGAAGTGTACCATATTTATTTTGGCAGTCAAAGGGGAAACTAACTTTTATTATTTTTGTCCTATTTTCAATAATATATACAAATAGCTATAATTGCCTGCTTATCAGGGAAAATTCAAGAATGCAAATGTCATGACATTGAATATGAATATTTTGATTTGTTTACCAGGATGACCCGGAGCCTTCCAAATGTCTCGGGGTGTTTGGTCTAAGCTTGTACACACAGGAGCGTGATTTACGTGAGGTGTTCGGCCGGTACGGGGAACTTGACGAATGTAACATTGTCTATGATAGACAGAGTGGCAGATCGCGAGGATTTGCATTCATATACTTCAGGACTGTTGATGACTCCATTGAGGTATTTTTGTAGGCAATGTTTGGTAGTGAGTCAAAAATGATAGGAGCAGTATTAAGCTTGACTTTTCGAAAAATATTAGAGCTATACTACTCACTATGGCTTCTGCATCACACTTTGGTAGAGTAGTTGAGGTAATGCATGTAAGCATATTAAAGTCAATATCTAACAAATGCATGTGTTGCATTGAGAATTTAGAACTATGTTCATACTTTTGACATGTGTTCCCATCCATCAAAACTACTTAATTAATCAAGTGAGATCTTGCATTTAAAGCAAAATATTGCCCTAATTTGTTTATTAGAAATTCAGGTAAAGGTTTTGCATGCAAGCACACATAAGTCAATATCTCAGAAACTACTTGATGTATTGCATTGAAACTATATACAATGGCTCCCAACCTTCTTTACTAATTAACTTAGATATCTTGCATTGAATGCAAATTCTGCTTTTATTTAAATTCCTGTTTTAAGTGATAAAATAGTCGAATATGCTGCCTCTTTGAAATAACAGTCATCTTGTACATATTTCAGGTTACTGATGATTATATATTCTTGACCAAAAAAGTATTGGGACATGTTCTATTTCTGACAAGTAAAATTTATGTTGTGTTTTTCGCTAGGCGAAGGACAGATGCACGGGACTTGAGATTGACGGGCGACGTATCAGGGTAGACTACTCTATTACAAAGAGAGCCCACACGCCTACCCCCGGAATTTACCTAGGCAAACCCACGTATGTAGAAATACACTTACTTTTCTTGTCAACAAACATACAACAAAATAATGTTTAATCAAGAAATTGAATATGATAATTCGTAAGTGTAACCAGGGAATATGTGGAGCCAAATTAATTTCGGTTTCATTCCTAAAAAAGAGCATATTTTACATGTAAAAAAAGATAAAAAAAATACTTTTTTCCAGAACATTTATTTTGAGAGAGAAAAAAATATTTTAGTGTTCGTCGAACTTCCATCATATGATGGTTGTTTCTACACTTAATAAAGCAAAAAAATACTATAACTGCTATGCATATGTGTATTCTGTGGTATAATACCAGTATTATAATTAAAAAATTCTCCCAAAAGTGAAAATGCAGCTAGAGGGCACAGGCGTTCGTCCCCCAAGACTGGAAAAGTGCCCTGGTATGTGCCACTGATTCAATCTTGCGTTTTCCTTGCAAGTTTTCACTATATAAGCCAGGGATGATAATTTCAGGATTTATCCCGTGGATGTATTTAATAACCAAGTTAGATTTAACATAAATTTAAGAGAAGAATCAGAGTTTTGATTGGACTGAACAAATAATTGGCCAATAGAATGAATGGAATCACTGAGGCTTGTTGAAGGATAAGAATAAAATATATAATGAATACAGGCCCTGAAATCAGGATTTAGAGTTTACAATTTCAGACTGGTTTACCTTCATTCAAGTTTTTTTTGCTTCTGTTCTGACTCTCTTATACTCCCACTAAATGTTCACAAAATTCATGACTGGGATAATCAGTCTGTTATCATCCCTGTATAAGTTTTGCCTGTCCATGTTTCCAGCCTTACAATTTGTTTAGAAGTGAACTAAGGGTTACCTATTCAAAAAAAAATGTTATAAGGTGGTGCCGTTATAAACCAAAGAGCACTATTGGGTCGTGTGGTTAGGAATATATAGCTTTTCTTTACTCATAAGGAATTGTAGTTGGAATCTTTAATCACTCAAAAAGATCAGACATTTGGATCATCTCTGCCTTGAAATAATGATATCTTCTTACTTGGTGTGAAAACCAAAAGATTCTATCTGCTTGTGTATTTAATGCCAGTTGGATCCTTTTCATTTTGCCCTTCGGAAAACTTACAATTCAGATATTGACTATTTTACCAGTGCTTATTTCAACCACTGCTTTAAATTAAACACACAAGATCTGATCATAAATTGTTTGGTAAACTTTCATTGTGTGTTAATGTCAAAATGTAATTAAAGACATTGAATGAAACATAAATATACTTATTTAGGCAGGGGAAATAATGAGAAATACCTTTAAGCATAATTTAAGATATATCAGAATATGTTAAGTGGTAAAAGAGAGAAGTCCACCTCTCTCCAGTAGATATCTGCCCAGAATGCCGCGAGCCCAAGCCCAGCCAGTGACATGTTCTCTTGCCCTCTTAAAAAAGAGCACCTGAGTACTGGTTGCTACGTAAGAGAGTAATTATACTCATCAAATCATCATGTCCAAGGGGCTCCAATGAAATTAAATACATTTCTTTGCTATATGACCCCTGGCAATACATTATAGAATTAATAAATAAAATGAAGTAACTTTGCAGTCATCAAATTAGATATTTCAATGAACAAGCCAGAATTCTTATGCTATGGCTTGGCATCAATTTTTTTAAAAAGCTCTGCTATATTAAATTCGGAATTTGAGCAAGCCCGGAAGACATTTTACAAGTGCAGGGCTTGCCAACTTGTGTTAATTTCAACCATTGAATTTGTGTGTTACAATTGTGTTATTTATCACAATAGGGGCCGCCGTGAGAGGTTTGATGATCGGCATGAGCGACATGAGCGTTATGATGACAGGTGAGACTAAGATACTGTATATCATTTATTTAAAGTCTTGAGACATCTCCTTCTAGTGAAATTTAAATAAAGTTGAGGGCTTCCATTTTTAACGGAAAATTTGGGATTATGAACATGCTATCAATTTAGGAAGTTTTTCTCTGAAATGTAGTTTGTGTATGAACACTTATATTTAGCTCACCTGAGCACGAAGTGCTCAAGGTGAGCTATTGTGATCGACCTGTGTCCGTCGTCCGTCATCGTCGTCTGTCGTCAACAATTTGACTGTTAACACTCTAGAGGTCACAATTTGGGTACTATCTTAATGAAACTTGGTCAGAATGTTACCCTCAATTAAATCTTGGATGAGTTTGATATTGGGTCATCTGGGGTTAAAAACTAGGTCACCAGGTAAAATTAAAGGAAAAGCTTGTTAACACTATAGAGGTCACATTTATGACTGTATCTTCAGAAAACTTGATCAGAATGTTAATATTGATACTCTCTAGGTCAAGATCGATTCTGGGTCATGTGCGGTCAAAAACTAGGTCACCGGGTCAAATTGAAGGAAAATCTATTTAACACTCTAGAGGTCTCATTTATGACTATATCTTCATAAAAATGTTAGTCAGAATGTTTATATTAATAATCTTTGAGTCAAGTTTAAAACTGGGTCATGTGCGGTCAAAAAATAGGTCATAAGGTCAAATCATAGAAAAAGCTTGTTAGCACTCTAGAGGTCACATTTATAACTGTATCTTAATGACAGTTGGTCAGAATGTTTATATTAGTAATCTCTAAGTCAAGTTTAAAGCTAGGTCAATTGTGGTCAAAAACTAGGTCATTAGGTCAAATCATAGGAAAAGCTTGTTAGCACTGTAGAGGTGACATTTATGACTGGATGTTCATGAAACTTAGTCAGAATGTTTATATTGATTAGCTCTAGGCCAAGTTCGAATCTGGATCATATGCGGTCAAAAAACTAGGTCACAAGTCAAATTTAAGGAAAAGCTTGTTAACACTCAAGAGGTCACATTTATAAATGTTTCTTTATGAAAGTTGGTCAGAATGTTTATATTAATAATCTCTAAGTCAAGTTTAAATCTGGGTCATGTGCGTTTAAAATCTAGGTCATTAGGCCAAATCATAGGAAAAGCTTGTTAGCACTCTAGAGATCACATTTATGACTGTATGTCCATGAAACTTAGTCAGAATGTTTATATTGATTAGCTCTAGGCCAAGTTTGAATCTGGGTCATGTGCGGTCAAAAACTAGGTCACCAGGTCAAATAATAAGAAAAGTATTTTAACACTCTAGTGGCCACATTTATGACCATATGTTCATGGAACTTGATCAGAATGTTATTGTTGATGATCTTTATTGGATCAGGTGAGCGATAGAGGGCCTTCAGGGCCCTCTTGTTTTGTTTTGTTTTTGTCGTACCAGATATGGGAAATATATTTCCTATTTTCGCTTATTTTTTTCTCCATCAAATAGTGTTATTTTGAATAAAACTTGATATAACCAGTTACGACCTGTGAATTTTAACAATGAACAACCTTAAATAAACATATTGATTTATTCCCCACGAGAAACTTACAAACTTTTAAAATGAATATTTTCTTGCAAACTCTTGTAGTTATAGTTTTCACTTTTGTAAATACTATTTTCTTGCAAACTTTTGTAGAGATGGTAATTTAATTAATATTTTCTTGAAACATCTGTAATTCTGTTTTATTATAATTAATATTTACTTGCAAACTTATAATTATGTTTTTTGATTGCAAATAAATTTGGTAAAGCACAAATGAGTTGCGCAACTGCAAAAGTTTAAGTTTCACTATATTGTGGTTGTTTACCCTCCAGGCGACGTGATCGTTACGAGGATCGGTTCGAAGATCGAGGTTACTATGGGGGAGGTGGTGGTGGTGGTGGTGGGGGAGATCGTGGCTACTATGGTCGCAGGAGAAGTCCGTCCCCTTACTATGGGCGCAGTCGCCGATACTCCTACTCACGCTCTCGATCTAGGTCATACAGTCCGCGTAAGTAGAGCTTTAATTGTTTATTGCAATTTAATGGTGCAAGGCTTTCCCATCCTGTAGTTTTGCCATTCAGATAGACCTGCGTATATAAGAAATAAGAAACGCAGGCTTACTGATTAGTGAATTATTTTTATTCTGGATGATAAAATTGTTAATAAAGTAAAGTATGTTGTGCAGTTTTAAGCATCTCAATTTAAGATCATTAAAACAGAGATCAAGCAAATTGACTTATATTTTACAAATGGGGTTTACGCAACTGCAGAGCAGTTCCTGTTAATCTTGGCAACCTAAGATAGGGGAAGTTTAACAGTTATGGGAGGCTTTTTTCTCCTGTCAACTGCTAGCCGGATCCCTGGAGTGTGTATACCACATGATAAATTACGTAATAAATGCTACGTTGAAAGGCAATATTTTGCTTAATATGAGGACTTAAACAAAGATAACTTTACTATTTATTCACATTTTTAAATGAAACATAGTGCAGTCTACACCACTTACATAGCCCAGCCTTTGGTCTTTTACTCGAGTATGATAGGTTTAGTTTCTTAAATTAATTTGACAAACCTTTTCTCAAAACAGCTGCCTGATGTAACACTGACAAACATTATTTTGGAAACAGGTTTGTCGAAGTGATTGTGGAAACTAATCGCCTCATCTCTGGTAATAATATGAAGACAGTGCTGTTTGAGCAGCATAGACTGCCCTTTGTTCTATTTAAAATGGCGAAGAAAAGAAATCTTTGTTTTAAGTCATCATTTGAAGCAAAATGTTTTCCAACAAAGCAGTTAGTACGTAATTTATCACATGGTATACACACACTGTTAAACATACTCGGTAACCATTATTTGCAAAGCCAGTAAGCCATTATTGGTATTAAAACAAAAAAGATCATGTCAAGAATTTTTCCTGTACAATTATAAGTTTTACTGTTATTTTTCGTTCGCAGGACGTTATTACTGAGTAAGAGGACAGGTAGATAGCGGCTACACGCCTGAACAACCATCATTCATTCTGTGGACGTTGTCGTCATTGACTTCATCATCATTCATCATTGTTATTCATTGATTTTTATCATCTACAGTTGATGTGCAGAAACTGTTCATCATTTCATTATCATTCTTTTTTTTCTGACCAATTATCTTTGAAATTTATTTTACCTAGTTCTATAGTTTTTAAGAATTTTTTTTCAATTATGTGTCATAAGAACTAATTTCTGTCTTTTTTTATTCATTTTTAACTTTCATGTTTTTGAAGAAACAAAAGCCAAGTATTGTCATAGCCTATGTTTTGAAGTCAGCAGCTGCCTGCAAGCACTGACCTTTGTCTTAACTCAAAAACTGCTCATGAAATTGAAATAAAACTTGTCAGATATGTCGCCAGTGCACATGTATGGCAATATAAATATTGAGATGAAAAGGCTGTTATTTAATTTATAGAAAAAAACAGTTCAGCGTAAACGTTCTTTCTGAAGCACATTTTTTATTGCCCTCATTGTAAACTGGGGACTACATAACTTGCTGGTAAATTATGATCTGAGTTACTAGTTTCGAACAAAAGCTGGTTGATTACTGTAAGATCAGCATTGTTGAACCATGTTTGATGACATTTTTGTTAAAAGCTTTTATTGTTCATAAAATGTTCATGTAATTAAAATGATTATATTTAACATTTGTGAAAAATGGACCAAATATATAGAAGACAAAGTAGTTATACAGAATATTTCCAACTGAATTTCATGGGGCTTTTACCACTCTTTATTTCATATAATTAAGCATTTAGCTTTGAATTGACTGGTCACACTTTTCTGTCATTAAAATTAACTGAGGTTTTGTATGAACTATTTGCTATTAAGAACAAATTTAATTGTAATAGAGATTTTATCGATTCAACTGGTTAATAGTGATTTTTTGTGGCAATCTCTACAGGCATAGGACTTGCATTTGTGTTTCAAAACAAGCCTTAACATTTACACATCTATTTGGTTTTGAAAATTTATGGATAAGTTTTATATGTGGAATTCAAAATTAATCAAGTCTGGCAAACATTCACTCATCATCGTTTGGATAATGTTTACTTCTTTTGACCATTTGATTCTCTTTTCTTAAAAAAAAAGTTGGACAAATCCTAAAATGACTTGCGCATTGTCAAAACAATGCTAACAACAACATAGGCATTTCTAAACTGTAGCCAAGCCAGGGGAAAATACATCACTATTATCTGAGGTACCATTTTATGTTCATCTGACTGTGGCGTTCATTCATCCATTGTATGCGATTTCATGATCTAGTTGTTTAACATAATGAACTTATTGCAAGCTTGTGTTAACCTGTCAATTTTGTTTTTACATGTACTAAAGCTTGAAGAAAGAAATTGAAGATAGAAGATAGAAAAATTGAAGTTGTCAGAGTTTTGTTAACGAAGATAGAAGTGGGAAGATAGGATAGAAGCTAGCTATCGAAATAGGTGGTTTATGCAGCTTCCACATCTGTAAAATCATTATATTTTATGGGCAGGGTTAAAGTCTCGAAAATCTGAGTATACCAGATTTCAACCCTAAAAGCAATGTAGTTAAAATTATCTCTGTAATTTTGCTTAAAAAATGTGGCCACTCGAAGGAAGCCATTAACGGGTAATCATTAAATTTTTAAAACAAACAAAAACTGTTGGATTAGCTTAATCTCTTTATTAATCTGATAAGCCACTAAAATGGATTGAAGATTGCTCGAGAATTCAGTCCAAGATCTTTATAGGTGGAAAAGTAAAATAAAAAATAAAATAAAAAAAATATTTGTAAAATTAAGAGGGATGTTTTAGGTTTGTTTCTAAAAATAAATATTCTTCAAAATTTTATTTTGTAACCATAGAAGTTGGTTGTCAAGGTACGGCAGCAACATAAAATTTAATGATTTTACAGAATATACTACAAATTCAGGTTTATTTTGGGCAAACTGTTGTTTGATTGCTTAACAGTTTTATTTCATGATTTATATAAAGGAACAAAAATGACACAAAGTTAAATAAATTAATTTAATGTGCACTGAACTTGTTTTTGCAGTATTTTACAATTCATGCAGGAATGAGTGTGAAACTTCATTTGTAGGAAGACTAAGATTATGGAACCTTAATGTTTAAGTCTTTAAAATGAAATTTTCTGAAACATTTCGTAATATATTTTTCACAAATTAAGGTATGATTTTAAAATTGACTTATCAGAAACAGGTTTTCTTTGATTTCTATCATTTAAAACTGCATGAATTTATGATTAAAAACTTGATTGAAATATTTATTCTTTACATTTAAAAGGCATTGAAGTTAGAAGTGAGAGCTAGAAGTTTAAGAAGTAAGAAAACAGGGGGATATGAACATGAAAACAGAAGGTTGACGTAAGAAACAGGGGGAAATAAGTGAAAGTTCAAGTTGACGTTTGAAAAGGTCAGAAATTGAAGGTGAAAAGTCCCAAAACCTTGAACAAAAGGGCTAGAAACGAAGAAATTGTATTGAAGTTTTGGAACGATATGGGGGTTGAAGAAAAGTAGTAGAATTTGAAGAATGAAAGTTGAAGATCATGGTTCTCTTAAAACAGGTATTGTTTTGTTGTTACGGTAACTAGTAGTTGTATGTTATATTGAAATGTAATTCAAGGGCTCACTGGAAGACAGATGTAACTTCTTGTATTTTAATATAAAGTTACTTCCATTGTACACTGAGCCCTTGGTATGTAAAATGTTAAACATATTACTTGCATCTATTATATGCTTTTTGATGGTTTCTTATATAAGTTGCTTTAGTGCTCTCTTCATCACTAAACTGTATGTTGTATAAGAGCTATTTGATGCTTTATATACGAGTTCAGTAAATTTCTTCTTTACAATGGCTTTTCAGTGAACACGTCAACAGTATTTTAAAATGTATTTGTGATGTTTTGATTTTTCAGATAACCATAAAAATCTGTTTTGCTACAACACATTTGTTGAACAAAGAAGTTGAACTCCTTTCCAGCAGAACTGTGCTATCCTGTCAAAAAGTATCTGTATAATGTACATGTATAAAAGGTTCTTAATATGTTAGTGAATATTAGAAGTAATACAACTATGTTCATATGATTTTCAGGCCACTATAACACATACAGTCAGCCCGTGACACAAGACCCCTGGTGTAACCAATCTGCTTACTCACATTATTCTCTGCGATATTGACATGTACACACACACACACTCTTTCTGTATCTTATATTGTACTTAGGTGTGGAGAAATAAAGTGTTAGAAGTATGGTATTGTTCCTTTCTTTGTTTTTTTTTGGTTTGCCCGCAGAGAAAGGCAGAGCAAGGCAAACACAGGGATAACTTTGCTCAGTGGCGGTGGCACTTTCAATTCCAATTCATAATTTAAAAAAGACTTCCTGTAGAATCTGTACCTTGGTATGCACATCAGTCATGGTCAGTAGATGACCTAATTGATTTTGGGGTCAGTAGGTCATAATGACCTAAAGAAAAATGATGGGTGCTTTTGACAAAGCGTGACATCAGGTTCATGGAATACCTTGCTTATGTTAAAAAAGATTGGGTATTGTGATAGCCTTTGTGTAGCTGGCATCATTGTGAAAAACCTTGGACCTTGGCCATAGCTAAAAACTGTCGAGATGTTCACTTCAAACTTGGTACACATGTTGCACTTGTATTTAGGCCTACCAAAAAATACAGTGCTCTGTCAGAAGGCCGTGTGGTGAAAAGGTTTGTCGAAGTTTTGTAAGAAACTAAACTCTCAATCAAGCTCAGGAAAAAGACCAAAGGCGGGGCTCAGATAGTGGCGTAGACTGCACTATTTTTCATTTAAAATGGTGAAGAAATAGTGAAGTTATCTTTGTTTAAACTCTTCATTTGAAGCAAAATGTTGCCTTCCGACGTAGCATTTATGATGCAATTTATCAGGTCGTATACACACTGTTTAATAAGGCCCAAAATTCTTACCTAGTGCAAGTTTTGCCATGTTTAATGAGCATGGGTTTCTGCTTATGGTGCTCTGATTTTGAAATAATGAAAAAGATTCTGGAAATTTTGGGTTGATTAATACAAACTGTCTATAAGACAGTGCTTCTGTTGTTAAGGGCAAAGGAGTTTTTAGTGGTATGAAGAGATCTCGAACATGGCATTGACCAGAATCAAGTGGTTTAAATAATAAGGTTTGCAGTACAAAGAAGTAAATATGAGGAATTGTGCCATTTCAGTGGAACAGTCAAATACCCTCGGAGTTATTTTGCAGTCAACAACAAAATATATTTTAAACCTGTATTATTAAACTAAGGGCATCTGTTGTTCATTATTTTCAGCTGTATATTGATCCACTTTGTACTTCATCTTAAAGTGAAAAAAGCCTAGTTATTTCAAAGCTACCGATATCCAGTGGTTCACGAGTTACAAATCATATGGAAAATATATGTGTGTAAGCTCTAAACTCACAGGATAACCCTGTCTATACAACCCTACAAAGAATGTTACCTCCATTGCATCCAAGTCTTAAGGACCCTTATGTATAAAATACCTCATTTTTAGCACGACTATTCGAAGAATAAGGAGAGCTATACTACTCACCCTAGTGTCGGAGTTGGCGTCACACCTTGGTTAGGGTTTTGCCTGTAAGCATCTCAGTAAATATATCAGTTATTGCATTGAGACTTTGGATATGTATTATATCTTACATACTAAATTCATGAAGTTATATAACAATTATTTGAATATAATGCAAATAATAGGCCTTTATTATTCAACTTAGAAATTTTGGTTAAGGTTTTGCGTGTAAGCACACATAGGTTAATATCTCAGCAACTACTTGAGGTATTGCATTGATACTTGATACAATGGTACTCAACCATCCAACCTACTAAATTTACCAAGTTAGATAACTCTAGTTTGTATTTAATGCAAATAATTGCCCTTTATTATTTGTCTTAGCAATTCTGGTTAAGGTTTTGCGTGTAAGCACACATAGGTTACTATCTCAGCAACTACTTGAGGTATTGCATTGATACTTGATACAATGGTACTCAACCATCCAACCTACTTAATTAACCAAGTTAGATAACTCTAGTTTGCATTTAATGCAAAATAGTTGCCCTTTATTATTCAACTTAGAAATTCTGGTTAAGGTTTTGCATGTAACCACATTTAAGTCAATATCTCAGCAAATATATCATGTATTGCATTTAAACATTAGATATTTTTTCCCAGATAACACTTTTTTGAATAAAATGCAAATTATGGGCCTTTATTATTTGACTTAGACATTCTGGTTAAGGTTTTGCATGTAAACACACATAGGTTAATATCTCAGCATTTACTTGATGGATTGCATTGAGACTTTATACAATGGTACTCAACCATCCAATCTACTTATATAACCAAGTAAGATAACTCCAGTTTCCATTAAATTAAAATAATGGCCCCTTTTTGATTCGATACAGAAATTCTGGTTTAGATTTTGCATGTAACCACTTTTAAGTCAATACCTCAGCAAATACATCATGTATCGCATTGAAACTTTACACACAGGCTCCCATCTATTTAACCTTCTTATTTAATCAAGTAAGATAATTCTATCTTATAATATATAATTTTTGACCCTTTATTATGTGACTTAGAAATTCTGGAGAAGGTCTTGCACACATGGGATAATATCTCAGCAACTATTTGATGTATTGCATTGAGACTGGTATTCAACCACCCAACTTAATTGAATAACCAAGTTAGATAACTGTATTTTGCAAATAATGGCCCTTTATTATCAGACTTAGAAATTCTCGTAAAATTTTTCATGGAACCACATTTATGTTAATATCTCAGCACACCATGTATTGCATTGAAGTCTAATCTAACAGTGATCCATGCATGTTTCCCCTAAACGTTTCTATCCTTGCATTGAAAAGGGGCGGAATAGTCGAGCGCGCTGTCTCTGTGACAGCTCTTGTTTGTACCTGTATGATAATCAAGATGTTCATATTTATGGCATATAAAATCATACCCCATGAAAGAGTACAAGAGATGCAACAGAATTAGTTACATAACTGTTTTGACCACTCACTCTGATATCGTGGTGAACATTTGTGCGAAGAAGAAACGATACACGGGAATCAAAGTGTAAACTTTCGAAGAAAGGTAATTTTCTGTACATTAACTGTAGTTCACCAATAAATAATGGCAATAATTATTGTACAACTAACCACATTTCAGGATTGAAGTATAACATTAAAGTGAGTTGGATGCAGCACTAAAATAGGAATATGAAAACGGGTTAAATACGAAGAAATAGAAATCTCTGTGACAACGGCAGTTACATGTACACATGTCTTATCAGTAACTGCTTTGATATTGTTTACATAAACAATAATGAATCTGATATTTTCATCTGATTAATTGTACGCAATGTAACGCCACAGACGCAAACTAAGCTTTCTGCTCACCAAAATGGTCCGTGATGGGTAAGCAGAGATTGCTGAATGTGTTTCTCAGTGACCTTCAATAAACAGGTTTGTACAAGTCTTTCAGATCATGATGGGTCAACACCACTAATGACAAGATAGGATTTTTTTGGAAGTGCAAGCCCTGTCAACCTCATTTGTGTCCTTCAATTTTTTCGCTGGGGCAAAGATTTAATTTGGGCAATGCAGTCAATCTTTAAATATACTAATTGGAATGATGGGGCATTGTTGCAAGCGTGTCTAAGCTGTATAATGGAACTGTCTTGAATTGAACACAACAAAAAAAAAACAATAATTAATTAGCACTCAATGGTTAATATTAGTTAAGAGGTATCCAATCATGACTTGCCCAGTATACGAGTGTACGTAGTGTATCAAATACAGTTAAAGTACTAGTGTGTTTTGACACTCCACATCTAGTGAAAATGTAGCCTGTTATGAAAGGTAGAGAGTAAAGTGTATGTACAGACTTGTGGACAGAAATAGGGTTAAGCTCCCCCCCCCCCCCCCCCCCCCAAAGCCTCACCTTGGCATTTATTTCATTCACCACAGTTGAAAATATCTTTAATAACCCAATCCGGAGTTTTGATTCAACTAGATGTGAACAAATGGGTACTGTCCCTCTAACCAATCTATAGTTCAATTTTGAAGCATCCAGGTAAACATAATCTATTATTTTTGACATACGACAGTATTTTGTTGTTCTTTTGCTAATTGAAATATTACTCCCAATAAAGAATTTGAAATTATTTTTGGCCATTTTTCAAAATGATTGCTTTGAAAATGTATATGACATGGTCAAATCTGGATTTAGGGTTATTGATCCCAGGTCAAACACAGTTTCACCCGCAGCTCTCCCTTGGTGAAAACTGTTGAGTGTTTCGTTTTTGGACGCAATACATGTTTTTTTGTTGCAAATAATCCATATAATCAAATGACATTAAGTATAGTTTACATCTAACATTCTAAGTCCAATGACTGAAAGCTTTTTATAGATAGATATGTACTTATTTTAGAGATAATAGTTTTAATGCATGAAAAAACTACTTTGACAGTTGTGATGATAAAACACGTGGGCCGGATGTTTACATTTCGCGCGGTTGTTTACAATGATTCAAAGGGACATCACTCTAAATGAAACTTTTCAAGTTAAATCTGCTTTTTGGCCAATTCTTTATGTATTTTCACATTGCACGGTAAACACAGCTTTTCAAATGAAAAAATTAAAGTTCTAAAAACGTCAGTATCGGGCTTGCATTGATAATAAACAAAAATAATACACCTCGCTTGTCCTTAGGTCATGACCCTTTAACCCGAAGTAAGCCAATAGGATAACGGGACTTTAAGTCACGTGACGGTGTGAAATGGGAATTCTTGTGTAGACGAAAGTTGAGATTCAGTTTGGAAGCGTCGGTTACAGTGAAATAAAAATAACTAGTGAAATACTTTGCTTTGGATGGTAAGATTTTTCAAGAAGGTGGATTAACTATTATTCTATAATTTTAGTAAGTTAAATCTGTAAAAATGTCCGGGCAAGGCCCAACATCTGCACACAAGATGCGGCGAAACCCTTCCCCACCAACCTGCAGACAGGGGCCAATGAAAGCGGTCAAACCATTTGGAATTAATATCAGGAACAGCCCAAGTCGCAGCCCCCTTGCTTCCTCGTCCTGGCAGAGGGGATCACCAGGACCGGAAAATCGGTCACCAGACCGACGATCTCCAAACAACAGTTCGCCCTGTTGCAAAGGTAATGAAAAGCAAGGCATGGTTTTCACACTGAATATTGGCACTTTGCCATTGACAAATTTATTGTATTATATTGGAATGAACGTGTTATACATTATTTCACATCTGAATTAAAAAGATAATGAATGGAAAGATACCATACTTATTTTGTTAAGAATTGCTTAATTGTCACTTTCATTTGAGACCAATGTGAGGTATGGCAACCTGTCAAGTTGTGTATGTGGTCAATTCATTGCTTAATATTATTAATACTTTGATAGACATTTGTTGTTTTTTCATTGACATAGTAAACAATCAGCACAGACAAAGGTTTTCACACCATTGTAACTGTTACACAATATGCAAAGTAGTGTTACAGTGATTAAGTGAGAATTGTTATTTATTTTTTTTTCATTCTATTTTTCTTTTGGTAAAAAACAATACTTTATAATTGAATGGTACCAATATAGTACATATTTTTTTTCATTTTTAAAGGCTCACTACAACAAAATAGAAAACCAGAACAAAATAATTCTAAAAACACATTTTACATGTGCATGTATAAATATGGGGGGATGGGGAGTGGGGTCACTAAATCTGAGTCTGCAACTTGTAAGGCACCTTAGGGCATGAAACAGAAACATGTTATACAGAGTATTTGCATTTATTAACCTCATTTCAAACTGTGTTCTGTGAATTCTTTACTATATAGATGTAGCTACCTTTGTCTCTTAAAATTTCCTGGGCCCTTTTTTAATAAAATATCTTGATTGTAAAACTTTCACCACCTGAGAGTGCTCAGGTACACCTGTAAAGTTATGGCCAGAATCTATGTGCTAAATGTCCTCAGATACTTTTATTGAATCACAGTTTCGGCAAAAACGGAGTTACGATTAGGAAGTTACGATCTGTAGCGTTATGATCTTTATTGAAACAGGGCCCTATAACATGTACATTTGTTTACTTATTATGAAAATCAACAAAGCTTAAAGCTCAGGAATGAAATATATTTTTCTTTTAAATAAGCAAGTTTTACGTAGATGTACATTGAACTTGATTGTATGAAACATCATTTGAATTGGCTTGTCCTGGACAGTCGCCAGTGCTCAGCTGTATGATCTATCATTGTGCACAACATTTTTTTTATTTACCAAAACAGACAAAGAGGTTTTTATCATATTGGGCATTATACTATGTGTACTCACTTTACAATAAAAAGTAACTTCAGTTCAACCACTCAACCGTCCATAAGTCACCCTTAGTAAATAAATACATTGGATCTTTGCCAGATTTAATGAATGGGAACATGCCGTTATTAGGATTTAGTGTCATTCAAGTTCTACGACTTAACTCTAAATGCTTTGGTACGCTTCGAATGTTTGTTTGCTTGAAGCGTAATTGGATTTAAAGTGCAACTGTTCACTCCCTCAAAAGAATAGTCTTGTGTAAAATTCTTAATAAAAAAAAAATGAAATCCAAAAAGTAATTTATTTAATATCATGATACTAGGATTAAAGACTGCTACCAGTTATTGCATCAAAATCATGCAATTGATAAAATTTTCTTTTCTGGGGCTTAATATAATATGGTGAATTATCAGCTGTAAATAATATTAAAAGGTTATCTGATTTGGTTTTGTACTCAAGTTTAATGCTCATTTCAACTGTTTTCATAACTTCATTTCTGAATGTTGATAAATTTGCGTTTTAGTTCTAGAATTTAAAACATTAAAAGGTGCTCTCCATGCTGTGCATACATAAGTCCAGTTAAGTCCTGTGTTCCATGTAGTCCAGTGTTCTATCTAGCCCACTGTTGTCTAGTTTTTCATCAAGTCAAGTGTTCTAGTCCAGTGATAGTCCAGTGTTCCATCTAGTCCAGTGTTAGCCCAGTGTTCATCTAGTCCAGTGTTTGAGTCCAGTGTTCCATCTGGTCAAGTGCTTTTCCAGTTTTCATCTTGTCCAGTGTTAGCCCAGAATTCCATCTAGTCCAGTATTGTCCAGTGTTCCATCTAGTGATTCTAGTCCAATATTTTCCAGTGCTCCAGCTAGTCAAGTGCTCCAGCTAGTCCAGTGTTCCATCTAGTCCAGTGTTAGTCCAGTGTTCATCTTGTCCAGTGTTAGCCCAGTGTTCCATCAAATTCAGTGTTAGTCCAGTGTTCCATATAGTCCAGTACTGTCCAGTTTTCCATCTAGTCCAGTGTTCCATCTAGTCCAGTGTTCCATCTAGTCCAGTATTGTCCAGTGTTTTTCTAGTCCAATATTGTCCAGTGTTCCATCTAGTCCAACGTTAGCCCAGTGTTCTTCTAGTCTAGTCTAGTGTTTGTCCAGTTTTCATCTTGTCCAGTGTTAGCCAAGTGTTCCATCAAGTTCAGTTTTAGTC
Source organism: Mya arenaria (assembly GCF_026914265.1). Lineage (NCBI taxonomy): Eukaryota > Metazoa > Mollusca > Bivalvia > Myida > Myidae > Mya > Mya arenaria. Next base: position 46,669,481 of record NC_069122.1, read on the forward strand.
CAGTCTTCCATATAGTCAAGTATTGTCCAGTCTTCCATCTAGTCCAATGTTAGCCCAGTGTTCATCTAGTCCAGTCTTCCATCTAGTCCAGTATTGTCTAGTGTTCCATCTAGTCCAATATTGTTCAGTCTTCCATCTAATCCAATATTGTCCAGTGTTCCATCTAGTCCACTGATGGTGCAGTGTTCCATCTACATGTAGTTCAGTGATATAGTCCAGTTTTCCAGTTTGTGCAGTGTTCCATCTAGTCCAGTGTTATTCCTGTGTTCCTGATAGTCCATTGTTAGTCCAGTGTTCCATCTAGTTCAGTAATATAGTCCAGTTTTCCAGTGTTCCAGATAGTCCAGTGTTAGTCCAGTGTTCCAATTTATCCAGTCTTCCATATAACCTGTTTTCCAGTTAGTCATGTGTTCCAGTTAGTCTAGTTTTTCATCTAGCCCCCTTTTTAAGGATGCGGCACTTCATTTATGTACACCAAATAGGACAGGACTTTTTCAGCAAACATTGGGATGAGGCCTAGTCTTTTCATATTGGGAAATTTTAACCCGTAAAACCTTCAAGTTCACTTTTAAAAAATATTATTTTTTTTGTTACTTTTTCTGCTAAACATTTAGTGAAAAGGCCCTGCTGGTTCTGTTATAATATGTCAGTGTTACCAGTTATTCGTCTTCTAGCTGTTGGAAATGTATATACATGTAGCATCATTTGAAATGTCTCCTTGCTGGGATTTCCGTTAATGGAAGTTTTGAAGTATATTCCCCTGAAAGATAAACTTCTTAATTTGGTCCTCGGAAGTATAATAACTATTTTTTAGAAAACTTTCAAAGATGAAAGCTTGGATGTTCAAAATTTATATCACGGCCTGGTGCAGACTTAATTGTTAAGAAAATGAAAAAAAGCCACATTTTCAATAAGTTTTGTATGAAATTATTTTTGATGGAGTTATCGTGTTCTAGCTGGAAATTATTTCATATTTGTCAGAAATATTATACACAAATGGAGAAATTCTGTAGTGTTTGACAGAATGATCTCTTCCATGTTTAGGCCTAAAAAAAATACATTTGGTTCGGGTTACCCGACCCTACCTACGGAATAGGCGCCGACCCTAACGTTTTTATAGTCAGTTTAAAAAAAAAAATGATTTTTTTTTTTTTTTTTTTGCTTTTAAATATGTAGTTTAAAACCTTAATTGCTTATATAGAAGATAACTTTAACACCATTCTCCAATGATGAAAATGACATTCTTATATAAAGCCTAATAAAAAAAAATATAAAAAAATAAAAAGCCTACCTACCCTACCTATTTTTGAAAAGAATGTAACCCTAACCAAACAATTTTTTTTTTTAGACCTTAGAATTATTTTTTTTATTAGCGATTGCGTTAGAAAGTTCAAATTTCCACTTTCAAATTCTTGAAGCTATGTTCATGCATTCTATAATAAATATCTTTTTGCAGTAATAAATAGTTTCTATTGCATTTTTCGCCATAATCATAAAATTCCGTAATGATTGTATTGCTATCAATGAGAAGACGGGCATTATATTACCAGTATTGTGAATAATTTAAGGTTTCATTAAATTATTCTATACTGACCCGCTTGCGTTCAAAATGCATGCTCTTCTATTTAGTTCGCTTAATTCATTAAAATTTAGATTATTCTATTCAGAATGACAATTTCAAAAGTATAAATCAAAACAGATGTTATCTTGTATCGAAGGACCCATTTGCACCTCTTTTCATTTTGGCAGTTTTTTGCGTAATAAATAGCAGATTTTGAAGACTGTAAATGGGAAAGTGGTAAGAATAATTAATTAATTGACTGGCAGATGCGTTCTAGTTTCCTTAAACACTGATGTTGCGTAAATACCATTCCATGTTATGGTTTCTTAACATGCAATGTTTAGGGGAAATTCAATGGAAAAATGTAACTCTCATTGTTGAAAATTGCTGGCTTGGTGTCTTTCTTTGGGGAGATTTGAAATAGAAATTGTCACATAAATCTTGGTAATAAAAATGAGCTCGTGAATGTTTGAATCAATATGAGGGCATTTGAGAATGTAATTGAAGGTTTGAATTATGGTTTTGATTTGATTTATGTTGCTGATGACATCCTTTCTAAAAATGTTATTTTATTTAAATTAATTTCAAATTATAAATGCCTATTAAAGTTATTTGCAGGATTTCCCAGTTATCAGTTGTTGTTTTTTCCATTTAAAAGAGCTAAAATACATTAAAACAACAGTTTTTTCTAATTTTTACCAAATTATAGGGATTACATATGAATTTAATATTGCATTAAAATGCCCAAATTGATGAAACAATGCTATATTTTTTCCCAATTTTAAGTATGTTTTTCCGCCTAGATATCTGGAAATAAATCTTTAATGTACAACAAATAATTAAATGAAACAATCATTAAAGTGTCACAAAGGACGTTTATATGCCATTGTGTATGATGATTTTTATATTACATTTTTACCCTGAAATTTCTGCTTGTCTCTGAATTTTTATGCAACAGAAGAAGAGGCCAACAGCCAATGATAATCACTCACCAGTTTTTTTCTAAGGGCAGATTGTTGTGTAGTAAGGGAAAAGGGTACATTGTGGCGTAAACGGATAAAAGATCCCATTGTATTGGGTGTAAGGGAGAAAAGGTCACATTGTATTGGGCGCTAAGGGGGAAAAGGTCACATTGTATTGGGCGCTAAGGGAGAAAAGGTCACATTGTATTGGGTGTAAGGGAGAAAAGGTCACATTGTATTGGGTGTAAGGGAGAAAAGGTCACATTGTATTGGGCGCTAAGGGAGAAAAGGTCACATTGTATTGGGTGTAAGGGAGAAAAGGTCACATTGTATTGGGCGCTAAGGGAGAAAAGGTCACATTGTATTGGGCGCTAAGGGAGAAAAGGTCACATTGTATTGGGCGCTAAGGGGGAAAAGGTCACATTGTATTGGGCGCTAAGGGAGAAAAGGTCACATTGTATTGGGCACTAAGGGAGAAAAGGTCACATTGTATTGGGTGAAAGGGAGAAAAGGTCACATTGTATTGGGCGCTAAGGGAGAAAAGGTCACATTGTATTGGGCGCTAAGGGAGAAAAGGTCACATTGTATTGGGCGCTAAGGGAGAAAAAGTCACATTGTATTGGGGGCTAAGGGAGAAAAGGTCACATTGTATTGGGCGCTAAGGGAGAAAAGGTCACATTGTATTGGGCTGTGAAGAACTTGAACATTATGAATATGAAAGAAAATGTTTGGAAATTTTCAGTTGAAGTAATATAAGGTTTTAACCATGAAATATGTGAAGCTTGTTTATATTTATAAGGATATTTTGTTAAAGAATATTATGTTTTAATCAAATGGAATAAATATTTGACATTCTTAAGTGTTTAACTAGGGTGCCCGTACTTAGCTTGTCTCCATGAGGGCAATTGTGCTCAACCGGGATGTACAGGGTGCAGCACCCTTTCATAACTCTAAACTCGCTAAAATCCTAGTGTTGCATTTTGTTGCGTATATCAATAAACCTTTTAGCTCAGGTGTGTGTGTGTTTTTTTAGAATTATTACCTTATCAGGGAATTTCCCGGAAGAGTCCTTCCTCGTCACAGGAATGTTAGATTCTTTCATGATTAGTCAGTGAAATGAATGAGACATTATCAGGTAACTGTCCATTAAGAGTGCCATTATAATGATTCCACTGACTAGCTGCATATAGTACTCAAGTGATATCAGTCTGCGTGGACTGACTTTTGAATCACAGGCTATTTTAGCCTGTGGGATAATCATATTCAAGGAAATTATGAATTCCTTAAAAGGGGCTTGTTCATTTTGTATAGAGTCAAGCATCAAAAACATTAATTTCTTGAAGAAACTGCTTAGGCAAAAAAAAAAGGTTTGGTTAGTGTTACATCCTTCTCAAAAACAGGTAGGGTAGGTAGGTGGTTTTTTTTAGGCTTTATATAAGAACCTGATTGTCATCATTGGAGAATGGTGTTAAAGTAATATTCTGTATAAAGCTTTAAAGGTTTTAAACTACATATTAATTCACCAAAATGTGTTTTCTTGGCCTTGTAACATTGATAAAGCAATTTAAGCATCATCAATAATTTGAATAAGACCTTTTTTGTTAACAAGTATTCAAAAATGTGACATGTTTCTTTTTGCTGAAGAGCTTTAGTAGGGTTGTTGAATATTGAAATAATGCTTTCATGTAAACAGTACTGTTTTAAGCCAGGTTTTCACATCGTATGACGTATGTCGTGTTTGGGCTGGCTGGCTGGTGGGCCGCATCAAACTCATTTATGAATTTGAATAACTTAGTTAGGGTTGACATATCTTGATCAAACTTTGTATATAGAAAGAGATTAAGGAGACCTTTCATGGATTGCGTTTGGGGCCCCTAAAGTCACATTGTGACGTTTCTTGATAATAACATGTTCCGTGAAGTTTTTTAGCGATTAGGAGAAGAGATCTTATAAGCCTGCTGTTTTAGGAAAAGTAACACTTTAAAAGTATAGGTGAATACCCTATCCAGAGGTAGCTCCACACTTTGGGGGCAACTGCATGATTTCAAAGAAAGTAAAGGGAAGGAATGTCTGTATATGGTACCTGTTGAATAAAAGTAGAAAAAAAACATGAACATTCATTATAATTAATAGTTAATGGATCGTTGATCATCATAATATCGGAATGACCTGCAATGAAGCCAGTTTTCAAATTAATATGGAATCCAACCTATATAGAGGAAAACTGTGCCCTGATTATTGGGAGAGTGATCAATTGGTTACGGTACAATTTTAAGTATCGTCTTCTTTCCGATCTGAAGGCTATATAACAGTGCAGCTTATTTGGTGGCACTAGATAGTAAATACATCAGAATGACTTCATTGGAAAGGAATTTCTTCTGCGTATGGAATTTCTTAGGAGTTTGATGTGTCGGCTCTGTCTCATATAATTTTCACCCGAGCGACGCCTACACTAATATTGATCATGCCAATTAGAAAAAAAAGCGTGATGCTTATCTTGAATGACTGATTTGTTTTCTAATCAATGGTTTATCAGAAAATGAATCAATATATTGATATTGCTTATGTCCTTGATGATAGTTTATCTGCGTAATTAACCTTGTGTCGGCAATGATGTGTGATGCGTTACTTTCGCTTCAAGTGACAAATTTTCTTAGAAAATAAACAAGTATTTTGTAATTGATTTTATAACAAAATGCAATACTGTTGTGTGTGTTTTTACCTTTTTGTGAATTGGCCAGTGTACATGAAGTTGTGGTAACTGCGAGAAAATGCCTAAAATTGGGAGTTAACTATATAGAATATTATCAACAAAAGAATTATTACAAATACTGGGTTTTAAAAGAATTTGACTTCATTAAGACATTTTCATCTGTAATAGTTGACTTTCAAAACAAAAAATATATGTATAATAATTATATTTATGAATACAAAAATAATTCAAAAGAGTCCAATTTTGGCAAAAGAAGTTACGGTATTCTTTTTTGGTTATTCATGGGGCCAAATTTCCAGAAAAAAAACTTACGGAAAAGTGAAAACAAAACAGGTTAATTGAAACTTAAACAGAGCTCATTTACATATTTCCTTGAAATTATAAAACCAGTTTCTATTGTCACGCTCAGCTTCTAAAATTTTGGAAATTTAACTTCTATTTTTCAATTGAAAGCAATGGGTATATCTAAACGGGGCAGTGCTTCTATGTTGCTTCTATATCAATGGTGGCATTCATTTATAATTCACGTTCAACACGTGTTGCAAAAACTTATAAGCCATTCAAAACATTTGAAAACATTACAACATCATTAAGTTTTAGAAGAATAAACGATACCTAAAGCTACCAAGAAATTGAAGATCAACAGTTTTGAAGACAAATATAGTGATAAACGTTTTTTCACATTTTATTTGTGTACACCTACAAACTTCATCATGAGCTCTGTGATGAACTGGAAAAAAAAGCTCCTGACCTTGCCATGCTTCAAAACAAGACCCAACTCCATGGCCCTAAATTACTCCCTGTACATGGCAGCGAATGGGTCAGACGATCTTACACTTAAAGTTGTATAATTATGACATATTTTAATCACAGCTGTATTATTTTTCAGAGAGATTTACCGTTGTGCAGCCAACGCAGGTTCGTGTGAGTCCCGCGTCTTCATCCCTCCGACGGACAAACTCGCTTGACACACTTGGCACATACTTGAAGGGACAATGGCCAGTGGACATAGGCGGATACCACCACACACAAACCTCAGGCTCATTCATGCTCGACAAAATGACGCAGGTACACATGTTGACAATTCAACACTAACTGTCAATACGGTAATGACTGTCGAAATACATATCACGCCTCCATAATAAATGGCGCAACGCCATTGGTCCAGGACTGGTCACGCGATGACCCCATATTTTTCCATATTGGGTCACCAAAATTATATCTTAACAAAATTTTACGATTGCGATGAATAAATGAAACATGTAGTAAACAGGTTGTGGACGTTATATATACGTTACAGGTTATGAGTTCCTTGGCCCTGTACATCCCATATCGGGTCACCTACTAACCCCCGTAAATTATAATATCAATGACACATGGTTTGAATGTAGAGTTCAACATTGACCAACATTTGCATATACACCTAATCAAAAGTAAAAACCATGTAAGACTGCTTTCAGGCTTGTCTAAAAATTCTAACTACAGAAATAAGCTTGTGTAGGTTTAAATATTGTATCTGTACAAAGGGAATGGTTAAGAGCGAAGGGAAAAATAAAAATACGACCTAGGGCTGGTTTTCAATATCTAAATTTCTAGCACATTATAACATCTGGCTATATTGTCGGAAGGAATGGTTGTCTAACGAAGGGTTTCAGTCCAAAGTTTTGGAACTCATGGATTGCTTTTTTAAACCATGTGGTTAACCACACTGCTCACTTTGACAATGTCTGAATACTTCAATTCTGACCGAAAATCTATAACACAGAATTAGATTGTGAAATTGTGAAGTTTGTAAACAAGATAATGACTTTGAAAATTCATATCAATGTTAGTTCACTTTGCAAAATTATAATGTAGATAGATAATGGTAATTATAACCTTTTGTCTTCATTGTCTCGTGGTTAAGTTTGGCGTTGAGTTTGAATGAACTTTGTTTCTGTAGGTATTCTTTTTGTCTGCAAGAAAGGTTTCTTGTGAACAAGTTCAACAATTAATTGTAGCAGGGGACTTTTGGATATTTAAAACCAAAGAATCCATTACAATCTTATCAAGTTTAAAAACAATGTACAATGATTACGTTACCTTTTTCATTCAACGAGATTACTCTTGAGTTGTGAAAAATCGTAATAGTAGGCTTCTTGAAACTACAATAGTATTCGGTTTTTTGTCAGTCTGCCAGAACAACTCTGGCATATGACCATAGCTGTTAAGAACACGGCTTGGTTTATTGATATTGATAAATTTGATTTTATTGTGCATACAACAGTATCGTGGTCTTCTCAGGTTCTCGTGGAGGAAGAACCGTATTATTTATTTTTTGCAGTGCAATTGTCTGAATGTTATATACATCGTCTAAGGCAATTAAAAATAACCAGCTTTGTATTTTTTGTCAAAAAGGTGTCTGGCCTATAGACATGTCATTAAGACATTAAAGTAGCTATTGCTCTGTAAGGTTATTGGCCCTGCTCAATGGATGGTCAATTGTTTGGTCTGTTTATGTTTGAGCAAAATAATGGCACACCATATTAACTGAATATCGTTATTTACACTTTTTTTACCCCCCAGAATTCCCATTAAAATATGCCTGCGTCCAATCTTTAGTATAAAGCTTCTGAAAAAGTCCATTTCAAAAATGGCTCTTCAAATGAATAAAGGGAATAAAATGGGATTGTTTTACTTTTTAATTTTGAAGGGATATAACACACATCACCTTGATTTAGTTGCATATGAGTTATATCGGCAGTGGAAAATGGGTCTAGTGAGTTTTAGTTATTAATTTCAGACACCTTGTCTTTGTCTGATTTCAGACACCTTGTCTTTGTCTGATTTCAGACACCATGTCTTTGTCAGATTCCAGACACCATGTCTTTGTCAGATTTCAGACACCTTGTCTTTGTCTGATTTCAGACACCTTGTCTTTGTCAGATTTCAGACACCATGTCTTTGTCAGATTTCAGACACCATGTCCATGTCTGATTTCAGACACCTTGTCTTTGTCAGATTTCAGACACCTTGTCTTTGTCTGATTTCAGACACCTTGTCTTTGTCAGATTTCAGACACTTCATTTTTTTAAGCTCTACTGGCCAAAGGCCAGAAGAGCTTATGCGATGGTAATGTGTACGTAGTATGTGCATCCGTGCGGTCATGCGTCCGTGCGTTTGTGCGTCTGTAAACAATTGGTTGTGAACACGATACAGTCTTCAGTTTTGATTGTATCTCGATGAAACTTGTACAGTATCTAGATATCCATTAGAGCTCGGTTCCTTTCGAAAACCAGCCAGATCTGCCCATAAATGCCTAGATTATGGGCCATGAAAGTTTTAAAGAAATGCTTTCTATTTTTAGCCAGATCTGCATGAGCGAATTCTATTTTTAGCCAAGTTAACATGTACATGTAAATTCAAGTCTAGAGTTAAGGGAGACAATTTGCAAGTCTAGGATTTTGAGAGACAATTTGCTTTTTGCTTCTGCAGTTGATTTTGTGAATTACTCTGCCTTGTTCTTGTTGAAAGCCCAAAGGCCACTTTTTATGCCCCCACAAAGTGGCGGCATATAGGGTTGCCCTTGTCCGTACGTACGTACGTACGTACGTACGTCCCGAAGATTGTTTCCGATCTAATTCTTGAAAACCGTTTGTCCAATCCTCACCAAACTTTAAACACATGTTTGTGACCATAATATCTTGATCAAGTTCGATAGTCATGGAAATCGCTTTAGTCATTTAGGAGTTACGGCCCTTTTTTGCCAAAAATTCCCGAAGATTGTTTCCGATCTAATTCTTGAAAACCGTTTGTCCAATCCTCACCAAACTTTAAACACATGTTTGTGACCATAATATCTTGATCAAGTTCGATAGTCATGGAAATCGCTTTAGTCATTTAGGAGTTACGGCCCTTTTTTGCCAAAAATACTTCAAAAATATATGTTTCCAATCTAATTCTTGAAAAGTATGTGTCCAATCCTCACCAAACTTTACATTCATGATTGTGACCATAATATCTTGATCAAGTTCGATAGCCATGGAAATCGCTTTTGTCATTTAGGAGTTACGGCCCTTTATTTGCAAAAAAAGACTTGAAAAATACGTCCCGAAGATTGTTTCCGATCTAATTCTTGAAAACTGTTTGTCCAATCCTCACCAAACTTTTAACACATGTTTGTGACCATAATATCTTGATCAAGTTCGATAGCCATGGAAATCGCCTTAATCATTTAGGAGTTAGGGCCCTCAGATTATCCTGAATAATCATTATGGCTTATTTTCTGTGACAAAAAATCGAAGTGGGGGCATCCGTGTCCTATGGACACATTTCTAGTTAGCTTTAAGTTCTGTAGTTTGCGCATTCATCTTAACAAAATTGGTTGTGAATGTTTAAGTTATGCACCTGGTGTCATTACTGGCCACACACCCAGGGTTCACAGGTTTGGTAAACATATATCTGGAAAGGTTTGAAAATCTTTTTGTGTGTTCTTGCATCCATCTCAGCACAATTGATTGTGAATGTTTGTTCAAATTGATCAATGTTGTCCTAGGATGCCCTTGACTTTGACCTTTTGACCAACTTTTTTTAAACTTTTAAAACTACAGAAATTTTTACTATGAGTACAGTTTTGAAAGCATTTTTTTTTTTGTCAGACGACTTTTACTTGGCACATATTAAAATAGTTCATACAACTAATCTGCTTACAATACTTTCTGGGCTCAGATGTTGAACGTGCTACGTTTTCATGTAACCCAAACACAAAACATAAACTATATGTCTGTTGCCTTTTACCCATACATACATGCTGTAGATTGATATGACCACAAAAGCCATGCCAGTAGAGCATAGGCCCTTTTGGGCCTCTTGTTTCTGTGATTTAAGACACCATGTCTTTGTCAGATTTTAGACACTAGTCTTTGTAACATTGATTTCAGATAACAGGACTGGTCTACATACACTTTCAGACACCTTTAATGTCTTTGTGTGATTTAGACAACCTTGTCTTTGTCTGATTTTAGACGCCTGACCGTGAGGAATGGCAGGAAGAGACGAAAAAGAAGAAAAAGAAGCATAGACGGTCAGCGTCATTTGGACACACAGACAAGAAACTGCCGGTAGGAGTAGAAACTTAAGCTGATAAAAACAAGAATTAATATAGAATGCAGTAGTTCATTTTTAGCTCTTCAGTTTCTCAAAGAATAAAGTTGAGGTGTCATCATAGCCTCGGTATTGTTAGTGGTGTGTGAAATAGTCCACTTTGACCTTGGCCATTACTCATAAAATGTTAAAGACATTAAAATGACACTGGGTTCACATTTCAGGTGCAATGAGCACATTTACAGCAAGGCAAATAACTCTGGTTTCAACACTGCAGGCCATAAACAGTGATTTAAATTAACACAAGCCCGCAAGCGTAAAACATCTTCTGGGCTTGCTCAAATTCTGAATTTTATATAGCAGTGCTTGTTCAAAAATTTGATGCCAAGCATAGTATAAGACTTCGGGCTTGTTCATCCAAAAGTCTGATTTCGATAACTGCATTAAGGGTAGGATTTTTTAACGAAAGGAGTTTTTGTATCATTTCAGTAAGAATAGCAGATGATGAAAAATGTAGGCTTCATGTATTTTGTCATTGATAACATTATGGCAGTACATTTCTTTTTTTATAGGAAAAAGATACAACTTACTAATTTGCAATATTTTGGTTGGAAGCTTTTAAACACTTCAGACTAAAAAACCACATAGCTTTTTCAAATTTTTGAATGCAATATAAAAAGCCTTTTGTATGAACTAAGAGTATGTTAAAAAAGTGTTCTCATGAAGGTGGTGACAATTTAAAGTTAGTGACTTAAAATTTAAGGGCCTTTGAGGGTTTCTTTAAAGAGAGTGTAAAACCTTTCTACAGATCAGAGAATCAGAACGACCCATGGGCATTGTTTATGACATTGCTTGTCTTTATCAGATGGTGGCATTGTTTGTTAGTAAACAGAACCTCATAAACTTTACAACTTTTTGGGTGCTTGAGTTTTAAAAGAAAGAATATCTTAACAATTAAGTTGGTTTCCATTGAAAAATGATAAAAAAAATAATTTCCTTACTAATAAGAACTATACAAAAAAGACATTCTGAGTATTAACATTAAATCTGCACTATATAAAGCTTCAGGAGTAGTCAAAAATAAATAAATATTTCATATAATTTCTATCATATGTATTCAATTGCCAGTTACATGTAATGGTTTTACTGCTCAGCAAAGAGTGAGATGATCATTTTGGACTTTGAAGTTATATTATGAACGTAAATAGTTCAAACAGAAATTATGTGCAAATTTTTCAATACATTCTGTTTGCATAATTTGCTTATTTCATCTAAGGAGAGAAAGACATGATACATCAGATGTAAACCATTCTATCTTACACTTAAATTGTACCTTAGATAGTGTGTTTATGATGCGAGGACAGTCATTGATTTGTTTGCCGATATTTTATCCCGTTGCTTGTAAACTCTTATATGGTCGGTTTGAAAGGCTTAAACGGGTTATTTGCATGATATTCTATTTAGCTGTCAAAAATATGGGTCGTATAACGCTACAGAGTGTACATGTAAGATTTTCAATACAATTTCCTACATGTAGCAAGGATGATCATCAAAATCAGATGGAAAAAACCAGAAATCTTACACTTGCAATTGGCATAAAAAAATCAACATGCCATGCTACTGGAGTATAGTAAACCCAGATATTAAGCAAGCCAGGAAAGCTATTTACCAGTGCAGGGTTTGTGGGCTTGTGTTGATTTCAACCACCACTTTAAGAAAAGACAGCTCAATGAATTATTATAAATGTTTCATGATTTTTTTTTAAAGTGCCTTTAAACACAAATAACCATTATGGTAAAAACAACGTAGACAAAGATATTTCCCATTACTATACATCTGGTGTTTGGGCAAATGGGGAAGCCCATTTTTTTCCCTGCACACAAATGACAATAAAGGTTGTTTATTTTGAGGCACAATCATGTTTAACTCATTGGACTCTTTATGAAACAAAAATTGCATAATATTTACTAAGGTTATATTTATATTAGTTTTTTTAAATCTTGTTTTTTAATTTTAACTAGCTATATTGTGCGCCTTTGAATTCTGCAAAAGGAAATTAATTTTCCGAAGGTTACATTTTTCTTGTGTGATAAAAATGAAAAATGATAAATTTCAAAGAATTCACCTATTGCAGGTTAAATGATATTCATGATGGAGGAGTGTAAACGTATGATTTTATTCCCTTATACATTAATTTTCATTGACAAAAACTATCTATTTATTGCGTTACTAAGTGACAGAAGTAGGGGTTAGAAAATGTTTGGCATTTTAGTAAATAAAAATAGTGTTAAAGGAAGCAAGTCTTAAGTTAATGCATCGCTGTTTCGGAGGAAAAATTTAGACAGTTGAAAAATGTATGGCCATTTTTTTAGTTCATATACTTGTAAATACCTTGCAAACAACAGGCAGGCATTTTAACTTTAGATATCTTTAATACTTAAGTGTATTATGTGGCAGTTTATATGCATGATTGTATTTTTATTATCTTTAGCTGATTGACATTAAAAGTACTTCTTTTTTTTCTGAAAATCGTAAGATTTACATGACATGTGTTATTAGTTGTATGCTTATTATTTGTAGTGACATTTTATTAAGAAGAAAGATATTGTTTTTAGTTTAAATGAAAAAAAAAGAATAAAGGTATAATCAGTAGTGATGGTCATTTGAATATGTCTTATACTTATCATTGACTTACTATACAGATTTAAATGATTTGTTTTTCATATTCTAGTTGCCAGTCATACGGCAGAAACTACAAAAAACGAAGGCAGAAGGGACAAAACGAGGAGATCGATCGAGCCCGATTCCAGCCAACCATAATGCCCTTCTTCAGACCGCTCCTGCGGTGTTGATGCGATCCACGGCAATTAACATTAACATCAAACCATCTATGCCTCGATACCAGCGGAATAGCGTTGAGGGACTAAATCCAGTATGTATTCACGCAATTTATGAAAATAATGATAGGCTGATTGTTCAAACAACATTGTGTTTAAATTTCAAATCTAATCTTCCCTTGAAGTTCCCTCATCATAAAATAGTTCACCTCTATAAAGTTAACAACTATGTCGTTAACAATGTTGTTAACATTAACAAAGTTCTTATCTTGCAAATTGTTAATCTTCACACAATTTCAGTGAAATTAAATTGTCATAATATTATGGAACGTTTGTCAAAAGTTTAATTTGTCACACAGTTTTATAGAAGTGTCTCAGTGCAGATGCCAAAAGGTGGTTGAACTATTTTCAGCACACATTTACGTGGTTAAACCAAAATAAAATTACCATGAAGGCTCTTGTACAGCAAAGGAACTGTCAGGAAATTAAAATACCACATTTAAATAATGTTAAAGCAGAAACCATTGCAAAAATATGTGTTTTTAAAACTTAAACGTCATAAAAAGTATCAAATTCTCGCTTTCCACATTTGTAAACAACAGACTGCCCGAAGGTTTTCCTTCAATAACTTTTTTATTCTGTAACCTAGACGCATGAAATAAAAAGCTGAGTGAGGCATGGTAGTTGTAGAGCCGAATGCGCGTCATGATATTTTTGAAATATATACTTTGTACCACCTACCAGGCGAAAACAGGTTCCAAAAATCCTATTTCGTCATGGTTTCGCCGCCATCTTGCATATCAAGCTCCAAAACCTCACTTAAACCCTTGCAGATTCGGAATACGTGTACCCCCCTGATTTTGCACCGCTTACAAATTGCCACTTGCTAAAAAAGGGAAAATTGTGTGACAGATTTCTTTAAGACATTTCTAAAATTCGGCTTTGAAACCCGCCTGTTTGAACCCGCCTGTTTTTTTTTTTTTTTTTTTTTTTTTAGGAGGGGGGATGTCGGGTTTGACGGGCCTGGTCTGACTGAGATTTCAAACTTTTAGAGGCCCTGATTTTAAATGAAAATACTTATTCAGTAATCAGTTTAAGTATCCAACACAGAAGGTAAAAGCGGGGTTTTAATTAATAGTTTATCTTGTCCTTCATGCATAAATATATCTGTGGCTGCTATAAATCCAGAAACATTGGCCAAGATTACAAGCATTTATAGGCATAATAAATGAAATGTTTACGAATCTTATGTAATTTTGCAGTCACTAAATTCTTCAGGACATTTACAGAGATACAATAATCAAAGAGCAGCTAGGTTTAGGTAATTTGAAAACCTTGTTATCAAGATATCGGTGAAAAAGTGTACTCAGCTGACTATTTAAGATAACCTACGTGCATTTGATTGAAATTAGGCATGTGAACTTTGGTGGTACCTATTTTAAAATCATGGGTTTTACACCCATACAGCAAAAGCTGTTTACATGCATCTGCAGTAACAGGAATGTATGAGCTATATGTGCCACCAAAATTGAAACCTAGGACACTTTCTTTCATTCAAACCCTAGAAAACCCCATGTAATTATACCAAATTTGAAATATAATTTACAAAACCTGTAACTTAAGTTGATAAAAAATTAACAATTTGCACTCTGAAAAGCACTTAATCCATGCTGTTGATGGATTTCTTGTATGCATTGTAGATCAACGAAAGTGAATATCAGTGTCTCATTTGATTTCCTTCCTTATAGATACCTATTAAACATGTGTAAGAGTAGATCTCAGACACTTTTCCAGGCAGATCTATCCTCTACTAGTGAATTGCAATTTAAGATACTGGTTTTCCTTATATATATATATATATATATATATATATATATATATATATATATGTATATAAACAAATAATCTACCTTCTGGAAAGGCTGACTGCATAGTTTTCAATGTTAGATGGACAAGGTCCATGACACTTATTTCGGCACACTTTATTAGGCTCTGACCATTGATTTATAAAACGATATCTTAATATACCACCGACAAATAAAGTTTAAAGGGTATATATATATGAAAATATTCTTGTTGTCAGTTTGTTGCAATTTTCCTTGTCCAAAGCATAACTTGAAAACTACTCGATGGAATATAATAATTATTAAACTTCATACAAAAAAGAACATAATCAGACACAGTGCAGTGTCCAGGAGCCATAACACGCGTTTTAGCTTATTACAGAGTTATTGCCCGTTGTTTTTTCTTGTCCAGAGCATAACATTTACTTAAAAAAAATATTCGTTTGAATCTAGTGAAACTTCATACAAAGGTAAAGCACAATGAGAGCAAGTGCATTATAGAATAACTCTATTTCAGCCAATTACAGAGTTATTGCTTTGATACTTTTTTCTCATCCTGAGGATAACTTGAAGACTACTCCAGGAAGTGCATTGTACAGGAACCATAATTATATTGTTGCTTACTAATATGTGGGCCTGAAATATTTGAATCAGTGAGTCAAGAAATATAAATAGCAAAATTATTAAACTGAAACTCCGATGATTTTACAAGAAATAATGACATTCTCATGGATTAGCTATCATGGGAGTTTCAATTTGATAATTTTGCTATTTGTCTTAAAAACAAATCTACAATGAATCATAATGTAATCAAAGTGTCAAAATAAATCAAAGTATGTTAGCCCATCTGTTAGAAAATCTATCTGTTGTCTTCATCAACTTGTTGTAAGGATTAAAAAGGCAGTAGGATTTTCATACAATTAAAATATTGTAAATGCTCTGGTTAACAAACTTTATTTGCTTTACCCTAAAAATTATTTATCGAAAGATTTAGTTGATTATCTGCCATGGTTACCTTTAAGATTTTTTGTAAACATTCATGTACACAGTCCACTTATCAATGCTGTTTAAAAAGGGGAGTTTTATCATTTTTTTGCAATAAATTCAGACTTTTCAAATTTGGATTTGTGTATTGAATGATTAAATGTTTTTTGAAGTATGTGTACTGATCGTTACATTTATTTGCGTCCCCAGATAAAAAGGAAGCTTTCTGAAACAGGGAAATTTAGTGCGTGCCACTAAAAAAAGTTAATGAAAATTAAGAGTGATTGATTATAATTAGGTCTAAATTATTTGTTTAACTATTGATAATTTGCAGAGCATTTTTTTCACATATATTCATTTTAATTTTCATTTAATAATATAAGAAAAAACATGGAACCAATTTTAATCTTATTTGCAGGCATGGAATCATTTTGTGAACTTGACAAAGTTGCAGTTAATGATGAAATAAAAAAAAAGTTGAACATCTTTATAAAAAAAATAAGTTGAAAAGCATAGCATCCCTTGCGCCTTTGTTTGTTAGAGTTTCGCCATATTTCATGAATCATGGAGCAAATTGGCTCACAGATTTTCTCAGGCTCTGTTTTGACTCATCTAAGTCTCCTATTGTTTTGACTCATTCTCCAGAGATAATATTATAAATGGCTTAAATATGTGCTAATGAAATGCCTTCATAATGACTAGTTACAGTATTAGCACAAGGTCATAAATGTTTATAATTCAAGGCCATACCAATAGACCCAAGAGGAATATGTAGATGGGAATCGGGCATTGCACATGCTCAATATTGTGTTTTTTTTATCTAGAAAGCTTGTTTGGGGTATTCTCAGGATAAGAAATAACACAGTGTTCATGGTTTGAAAATTATGTGTAGGCTTCTGGGTCTAAATTTCAATTACTGTTTTGGGATTGTGAAAACATTAAATTCTTTGTTGTATCTGAGCAAAAAGAGATGTTTTAGTTTGATTTGTATAGAAAATAGTCTTTTTGATCAAACCACAAGCCATAGTTTATAAACCTGTATGTATATATTTGTGCTTTTCAATGCTAGGTCAATATTGTTAATACGGTGATATTAATTATATATTCAACATAAATTAAGTTAATGCTTCTCAAATATAAATCCTTTCCCTGGCAGAGCTATTCAGCAAAATAAATCTGTGCATTTGTGACAATGTTGCATTGGGGACTTGTTTCAAAATGAATGTATTAATGATTTCCTGGCGAGGTCAACAGCTTTATTTAGCCTTTGCTCGATTTCCGCTGCCGAGTGCAGTGTGGCATAATTGTTATCATAATTGTGGTAATATATCTGTTGAATGTGTAGCATTTTCCATTGTTTGATGTTGGTGTTATAACTGCTTAAAGCTTTTGGTTACTTAATGGGTTGTTATATCTTGTTATGTTATGGATCCGGGTTTAATTGTTGTCACCAGAAAGATAACAAGTTACAGTCATAAATATTTTTTTCTAATTCAGTCCCTACACTTGAGATAATTATACAGTTGAATTTTATTTTAAGAATGATGAAAGCTGAAGAAGAGTTTCAAGTGTGTGTTTGTCACTGTGCCAAAACAAATTGAGTCCCTAACATGGAGGTTTAAACAATAACATAATGTAAGCATATAATTAACCCCCCACCCCACCCCCACCTCAACCCTTACCCACACCCCTACTCCACTAGGAAGGAAGTACCTTCATCTATTTCATTTCTTTGCAGGAAATCGAGCAGCTAGTAAGGATGACGATCTCGGGAACAGAAGAAGAATTGGAGAGGGTGAGTTATGGTTATATTCAGCTATTATTTGGAGGTTACATACAACCTTGCAAAGACACATACTCCTCCCCTCCTTGAATAATATTGTAAGGGTATATAAAGTAAGAGAAATACAGTAAAGAAAAAAGAAGAAAAAAAACAACAGACTTTAAATCACTCTTTTTAAAATGTCATAAAAAGCCATGAGCACCCACTGAAGCTTTGTGGATTGTTTTTATGAGAAAAGCAAATTATTCCATACTTCCTGCACAATTTGAATGCAATCTTAACAAGCTGTAATCCAGCTGACAGTATTAGCAGGTTGTTTTGGGAAAACAAGGTTATTATGTCAACATAATAAGGGCTTTACTTTGTCTTTAGCGGATTCAGAGATTATTGAAAAATGATAAAAATAAAACATGAGAGCTCTCTCCACAAAATCTCAAAGCCTGCACTTGTCTTAATTTCTTCCAGCTGTTACTTGGGTAACAAAAAGTCACCTGACTCAAACTAGACATAAACTCGAAAAAAAATTAAATGATACATGAATTATATTATGCTAGCATTCAAGTGTTTAAAGAGTAATTTAATATTGACTTAATATTTTTCTTTACAAAAGTGTAATACTATGGATAGTAAGCTTGCTTAAAAAGAAGATAAATGTCACAGCTTGTTTGAAACTTGAAACTTACAAAATACTAATATGTAATTTGGTTTATATGAAAAGCTTTAACAGTTAAGGTAATGTGATTCCTTGAGTAAAGATTTGAAATTGCATGTCATATTGCATCTGCTGAGGTATCTTAGTTTTCAACTGGGCTATTCCAAGAATATGAAGGCCGATATACCACTCACCCTAGCATGTGTGTCACACCTTGGTTAAGTTTTTGAATGTTAGCATCTTAAAAGCTGCACCCTCACAGATTGACAGTTTTTACTTTTCTTTTTTGTCTCCAATTCAGCTGATTTTGGCATCAATGCCTTCTATTCAGTCATGTAAGATAACCCACAATGGACTATATCTCAATTGTCTGGAAAACTACTGAAAACATTTTTCTTGAAGCATTAGTAACACTTTGAGCCATCAAACATCAATTTTTGTACACAAACATAAAAAACTGTGATCAGATTTTTTGTCAGCAGTCTTATATCACTGCTTTCCAGACATTTATGGCTCATTCCAAGACAAAAATAAAAAACAAACAATGTCAAACAGTCAATTTGTGAGAGTGCAGCTTTAAGTAATTATTTCAGCAAAAAACATCATTTATTGTTGAAACTTGATACAAGTGTTCCCAACCATCCAACCTACTTAAATTTTCAACTAAGATAACAATATTTGCATATAATGCAAATTATGGGCCTTAATCTTTTTATTAATAAAATATGGTAAGGGTTTGCCTGTAACCACAATTAAGTCAATTACTCAGCAAATACATCATGTATTGCATTAAAACTTTAGATATATCCGTTCCAAACAATCTAACCTACTTTATAAATCAAGTAAGATTATTCTATTTTGCAATTAATAAGAATTATGGCCCTTTATTATTCAACTTAATAATTCTGGTTGAGGTTTTGAGTGTAAGCGTGCATAAGTCAATAGCTTGGAAAATGCTTGATGTATTGCATTGTAACTTTATACAAGGGATCCTACCCATCCTATGTAGAAATGTATCAAGATAATTTTCTTGCACAATATTCAATAAGTTTGATGGAGCCCCTGATCATTCAACTAAGGAATTCCGGCTATTAGCTATGAAATAGTCAAGCGGGCTGCCTCTATGACAGCGCTTTTTGCAGATGCTGTAAAAAATTATCGATGATGTTTTATGGTTCTTTAACAACATTATTATAAAATTATTACTAAAAAGTCTGTTTCATGAAATTGTTTTCCAGTATTGTTTTGAGATAAAATAGGTTAGAAAAAAATCTTAATAGCATAGGATGAATTTCTGCTGACTAGGTCTGTTACGCTCAACATAATTGCTTAGAATTTAAGCATCTGGTATTTTACTTTTTTACTTGTTTTTTTACTCTATTCACACTTTGCCAGTATTACCATTAAGTCCATGGAAGCTTACCAGGTTTGAATTTTATTTCTTCATGGAAATGGAAAAAAAGTCTTATCATTAATTGGTTAGTAATATAAAATCAAATTGACCGTAAATGCTGCCTTGGAAGTTTATTGATAGATTGAAAATAAACTAATCTTGAAAAAAAATGAGCAAGAAAATAACAGGTTGCGATAAAAAATATTGCTCGGAAAGTATGTATGAATGATAAAATGGTGATAAATCAACGATTATCTAATCCACATGTCTTCTATTGCCAAAAAAACTAAATAATTTACCAACTGGCGCTGATGCAATGGGGAAGCGTGGGAAAATCTTTCAAATAGGCTCATAGACCTGGAAAATTCGGAAAGATGGAATGAAACAGTTGAAGCAGTTGATGAAAAGCTTGTCTCAGGCAATAAAATATGCTGTAAGATGATAATATTTTCAAAATTTTAAGACCCCCAAATGCTTATCATTAATATTATGTACCAGATCTGGGTTAAATGGTAGCAAAATATTTTCTTTGAAGCTGCCCAGAAAATGATGTTTAAAATCTTTTTGCCAACTGATTCAAAACCTTGGTGGTTTTAAATTGATTTACATTTGCGGTTTTGTATAGCAGAATCATGCGTGTGTTCAATGTTAATTTTTTGCAAATTCTGCTTTTCAAGCGTTTGTAAGATTTGATTGCATGCGCAATAAATAGATTCATGGGTGTGATGTTGCATATTTGTTAGAAAACCTTAAATCACGAAATGAGTGGATAATGTTTTGTACTTTTTGATAACATGCATTTAAGAGTTTATTTCTCCATTTAAATTGACTTGTGTGCTGCGGAAATAGTTGAAATTGCTTTTAAATTAAACTATTGGTCCCGAAGTGAAGACTTTGTAATCTTATGCAAAAGCATATAACAATATATTGTCTAAATAACCGTGTTATATAAAAAGACAAAGTTTTTAAAATGTTGAGCAAAATTGTCAACAATTATTAATTATTCTCCCAAAGAAAAAAGTTTGTTGGATTATGCAGAGTTTAGTATGGTGGTTGGTTTGGGTTTTTTCCGCATAAAAACCCATGAAAGGGTTGAAAAATTTAAATAAGTTCTGGGACACATGTTAATTTAAACACCTTTAAATACAGGTCATATTCGACTTAGGTGACAAACCAATAATTGATGACAGAGTTATGGTCCGTTTTCATTTTTCTTTACATGCACAAGGTTGATGATAACTAAGGAATGTGGATTTTTTTTCAAGGATATGAATAATGCTGCGTCCAAATGTTATTTTCAATTTGTCTATAAATGGGCATTTGTACTCTCCCATGTATCCCATAGTAAGACAAATGTTTTCTTCGTTTTTTATCTCGACTATTCGAAGAATAAGGAGAGCTATACTACTCACCCAAGCGTCGGCGTCGGCGTCACCCCTTGGTTAAGGTTTTGCGTGCAAGCACACATAGGTTAATATCTCAGCAACTACTTGAGGTATTGCATTGAGACTTGATACAATGGTACACAACCATCCAACCTACTTAATTAACCAAGTAAGATAACTCTAGTTTGCATTTAATGCCAATAATAGGCCTTTATTATTTGACTAAGAAATTCTGGTTAAGGTTTTGCGTGCAAGCACACATAGGTTAATATCTCAGCAACCACTTGTGGTATTGCATTGAGACTTGATACAATGGTACTCAACCATCCAACCTACTTAATTAACCAAGTTAGATAACTCTAGTTTGCATTTAATGCAAATAATAGGCCTTTATTATTTGACTTAGAAATTCTGGTTAAGGTTTTGCATGCAACCATACATAGGTTAATATCTCATTAACCGCTTGAGGTATTGAATTGAGACTTGATACAATGGTACTCAACCACCCAACCTACTCAATTAAACAAGTAAGATAACTCTAGTTTGCATTTAATGCAAATAATTGCCCTTTATTATTCGACTCAGAAATTCTGGTTAAGGTTTTGCGTGCAAGCACACATAGGGTAATATTTCAGCAACTACTTGAGGTATTGCATTGAGACTTGATACAATTGTACTCAACAATCCAACCTACTTAATTAACCAAGTAAGATAACTCTAGTTTGCATTTAATGCAAATAATAGGCCTTTATAATTTGACTTAGAAATTCTGGTTAAGGTTTTGCATGCAAGCATACATAGGTTAATATCTCATTAACTGCTTGAGGTATTGCATTGAGACTTGATACAATGGTACTCAACCATCCAACCTACTTAATTTACCAAGTTAGATAACTCTAGTTTGCATTTAATGCAAATAATTGCCCTTTATTATTCGACTCAGAAATTCTGGTTAAGGTTTTGCATGTAAGCACACATAGGTTAATATCACAGCAACTACTGGATGAATTGCATTGAGACTGTATAAAATGGTACTCAACCATCCAATCTACTTAAATAACCAAGTAAGATAACTCTAGTTTGCATTAAATTCAAATAATGGCCCCTTTTTTTATTCAACATAGAAATTCTGGTTAAGGTTTTGCATGTAACCACTTTTAAGTCAATGCTTTAGCAAAAACATCATGTATTGCATTGAAACTTTACAGACACAGGCTCCCAACCATTTAACCTTCTTATTTTATCAAGTAAGATAACTCTATCTTTCATATTATATAATTTTTGCCCCTTTATTATGTGACTTAAAAATTCTGGATAAGGTCTTGCATGTTAGCACACATAGGATAATATCTCAGCAACTACTTGATGTATTGCATTGAGACTTTATACAATGGTATTCAACCACCCAATCTAATTGAATAATCAAGTTAAATAACTGTGTTTTGCAAATAATTGCCCTTTATTATTACTCTTAAAAAATTTCGTTAAAATTTTGCATATAACCACATTTATATTAATATCTCCGCACATCATGTATTGCATTGAAATCTAATCTAACAGTGATCCATGCATGTTTCGCCAAAACTTTTCAATCCTTACACTGAAAAGCGGCAGAATAGTCGAGCGCGCTGTCTCTGTGACAGCTCTTGTTTAAGTTAAAAAAAATTTCAATTGGGTGTTAATGTTTTCAATATGTTCTTTACATGATGATATTTCCAGAACCTTCATTTTTAGTTTGTTTTTGTCTAGTCAAGGTATATTGATAGCCTTGGTGTCATGGTTGGCCTTGTGCAAAAACTTTGACCTTGACCTTAACTCAAAAACAGTATAAGATATTCAAATGAAGCTTGGTACACATGTTCCTAAAGACAATACACACATGTGTAGCACATACCTGGCTTTAATTGCTGTCAAGATAACATGCCCCATTGTTTGACAGAAAAATACAAGAACAACTGAGGAACATTGACATTAGCTGCTGTGATTTCAGATTACCTAGATGCAAGTGATACTGTACACCCTGTTTCATTCATGTACATGTTTATTTATTATAAGGATTTCCTTATTAAAAAGCAAACAATCTCAGAAGATGCAAAGTAAAGTTAGTTAACAAATGTGGTTAAACAATATATTGAGATGTGAATTGAATTAAAGTTTATTTTATATATTAATCCAATTTCCCTTTTTTCCAGACTATTCCAGAAGGCCATCGTGCCCCATTTCCTGTCACACCAAGCACCAACAATGTTCGCAGTGTAGACACACAGACTCCTTCGTCTGCAGGAAATATCGAGGGCCGCAGCTCAGGACGATCGTCGGGTCGGAGTTCCCGCGGCTCATGTAGTCCATCCTCGGGAAGCCCACAGCGGGCACAGTCGATCAGCCCAACTATCCCTATCATAGCAGGAATGGGAAATTCCGATTGTTCCCCTCGTCCGTCCAGCTGTTATGATTCGTCAGGCAGCACTCCGCGAGATGGGAAATCTGACAAGGAAACTGGTATGCATTGTTTAATTGTGAGGTCAATGTATGTTGATTTTTCATTGCCTCCATTTGCCAGTCCTAAATAAATTAGATTCTGCGTAAAAAAGGATTTTGTTATGGATTTGCATTGAGACTTTATACAACGGTTCTCAACCATCAAACCAAGTGAGATAACTATTTTGCATATTATGCAAATTATGGCTTTATTATTCTTGTTTTGGGGTTTTCTTGTAACCACATTTAAGTCAATAGCTCAGCAAATACATCATGTATCACTTTGAAACTTTAGACATGTGTTCCCAACTATCCAACCTACTTAATAAATCAAGTGAGATAACTCTGTTTTGCATATAATGAAAATTTTGCCCGTTATTATTTAACTTATAAATTCTTGTTAAGCATGTTAGCATAAACAAGGTTCATATCTCAGTAACTTCTTGATGCATTGCATTGAGACTTAATACGATGGTATTCAACCATCAAACTTACTTGAAGAATTAAGTAAGATAACTGTATTTTGCATATAATGCAGATAATGGCCCTTTATTATTTGACTTAGCAATTCTTGTTGTTAAGATTTTGCATGTAACCACATTTAAGTTACTATCTCAGCAATTACATCATATATTGCATTGAAACTTTATACAAGGGCTCCCAACCTTCCAACCTTCTTATTTAACAAAGTTAGGTAACTCTATTTTGCACATTATATAATATTTGCCCGTTTATTATTTGACTAAGTAATTCTGGTTATGGTTTTGCATGTAAGCACATATGAGTCATTAACTCAGCAACTACTTGATGTATTGCATTGAAACTTCATACAATAAAATATGATGACTCTATTTGTATATAATGCATTTTTGTCCCTTTATTATTTAACTTGTTATGGTTTTGCATGTAATCTAAGTTAACAGTGATCCATGCATGTTTCAACAAAACTTAGCAATGCTTGAACTTAAAAGCGGCGTGAAAGTAGAGCGTGCTGTCTGTGTGACATATTTGGTTTTGAGTTTTCGCAGTTCAGGTCCTAATTAAGGATGAAATGGACTGCAAAATAATATGTTATATAAAGGCCTTGACATTTGATGTAGTAATTACTGGGAATATCAAGTATTTAAATCAGATTTCAGCGTTTTGTCTAGATTTTCGTCGGCCTGTTTAGGTCTTTATTGTTTGATGCACCAAGAAACTTTTAGTGCTTTCAACATAAACTTGAAAATAGGTTTTAAGTATCGAACAAAGTCCCGAAATTGTTTGCGAAAGAATGTTTTAATGCTGTGAAGGAAATACATCTTTAGTAAATCTTTGTGGCAAGTAAATTGTTTTCTCAGCAAACAGAAGTGATCTGTATTTCTGGAGTTGAGTGCTTTAAGTGCGTAGGAACATGCTTGTTACGATGACTTACTGGTTGTTGTATGTCAAACATATTCCACATTTATTCATTATAGTCATACTTAATAAAACAATAAAACAATTATAATGTCAATTGACAAAGGTTAAGTACAATGTGTTTGTATATTGCTATATTGTGTTTTTAAAGGGACTTGTTCAAGTTTTGAAAAAGAAAAAGAAAGAAAAAAATCATGTGAAATGAGATTAAAATGGATGAAACACCATGAAAAGTTTATGTAACCTGTACGAGGGTTGTCCCAAAATGCTGTGACAAGCTAAGTATATGAATGAGATTTCAACATATTTTTTTAGCATGTCACAGTGTTCTCAATAAGAACCGGCTGCCGTCCAAAATGGACGTTCAAATGGCAATAGGGCTGGTTCAAATTTGGAAAACTAAATGAATTTTCAGTAGAATAAGTAGAAGCTGGTCGTTTACTTTACTATTTGAGACGGTTCAACCAAAACATATTGAGAACCCTGATGTCATGTACATTTTCAGAAAATTTTAGATAGATAATGTTACTAATAACAATTTGATATCACAAACGTCACAAATGCGGCGCACAGTTAACATCATTTCTGACGTCAAAAAAGCGTCAGGCCAGTCATGCATCTACCTTAAAGTATTCCACACTGTGTTCTGCACATCTGTAAAAGTGTTGCAACCAGCCTTAAAAAAACATTTTCTTATCAGTCAGCAGGCAAAGTCCTTTAAATGCTTATGTGGCATTTTCATCCTAAACTCTTGCAAGAATGTACCTTGTTAAGTAGTGATACAGGTAGTGTTCATTAAAATTAAACTTTGTAACTGAATTTGTCACAGTTTTGGGACAACCCATGCTTTGTTAACAGTTATTCAAAAATATGACCAAAAAATGCTTTATTTGCTAAAGAGCAACTTACACTATTGAAAACTGAAAGAATGGAGGCCTTGATTTACAAAACTTGATTTGAATGAGTACCTGCCAGTTGCTTTTTGGTGTTTGTTCATAAATGTTATTAAATTACTCAATTTCAACAAATTAAAAACATCTTTGAACAAGTCTCTTTAACATACACTATAGAGAAGTGCTCCGAACATTGTTGGGTGAATTATTAATTATGCAAGATGGATTGCAATAATTTTCATTCACAAAACATCATTAACATTTCTTTATGTGTTGAAGGCAGCATTTGAAAAAAGAAAATAATGCTAGTGATGCATACATTATGGAATTATTGTATAATTTTATACTGGTTTTATAAAGAATGTGATTATCCCAGTATTTGGCTATGGTTGCCTTGCCCACTTCAACCAATAGAAACGCCCAACAAGCACATTTTATTTGTTTACATTTCATTATTTCAGAATTTCAATTTTTCAGCATTTCATGATTTTACCATTCATTATTTAATAGGGATGGCAACGAGTACCCGAGTACTCGATCGAACGTCCGAGTGCTCGAGTACCAAATCACTACTCGAGTACTCGGGGGAAAAAAATATAAAAATCTATAAAAATCACCAAATACACGATTTACAGACAAAATATCAGATCTGGTTAGTTGCCAAGAGGACAATTTACGGTCCTTCTAATCCCCGCTGTGTACACAATTGACCTCAATCAATTAGTTGACAGTTGTTGTGATAGTTGCAAACTGTCAACAAAGGACCCCTATTTTAAATTAGCACTGATGTCAATTAGCGAAGTTTTGATAGCGGTACTTACACCTACACAATTCTATTGTATACCAATTAGAGACCTTTCACCAAACAATGGACGCTTACGAGCGAAAGAGTATCGACCGTTACGAGAATTGATTTCTTAATAGGCGTATTTTAACTATTTTTGCAATGATTATCACAATTGATTGGTTGATATTTTAAATCAAGAATTATGAATATTAATGAGGTAAACAACATTTACACAGTACGAAAAACTATCATTTAAAAAAAAATAATTGTAGAGTAAACAACTGAACAACTGAACTTCGTATTGAATTTCGTTCACTATTTTCATGTATGCTAATAATTTTCGTTCATTGTAATTCTGATTGTTGTTCATTTCTGCAGTGCAAACTTGTATAAAATAAAACGAATAAGACCAATTAAAAGCCTGAAACAACATTTGTTTTCTTTTTTTGTTAAAATACGTAATAAAAGTTTACTTTAAAGTTGAAAAGGACCAATAATACGACCAATGCACAATATACGACATTAATGATACATGTATACACAATCTTGTCTCCTTTTTTTGTCTTTGTCACATATTCAAAATTTCCGAGTAATCGAGTACCCGAGTACTCGATCGAACGATCGTCCGAGTACTCGAGTATTAATGTTACTACTCGTTGCCATCCCTATTATTTAACCATTTCATTATTCCATTATTTCACCATTTTATTGTTTCACAGTTTCATGATGTTACCATTTTAGGGAATTATGGCATGGCAAGGCTGTGTGGTGGAGACTAAAACACCTAAGTCATGTTAAAAAAAAGAACTGTATTCCTTCAAAGACTAACATTCTGCAATTAACATTTTGCTATTTATGGTTCCGCCTGCCTGGCACAAGTCTGTATCCCAACCAAAAGTTAATCTGGACATATTAACATTACAATAATAACTTACTTCAGGAGATCGTGACAGTGTGTCGCCCGATGCATGTTTGAAGAAGACCGCAAGCCCGAAGCCCAACAAAATCCTGGTTCGTGAGCCGCCAGATGGATGTGAGAGGATTAAGGCTTACGATGAGGACAGGTAACTATTGTAACCCTATAAAGATTACAGTAATCAAACAGATACTCTCTATTCAGCTAGTTTTCAAGCCTTTTATTTTGTGCATTTTGCCAGACACTAGATAGGGTGTCAAGTAGTGATGTTCCGATGATCGATTATAATCGAAAATCGATTGGTTGGGCCTGAAATCGGCGACAATCGATAGTATTTAGTTATAATCGATTATCGGAAAAAAAAAAAAAAAAAAATTGTAAGTGTTCAGATGTTATCTTTAACAATATGGCTGATGAAAGCCACAATGCGCAAGGAAATGAACTTTTTTTTATACAACAACACTTAATATTTTCAATCATTATCATAGACATAAGGTATATGCATATAATGATTAAGAGTTTAATACTGTACCTGAATAAAACTACAACTCAGGTACTATCTAGTATTTTAAAAACCAATTGTACTATCGATAATCGGTTACTTGAGTGGAACCGATCATCGATAGTAAAATTGCAACCGATTCCCAACACTAGTGTCAAGAGTCTGGCACATTGCACAAGCCAACAGGCTCTAGGCTTTTGTAGACAGAGTATAAAGTGCTACAGACCTGAGGGCTTGTACTTTCTTTATACTCTCAAAGGTGGGCATACTAAATTTTAATCATTTTTTGTGCATTCATTCTTTCATCCATCCCTTACACAAAGGTGACATGTTAACCACAAGACTCACACCCCTACCCCAGATGGTCAAGGACATACTTAGAGGTTGACCATTATGGAATAGTACATATATATAGGAATTTCAATTAACATGTCACAGATGTTGAGCCCATATCTCAGGAGTCCTTATCTTAGGACGTGTCATGTGCAAGTCCCAAGTACCCTCCAAGCCCAGTTGTAACTGTAAAATACTAAGTTTGAACAAGCCCACGTGTAAAAGTCTTTTATCTTGCTTTGTTGACTTAGAAATAACTGTTATCTCATATCTGGAATATGCCAGGCTCGCAGGCTAATTTAGACCAATGCCTTTGTCAACTTGACCTGATACTAACCATTTATTTTCCAGAAATCGGCAACCGTCCATTAAAGAGCCACTTCTGTTCTGTCCCATCCAAGGCAAGGGTCAGTTTGAGCTTCGACCAAGCCAGAGCTCAGCTTTCTGTTCACTTAAGAAACACTATACTCAGGGATCTGCATTCTCTCAAACAACAACGACGACAACAACCATCGAGGGACACTAGCCTTACTCAGAACATTCAAACTCCAGTGATTGGCTTGTTTTTGTGATAGCGGAGTCTATTTATAAGTTATGATGTAATGTTTTATTTATAGATATGATGTCAATATTCTATTTATAGTGATTGAGTAATTATCCTATTTATAGAATCATGTTAAGACGGTGTACATGATTGTACAAAGTATGATTTTTGTGCCAGTTGTGTTATTTGCTTATGTAGCAATTTGAGCAATGCAATGGGAGATTTCTTGAACAAGATATTTAATGGCTTTTGTGTATCAAATAGTCGATTATGTACTGTTTGTTGATGTTTTGGGGCCAAACGGAGGAAAATGCTTGAGAAGAGAGTTTCTAGAATATTTGGAAGGTATGTTAAAAGGGGTTGTGATTTAAAAACGTATCTGAAAGGTTGTTTCAGTGGCTTTTCTGCCTTAAAGATGGAAACTTTGTCACTAGCTTTATATGTGACATTAGACAGCGGAAATGAGTTTA
Source organism: Mya arenaria (assembly GCF_026914265.1). Classification (NCBI taxonomy): domain Eukaryota; kingdom Metazoa; phylum Mollusca; class Bivalvia; order Myida; family Myidae; genus Mya; species Mya arenaria. Next base: position 46,698,998 of record NC_069122.1, read on the forward strand.
ACCAACACTTGTTTGAAAAACATGTAGGTACATATATGTAAAATAACATGCGCTGTATGTTGCTTTTATTCGCAGCTTAAAAAATGGCCGGTAAATGGCAGAAAGTTTGTTTTTTAATTTTATTGCCTTGAAAGACCACTTAAGAATGTAGATATTTGTTAAATTATTTTTATACTCTTTGAAAATGTTAGATGTTACTACAAAACTTGTTTTAAAACTTAAATGTTAAAGATGTATTTTTGCATGTTATTTCTTTGTACAGATGTTAACTGTTAAAGATATATATACTTTGTAGTATATGAAAAAATGGCTTTTTTTCTTGTTTAAGGAAAAATAGCTTCTTATAGGGCAAGGCTTTCAAGAAAGATCATTTAAATGAGTATTTTACTTCTGAATACCTGTCAATGTCTTCAGTTTTGTAATATTCAGGTAGATGTTCAATACATTTCTTAGGCAGTCGTCAAACATTTAAAATGATTAAAAATCTAAAAAAAAAAATTAGGAATTTTGAACCAATTGATAACTAGCATCGATGATGACATATTACAAATTCTGTATTTTTTGTGTTATAAATAAGAATACGATTTAACTCTTGAAAAATGAAAACACTGATCTTTTTCCTATTGTAATAATAAATATAATTCTTTGGAATGGCCAGATTGTAGGTTTACAGTGGCCTGACCATGACATTTTTAGAGGGTCAGTAGGTCAGGAAATTAAGGGTTATTTTGTGACTAAGTGATGATCTTACACTAAACAATAAGATGGAATATACTATGACCAAATTTTACTGTAGGTTATAAACTAGGATAGGGGAGCAATATGAGAAAAATCAGGTAAAAACTTATAAAAATACCAACACTGTATAATACCCCTATACTTACAGTTTAATTATATATGTTTCAGAATTGAAACAAATTTTTTACAAAGTTTATAGCCTAGTATACATGCAATTATTTAAATGATAGTTCTGAAAGAATAACTGTTTCTATTGTCAAATTTGGTATAACAAAAAAACAGTTTTCTCTCTCCAATCACAAAAAAAAAAAATTGGATCAGATTATTTTTTGAGTCAGTGAAGGAACTGCAAACAAAAATATTTTCAAGATGGCTTGGCATACAGTAGTGAAAGCTTTGGCTTGTATGTCAGTACGTGTACAAGGTTAATGGTACATTAATTGTAGGTTTCTCATTCCGGTGATCTGATACTTAACTCTTTTAGGTTGTAAAATACTGTTCAGGGAAGATTTTCACGGCCTATAATCCTTGGATCTAATTGTAAATCGAATCTCTTTCTATTTCTCCATGACTCGTCTCCATTCTATGTTGTTGCTATTGCTGTCGTTGTTTGTTTTTTTCACATCTACTCAACTCTAATGTAGCAGAATGAATATAGGATTGTTTATGTTTTTGAAATAGGAGTTCTGCAGAATCTTGTGATTTATAATTCTACAATTTTATTTTATTATTTTTCAGTTTAAAATAGTGCTGTTTTATTTCTTTATATTGCAGTTTTCATAACATCAAATGGAAACATTTGCTTGCCTCTGTGCAATGCTTAATACTTTTATAAAAAAAGTATCTAATTTAATTGATATGAATAAAGTTGTTTTCTGGGCAAAATTTAAGGATTCACCTGTCTTATGTATAGAAATTATCATAAGGAACTTTATTTTTTTTATATATTTTTTACCAGTTTCTATTTAAATCTTTTATGGCAATAAAGACTTTGAAACTCATGCTGATGGCAAAAAAAGTTCCTGACATGAAGCGATCTCTTGTAAATGACCAGTCGATGATGGCGCTTAAATGAGATAAACAACCATGTATTAGTGAATATGGTATATTGTCAATTATTTTCAATGTTAAGTCTATATGTTCTACATGAATAGAAACAGTTCAATATAAAAATCCGTCCTTAGATATTTTTCAAACCAGTTACATATATTGTCATTACTTTCATCGAACATTTTCATCTTTTCTTGAAACAAATGTTAATATTGTGTAAATAATAAAGGCTAAATGTTTTAGAATAACAAATTGTACTATCTGTTCGACTCATTTATGATACATGGTACAAGTTTTTCATACAAATCATATTTTAGCTGTTCTGATGTTCAGTTCATGGTCTATTAAAAAAAAACATTTTTTGCATCAAATGTTGTCTTAACTTATATTTCATATTACAGCCATTTGTTCATAAGGTGTGATGCAATCTTTAAAAACCAGATTCAACATGTGAAAATGATATCACCTGATAAAATCATGTGGTTTTTTTTTAAACATGCTGAATTTTTAAGCGTGAAAATGGTTTTAATTTTAAGGTCATTTAACTTAAGTCAGTAAAAGTTACATCAATGTCACACTGTAAAAATCAGCATGTTGGAAAAACGGATCTATATTTTCACCTGGTGCCTCGTTTTCTCAGATTGTGTCACAGAAGTGAAATTCTATAATTCTTTCTGTATTATGAAGCTACCATTTCTTAAAAAATAACATACAAAGTTATAAAAAACTTTCCATGGATCATTTGGTAAACGACATTTGTACAGGCTAAAGATACATATTCATCAATTTTGTCTATCAATTTTTCAATTTTGTTTCAAAGTGATTGTCATTTTTTATTTCAAAAGCACTGTAATGTAGACGTTTTTCTTTTTTGGTTACCAGAAAGTATTATTTACATGCTAGCAAGTTCTTAGATAAGTGATTTGATTATATATATATCGTCGATAGAGGTATATATGTATTCCATCAAGTAATAAAAATGGCATTCAATAAAAGATGAGTAATAAGAAAGGTTAATAAAAATGGCATTTGGAGTTGAATGTAACCATACAGTTACAGATATTTAAAGCTTTTACATAGCATTCTGGGTATGATTGAAACTTTGCAATAAAATATAAATGACTGTGATTATTGTCTAAGAATCTAGCTAGCATGACATCTCCCAAGCAGTATTTTTGGTTTCTAAGATTTTTTTATGATTTTGTAGAACACTAACTCTGTAATTCTGCCATATTGCTAGTTATTGTGACGAAATAATCAGCAATTTTCTAACATTAGTTACGGAAAGGTTTCTTTATGTATGTTTAATTAATCTGTCCCATAAATACCGGTCTGTGAATTATGAAAGCCTGGTAAACCAATATTATTCGGTATCATTTGAAATGTTTTTGTGTGCGGAAAGAAAATGTAAAAACCTTATAACAGAACAGAACAGAAGTTTATTTCGACTTATGCAACAAAGCATCTCGTCAAACTAATATATACAATTAAACAAAATATTCATAACAAAAAGTGGTTTTGGCCTTCAAAGATTGCAAAACGATCATCTTATGTTTGATTTCAGTCGAATTAAACAGCAACTATACAAGCTGAATTAGATTTATGTATCATGTACTTAGGGTCATTTCTTTTACATCCAAATTTAATATTACGGTTAATGGAGAACTTATTTATGGGTCAGATTCCTTAAACACACATAACATTTTAAGGACGTATCATTATTATTATTTCTTAAGTTGTCAGTTATACAAAATATCAGTTATACATTTGAACTGTTTTAGAAATTATTTTATTTCCCAGTGTCATTTTTGGGCATGAACTTTTTTTGTCAAACATATTTATAGAATAGGGATAAAGATTGAGTATCTTTGTTGTTTCTCGCAAGCATTATAAACTTAATATCTGACAAAATGAAAGAAGCAAGCCCTCATTGACATGTAGTGTAACTAAGTGGTAGTGAGATCTATGTTATAATTATGTGATTCCAAGTTCTAGTTACCATTTGTAAATAAATATCACTTACTGTAGATCGTCTGAATTTTGCGAGGGTTTAACTTTTTAGGTCCCTGTTTTTATAAAGGTAGTAAGGCTTAAGATCATAATTTTCAGCGGTAATTCCATTTTTTCGCAGTTAACTGATTCAATAAAAATATCATAAGGACATTTAGGGAATAGATTCTCCCCGTAACTTGACAGATGTACCTGAGCACTCTAAAGCAGCAGTAGGTTTACAACATAGATATCTATCTTATTGTAAAGGGCCAAGTATTTGTAAAAGGACCTTGCGGAAATGATGTGATCTACAGTAGCTAAACTAACCTAGCAAAGTGCTTTGTAATTTCTGTTGTCTATTTAAAACTTTATTTTTTATACTTATGGCCGTCTGATGGTTGGCTTTTCTCTGCTATGCATACAACTGTTGTTTTATTTATATTTGTAACTTCTATGCCATGTTTGAATTACTTTAAACTCTCTCACTGAAATGAATTTTAGATTTTTAAATTAGCAGATTTAATGAAAATCTTAGATTTGATTAAGCTTAGATGTTTATTTCAAATGTGTTTAAGTTACTTTTCTGTTTGCTTTACTTTTGACTTAGGTGAGCTGTTATTCTTCCGAGTTTTAGTTCAAATCATCGTCAGCTACCCCAGGTACACTCCTACACTCTGCTTCATGGAGTACAGGGGAACGTCCCACTAGGAAAAACATGTGAATTTGAATATGCAATGAGGCAGTTTCATTGGTTCCCAATGGTGACCTTTTTGCAGTCTAATCCAATAAAATTGCCTTGTGTGTAATTCTCTATATTTAGTAACAAATCCCCTATATGGCATCATAGTAATCTCCTTTGTTGAAGAGTAGTAATAAATTGTAACTTTTTAAGAAGGGTTTTCTCCCTTACCTCACTAATATTCATGAAGACCAGATTTTGTCAGAAAATTTTCCCATGGCACTTATGTAGAGTAAACGAGTAAACAAGTACCAGGGTTGCTGACAATGAGTAAATGCGTAGAAATGTCTTGTTACTGAATCATTACATGTTTTTACACTGTAGCATTTGTGCTATTGTAGAGAATCAGCATGTTTGCATTTTAAGCATATATTTACATTCCGAAATCTATAACTATGTCTCAAAAATATCTCAGTGTGTGAAACTCCACCTTTTTGGAATGACATCCCATCTTAACATGAAAACTCATTTTGATCAACATTTCATTCTCATGTTGTTATATTTCTTATTATTTATGCATGTTGATAAGAATAAAACATTTTTCTGTATAATTCTTCGATAAATTAGAATAAAAAAGTATATATCATCAAAGTGAAATAATCAAATTTTTACAAGAAATATTACAAAATAATACAATTTTTCTACACCCTGTACAATGCATGAAATGTTTGGGTACCAGATCATTTACGTTGTGGAACCATGTTTAAATACAATAAGTTCATTTACAGATTTTCAACTCATTTTTCCTTTTACAAGAATGATACTGCCTATGCTTGACGAAGTCATTCAAGAGTTTAACAAACATGTTTGTTTCATGTACATAGGAAAGTTTCATATACATTATGCTCATCATCTTGATTTGACTTATTGATAAAATAAAGTTGTTATTTTCTACATGAAATTGGTTTGTTTGTTTATTAACATTCCCTTGTTGTGAATGGTTAATAATAAGTAACTAGTAACAGTTGTCAGTTTTTTTTTACTTCATTGGCATTAGCGGGGCTGAGCCTGGCTGCCAATTTATTTGTTTAATAAACACCTTAGTGCAAGAACTCATTTTACAGATCCTATATATCTGCTTCTATTTATATATGCACTATGGTGGCATATTTATCCTAATGTTTCTATACTAGGCCTAAAAAAAAGATACATTTGGTTCGGGTTACCCGACCCTACCTACGGAATAGGCCCTACCGTTTTTATAGTCAGTTTGAAAAAAAATGAAAAATAAAATGAAATAAAAAATATGTAGTTTAAACCTTAAATGCTTATACAGAAGATATAATAGCTTTAACACCATTCTCCAATGATGAAAATGATATTCTTATAGCCTAATAAAAATAATAATCATTAAAAAAAAGCCTACCTACCCTACCTATTTTTGAAAAGGATGTAACCCTAACCAAACAAATTTTTTTAGGCCCTAGCGTAAACAAGAATGCACTAACTGATGAATTACTTAGTTATGAAATAATGACTAAATGCAATGTTGGTTGTCAGCATCTTTCTTAATGATAAAATCAGAATCACTGGGCCAAACACTCTGGCAGATTCATGAGTGTAAACACTGAATATTGGTTCAACATAATTATGATACTCAAATGCTGTGAATACATTCTGGAAGAACACAATACATGTACATAAAACAAATGAAAACAGCAATATTGGTTATAGAAACTTCAATGACAGTCGACAGCAATCATGATTTCATTGAAACTGTTCATTGAAAGTCCACAGCAATGCCTGTTTCATTTAAACTGTTCACTGACAGTCGATAGCTATCATGGTTAAATTGAAACTGATCGTAGACAGTGAAATAATGCCTGTTTCATTTAAACTGTTCACTGACAGTCGATAGCTATCATGGTTTCATTAAAACTGATCGTAGAAAGTGAAATAATGCCTGTTTCATTGAAACTGTACACTGTCAGTCGATAGCTATCATGGTTTCATTTAAACTGTTCACTGACAGTCGATAGCTATCATGATTTCATTGAAATTGTTCACTGACAGTCGATAGCTATCATGGTTTCATTGAAATTGTTCGCTGACGGTCGATAGCTATCATGGTTTCATTGAAATTGTTCACTGACAGTCGATAGCTATCATGGTTTCATTAAAACTGTTCACTGACAGTCGATAGCTATCATGGTTTCATTAAAACTGATCGTAGAAAGTGAAATAATGCCTGTTTCATTGAAACTGTTCACTGTCAGTCGATAGCTATCATGGTTTCATTAAAACTGATCGTAGAAAGTGAAATAATGCCTGTTTCATTTAAACTGTTCACTGACAGTCGATAGCTATCATAGTTTCATTAAAATTGATCGTAGACAGTGAAATAATGCGTGTTTCATCGAAACTGTTCGCTGACAGTCGATAGCTATCATGATTTCATTGAAATTGTTCACTGACAGTCGATAGCTATCATGGTTTCATTGAAATTGTTCGCTGACAGTCGATAGCTATCATGGTTTCATTGAAATTGTTCGCTGACAGTCGATAGCTATCATGGTTTCATTGAAACTGTTCACTGTCAGTCGATAGCTATCATGGTTTCATTGAAACTGTTCACTGTCAGTCGATAGCTATCATGGTTTCATTGAAATTGTTCACCGACAGTCGATAGCTATCATGGTTTCATTGAAATTGTTCACTGACAGTCGATAGCTATCATGGTTTCACTGAAACTGTTCATTGACAGTCCACAGTAGTCAGTGAATTGAAAATGTTCATTGAAAGTCAACAGCGACCACGGTCTATATAACTTGTTCATTGACAGTCCACATCGATATCGTTTTATAAAATAAACTGTTCATTGACAGTTCACAGTGATCATGGTAAAAAAATACGGTTGCATGTTTTAAGTCCCCGTTAACCTAGCATCAGACGAATTTCAAAGGTATACTCGTCAAACCATCGACAGCCTCCGTGCCTGTACTTGTCGCATGCTCCGAGAATTGCCTTGCCAAAGGGTGAGCATTTTGTGCTCCGGGAGTCGCTAACCTACTTGTAAATTGTTCTGGTGTAGAAGCAAGGTTTTCAAGGAGTCTGTATTCTTGTATTGAAATATATAGTCGATGCCTATTTGGTTTTAATGGCCATGTTTTAACTATAATTCCGCTGATCTGATGTGTCGCCTGTCAAGAGCGCGCATCATTTGTAGTGTTTTGACAGTTCAGGGGCCTTAACTCTGTAGTACATACAGCGAACGGACACAATCAGTGTATAATACCAAAAAGCACTGCTGAAAAGGTTGTAAAGATAAGAAAATAACTGTTTAAGTTAGAGAGTACACATGACATTGTGGCGATGCTGACGAAAGGCCGGACGAACAAGATCCAAGGCCAGTAAATTCCTATATAGATCGCACAACTATTTAAAATGAGAATATAACACAGAGTATACCAAAACAAAAGAATGTCCTCAGCTTGATCTTAAATAAAATTGTTCGAGTAATTGGGAACTGGTTTCTTCTACACACACATTTAATTACTCCGCATGAAGTGATCATTTCAAATCAGATAACAAAGGAAGAGAACGTAAAAGAAAACCGAAAACAAAAACTATAGGGTTTATTGCAATGAACGTGTGTGTCTGAAAACTAATCATTGCCAATTGTTCGTCCACCAAATTATATTCGCGTTTAAAAGGCGGGTCCTCGGTACACAGTATTAGACGAGCGTGTATTTCTGGCGCTCATACTCGATGAGATGTTCAAAGTTCCACTCGTCATACCAGCGGCAGCTGCCGTGTTCGTACTCATCACAGGAGACCCGGGACTGGCCCGGCTGTCGGGCAGGGAGAGGGGGCTCCGGCGGGCGCTTACCCAGCGAGTAGAAACTCTTGTAGTAGTACCTGTGAAGTGACATGGTTTTGACATTATATTGAAAACATCCATCCATCCATCCCCTACCCTACCCTACCCTACCCTACCCCCTACCCCTACCCTACCCTACCTTACCTATTTTATTTATTTATTTATTTATTTATTTATTCATTCATTCATTCATTCATTCATTCATTCATTCATTCATTCATTCATTCATTCATTCATTCAATCATTCATTCATTCATTCATTCATTCACTCAAAATTTGTCCTGATTCGTTTTATTCATCGAATGTTTCATTGATTAGAACAAATGTACATGTATGTGTATGTAGTCGTACATATATTTCATTACCATCGCTGAAGGATGTATTTATGCCCTTTTAGCACCTTGTTGGCTTTATGTACGGACAGGGGCTCACACTTTCCATCGGGATCCATGTTATTCCAGAGGAGAGCCCTGCCTTTCCGCGGCCGAGCCCAGATACCCAGTTCTGAAAAACATAGTGAACAATGAATTAAGAACTCTGACCCGTCCATATGTCCGACCTTCTGTGCAACTTACCACAACGACGACCATTTAGAACTCCATGGCCATTTTCAAATCAAAAACAACATCGGATGTATGTGGACGGTTAACAATGTCAGAAATCTTTACATATAACTTCACTACAAGTAGATCGCGTAGTAATTTTATTTTGGCAGTTAAACATAGTGACTTCACTCTTGAGTTCTTAATTGATTATGCAATAAAACACTTCACATATAATCAATTTAAACTAAGATATATATGCAACATTAAAAACCGTTAAAACACTTCAATTAATTAATTCTAGCATTAAAAATTTAATGAACTACTTCTTCTGATGTTCCGGCATGCATGTACATCCGGGGTTGTTTTCGATGGAAAACGACAGAGGAGTTCCATAGGAACGACGAAAATACAGGAAAAAGTCAGACTTTTAATAGAAGCCTATTTACGAAATCTATACCTGTAAAATCTGTTTCCCCGCCTTCTTCTACAGTGTCCAGGTACACGAGGATGGTCGCGATCCTGTCCCGCTGGTCTGTAAGCCCCTCCGTACAGTCTGTGTGGGACTTGTAACCTGTCGGGGAAAACACACATTTATCCAAAATGTGTCTAGATGTCCGCCAAGATGAAGACTCGACCATGGGTCATGGATTCGAGCCCCACCGGGACTACGTTCTTAATTGGCATCTCATTAAAAGCGCTAGTACTCGTTTCTATCAATGAGACGGGCTGGAACGTGATTCATATCAGCTGTTTCCATATTCGATCTTAAATTAATAAGTACCAGCTAACTTAAGAAAAATTCAAAGATCAAAAATGTGTATAAAAATAAAGTTTAAATTCTGGTCCCAATTTCTCGAAACTTCTTAAGTCTCTTATAACAGGATTAAGATAATCTCACTATTTTTGTTGTTCTATAAAATGTGTTATATTTACTTTTTCAAGAATTTTTAATAATTATGTAAGCATTATCTGTATGATTATCAGAATAAACCATTTTTCATTTATCAAAATCCATTTTCAGTATGTATTCTGGCTAATTGAAATAAGCGACTTAAGCCTGTTAAGCTTAAGAAGTTTCGAGTTGACTTACCGATCCCCTCAGGATATGACGTAATCTGAAATTTCCCACCATTGGCTGGTTCCAGGCCCGTAGCTTGAAGGACCCGTTGTTCAAAAATGGAGGCAAACCGGCTCTCACCCGGGTAGAAGGCCGTGCTATAGCTCCAGTTGCCTTTAAACCAGTCTTTCAGCTGACTAGAGAAACTGGCGTTGACACACGTGGTCCCTGGACAAATGGATGGGTTAAAGAAAGTTAAAATATAATAGCATAACTACAGTCACGCCCCGGCATAGCACATAATTATATTTCGAAGCGCGAAAGCCAAAATACTCCCTAAGTTATATCAAATAAAGACGCAAACGAACCCTTTCCCCAAAAGGCGCACTTTCATCAGTTTAAGCTAGTTAAAAAAAAGTGTGGACGAAGCGAGTGTAATGGTCAATGAAAATAACATGTACAAATGTATAAAAGCTCTATTCTTTCCCCCATCATGACAGTGAGTGAAGTCAACATTGAGTATCCGTCTTAAAGATGGCTAGACAGTTTCCTCTAAAACGTGAAAGCAAAAAATTAACCATAATGACTTATATAGTTGCTGCCATCTTAAGTAAATGTTTTAAAACCTTGGGAAAAGGTTGACGCGTAAAATCGCTGTTCAAGATTATATGGATAGATTGTTCATCAGCGCCACGCCGCTACGATATATCATTTCAACTAAAACTTGGCTTTACAGTCATTGGTCCTTTTCAGACACCAACGAGGCCACAGCAACGAAGAGTTTCAATTACGACTCAAAAGGTAGAACATATTGCCCAGTGTGTATGCGTGTACCTTCTGTGAAGTCCCTCGGTGAAACCGGGGTTCGTATCCCATGATGTTTCAGGTGTTTCCTAAGCGTTGATATGGAATCAAAGCAGAGGAGTGGATCGTCTGCTGTCTGTTCCGTAATGTGCTTGTTGTGTACGCGCATCAAACCGTCACATTCTTCCTCCGACAGAAATTCTTCATATAACCACACTCTGTGAAGAAGAAAAACAAAACAACTAAATCAGAACCAACTACAACGCTGCTTTGTCTTTGTCTTCCCTGAAACTGACTTATAGTTTCTAAGGCATAAAAACACAGGTAGTTCAAGAAACTTTAATATCGATAATGTACATTCAATAACTTACTTTACACTGCTGTTATTTGGTTTCTGTGGCAATAATTCCATCGCTGGAATCCTCCTTCCGTCTGCAAATATCTTCTTTGGAGCGATTTCTTTCTGGTAAGTTGCTTTGAAATTCTTTACTTCCTCTGGAACATTTTGTTTGTTTGCAGTTAGTTTATTGTCGTTAGTTGTGACTTTGTTCATACCCGTTTTCGCCTTCTTGGTCTTTTTAGTATGAATACTCTTATTAGCTGCTGAATGGACTGGTTTATTTTTCGTGTTCTTAACTGGTGCATCTTTCGTAACACGAGCGTCATCGATATCATCTTCTATATGTGCAGGGAAGAGTTGTACTCTTTCTCCCACCACGTTTCCATCGTCATTTATTTTCAGATTCATTGGCAATTCTTTTATCACTTCTTTGACATCTTGTTTATTCTCGTTGGGCTCATGTTCATCTACAGTAATCGTCTCATCTTCTTCACCAATCATCAGATCTTCTGGACGTTCTCGAACGTTCTTATCGTATGTTTCTTTATTTTTCACAATGTCGTTTTCATTTGTGTCTGGTTTGTCTGTTTGTCTTTCTTCGAATGTGGCCTTGCTGGTTTGTTCAACACTGTTGATGGAATTATCATGTCTTTGTTTTGATGAATCCGTTGTTTTATTAAGGGTTTTTGCAACGACTACTAAGCTTTCATCTTTAAAACCCGTATCATTTTCTCGTAAAGTTAGTCCAACATTATCATTAGGTACTGTCTGTTTGTCTTTCTTCAAATTATCAATTGTAACCAGCTTCTTCTCAACGTTTTCCAGTAAGCGCTCGCTAGCATCATCTTTAGTTGTAACGATGGCACTGTTGTCTGTGTTAAAAGTAGAGGAAATCTTTGGATAAACTAGGATGGTCAATGCAATACCCATTACAAAGAAAAATGTAAATTTAACCACATCACTGTGACTGTTGTTTCTTGCAATCTGGAGTTCTTCCAGCCTTCTAAGCCTTTCATTCAATTCGTCTCGTTCATTCGTTGTTTTATCAGATTCTTTGTCTTCACTATTGTTTATTTTAATAGTTTCCTTCGCGCGTTTCTTTACTTCTTTGCCCATGATACACAATTTAAATTACCGGATATGATCACATCACATAATCTGCACTTATTCTTCAAATAAGAAATGCTATTTAATTATGCATTTTAAATAATTCCTGATTATACTTTTTCTGATCACTATAAGTCAGGTATATTTATGAAACAATGATATGATTGTGATTTTCTTTATCATTGAATGGTATGAAAACTCACATCTTAATATGATAATACTATATATTAAGTTCAGACATGACCGTTATTTGTTGATAATTTGTTCCTATCTATAACTTGCGTCTGTTATCTTTGAACGCGGTCAGCATCCATCAATAATCCATACGATTGAGATAAATAATTGTATGAGCCGGGTATTCAAAATAGCGGTACCCAATCGCGACTAAGACAGGTAACCAATGTAGCGACACTCATCTGCGTATAAGCAGCGGCACTTATGGGCGTATACGACGGGTATTCAGTCCAGCGGCAGTCATGTACGTTAATGCCGGGTATTCAATATAGCGGCCCCCATGTGCGTATATGCCGGGTATTCAATATAGCGGAATTCATATGCGTATATGCTGAGTATTTGATATAGCGGGACTCATGTGCGTATACGCCGGGTATTGAATATAGCGGCCCTCACATGCGTATATGCTTAGTATTTGATATAGCGGCACTCATGTGCGTATACGCCGGGTATTCAATATAGCGGCCCTCATGTGCGTATACGCCGTATATCCATTCTAGCGACACTCATGTGCGTTTACGAAGGGTATTCAATATAGCGGCCCTCATGTGCCAGATGTGCGTATACGCTGAGTATTAAATGTAGCGGCACATGCATATGTGCGTATATGCCGGTTATTCAATATAGCGGCACTAATGTGCGCATACGCTTGGTATTTAATATAGCGGCACTAATGTGCGCATACGCTTGGTATTAAATATAGCGGCACTAATATGCGCATACGCTTGGTATTAAATATAGCGGCACTAATGTGCGTATACGAAGGGTATTCAATAAAGCGGTACTCTCGTGCGTTTACCCAGCGGCACTCATGTGCGGATATGCCGGGTTTTCAATATAGCGGCACTTGTGTGCATAAACGAAGGGTATTCAATACAGCGCTACACGTGTGTGTCATGATACGCAGCGTCAATCATGTGCGATTATTAAAGAGGCACCCATGTGCTTGAACGCCGGTTATATAATATAGCGGCATTCATGTGCGTGTACGCTGTGTATTCAATATAGTGGCACTCATGTGCGTGTACACCGTGCATTCAATACCATGGCATTCATGTGCGTATACGCCAGGTATTGAATATAGCGGTTCTATTGTGCGTATACGCAGCAGCAGCGATGGCCTTCGCTGAAATCCGTATTGTACATATATGCATGAGTGCATGAGGTGTATAAGCTGAGCATAGCATTATATTTCATGGAAAACGATGTTGCATAGACACAGTGGCTACAAATTTACCAAAAAAAATGCTGTTGCACTAGCTAGCATATTCGCAGGACTTATTATAATATTTTGCCATAGTCAACAAAAGTTCACATACTTCACAACAATTCAATATGATCACGCAAAACATCGACAGAAGAGCGATTGGGGACTACAAAGGATCACGAGTTCTCCTTAAAAAGGCATTGCAAAGCCGCGGACCTAAAGGGGGAAGCGGGGCTCGTCAATATTAGATATAGTAAAGAAAATAAGCGCCCAAACCCCCGCTATCAGTCTGTGCAAAAGCATGTTGCCATTTCCGTAAATTTTAATATTTAGCCAAAGTATGATGCATAAAAATGTAAATATCTTCTTGTACTGGTATGTAGGCAAAGATTCATCTATTATTATGTCTATTTGGCAAACTGTGCTTATTGCAACTACAAGTATGTACACATGCAATTAGCAAAAAGTGTTGTCTGCTCCGACTCGGTTGAGTTCGTTTCTTGTGGTCCGTAGCAGTACGTAAATTGCCGAGTGTGCATTCGGACAGGTGCTCGCTGGGAACAACAATTTTCACAGTTGGTTGTCAATGAAATTCGTCGGCTAAAATAACGATTGCAAGGTAATATTTATGAAGATTTTGACCCAAGTTCTTGTGAATGATAAATACGCTTTTACCTTTCTCTCGAAATAAGGTTTTAATTGTGTATTGATCGTTTTAGCTCATTTTTATTGGTGGTAACTTAGGACGCTTAATTGGTGGGTGGGGTAATGCTCATAATTAATAATGGATTAAAGTCTTGGGTACCAGAATGTGTTCATGTTTTCATAACTGTTTTTATCTTTAATATTGTATGGGTAACCCTCTTTAAATATCAAATGAAATGTTGATAAAATACACAGTACATTTCTTTCATGAATTGAACTTAATTATACATGTGAATTGTTCCCAAGTCTGAGCAGGACATTATCAGATTCTGCTACATTTTATATTTGGTATCTAAATGGATTTTTTATATAAATTGCTTTCTTTTCTCTGCATTTCAGCACAATGTAAACATAAAAGTTTTCAAGAAATCATCTCTTAAAATCGGGTACAAACTAGCTGGGAGCAAGATGGCGGCTCAATCAGCGGAGACGGAAAAGACTGAAGAGCAACTTCAGATGATTAACATAGCCAGGAATGCCATCAACTACATAGAAAAATATGAGCGATATGAATGCCAGGAAAATCTTGGCTTCATGCAGACACACTGGATGCTGTCAACAGATGATTTCCGATACCCTACAGATGCCCCAATGGGGCTTATCAGTAATATAAATCCCCAGAACTCTAACACCAGTGTAATACTCATTCCTGAGGAAGAGCATAGTCAGCCCTTAGATTACAGAGAACTTCACCAGATTGTTCGTGAATTGACCATGGGACTGTTTGTTTTAAATCAAACACCAACTTTGTCCCTTCAGGCAAACTTTGATCAAAGTACGACCTGTCAGCTTCCCCCAGCTTACCAAGATACTAGGATCGGACAAATAATGATCAGTGTGGATTATATGATGAAGGCCTTGTGGCATGGGTGCTATTTTCCTAAGGATAAGAGAACAAAGTTTTCAGAGAAATGGAGGTCAAGTTTGGATGTAAATGCCAACGGAAAACCAGAAACGAAGAAGACATTGATAACAGAGTTTCTTCAATGTGGTTTGTATAAATATTTGTCATGACATGTCATTTTAATTCATCCACAGCATTTTTTTTTTATTAACTTTGTTGGTTGAAGTCTGCAAATCTTTCACTGGTTTAACGCTGTTCAGACTTGCTCAAATTCCCGATTCCATTTAGCATGGCTTGATGTTGACACCTAGCACTAATGTAAGAACTTGGTCGTGTTCATTCAAAAGTCTTATTTCAATGATTGTTACCTTCCGAAGCATTTTTTGTTGGTTTAAATAGTAATTACATCAACATGACATGATCGAGGATGTACATGTACATATGTATATAGTTATGAAAGGTTTTTTTTAGAATATGTTTATTATACTATTTTGTGAAAAGACTTAAAACAGAAAAAAATGAACAAGGGCACAGAATAGCAGTCCAGGTTATTTAGAAATAGCCTTTTTAGTTCACATTTCTCTGTGGGGATTAATTGTACAAAATCCTGATATATGTTAATATCCTCCTGATCTGTAAACATTAAGGTAAAAGATCCTTGGGTAGGGTTCCTGTCTTATCTTTGTTACTGCCATTGATTTGATCCATCCCCAATGCATGACACCAACAGCGAGTTTTGGTTGCAAATCCAGATAAATGACAATAATCTCTATCATTGATCTTCGGTAATTGTTATTCATTTATAATCCCAAAAGAGTTAAAGTGGTCTTTTAAATAAATAATGGTCTAAAAACTCTTCATCGTTGAAATCATGTTTTTTTACAGGTCTTCAAGATGTTACAAAAGATCCAGACTACACAGATATTTACGACAAGCTCCCCATTGAAGCCCCAGGGGATTCGGAAATGGCAGAGGAACGAAGATTTTTTATGTCTCATGCCGACGATCTCATGGTACAGATGACCCTTTTCCAGAACCATGTTTCCCATTACAAAGACTTATTTGTAATGGACTCAAGTTGGGTTGTATCAAGTGTAGTCAAAGTTCTCGATGACAAACTTGACCATGTCTCGTACGAGCGGCTAAACTCACGTCTTCAACTTCATGAGCAGCTTATTAAGGAAAATCTCGGGAACAAGGCAGAAATAAGGCGGCAGCTGTATCTTTTGAAATTCATCGCGTACATGACCCCATTTCTGATCGGCATGAAAAAAAGAATGAAAATCCCTGACATATCAAGGCTACTCCCAAACTTAACAGGTATACACAATAATAATATATACTCTTGTATTAATTTGGGAATCACTTCACTTTTTTCTGAATCACAATTGTACTAAAGTCTGGAGTAATTTTGATTTTTATATATGATATACAAATGATAGATTTTCATTTGCTTTTATTAATCTATTTTCAAGTACATAGCTATATTTGGATTATACCATGGTATATGTATTGACCCAAGAGTTTTCAATTTATCGGTAATAGGCGAACATTTCTGTTTAGTTAATCAAAGTCTCCTGCATCAAGCATTGTTTGTTAAACAATCAACCACTTTAATTCTGTAAACTCAATTCGTGTGATTTGTTTGAAGTTTATATCAGATTTTGAAATAAATTATCTTTATATAACTCTTTGAAAATCTTACACAATTAACTCGCATGAAGGTTTCTTTTTAAAAATTCTATTTGAATATCATTAACATCAAGGTAAATAATAAATGTTTGCATGTAAATACTGAAATAGCGATTAGTTTGAATTGAGGCTTAGCAAATAAAATATTTGTTTCCGGTTTCCTGACCTGCCCTAACTTTTGGCACCAGACTCTAATTAGGAATTTCCTTTGGACAAATTTTAGTTACCATTGTAGTTTTTTTCCTTTTCAGTATATATTTTCAGTACGAAAAATGCATAAATGTTTTTAAAAAGCACTCCAGTTAATCCAGACAAAATGGCAACATTTTTAAATGTGAAAATGATATTAAGACACAGCTTGAACTAAAAAGAAAAAAAATCCTACCAACAGCACAATCAAAGTGTTGAACCTACTTTCTTTCTGTGGATTTTCACTTTAGTGACCAAAGAATTAATTTATCGTCTGTCCGCTTTCTGCTGGGTATGGATTTTCGGACCTATTTTTTGGCAGTGTGACCGGAAACAAACTATAACTTTTTTAAGCCTGAATTAACATTGGATCTTAGAGATTTTTAAACTACACATGTCTTTTTCTAACAGATAAACATTCTAAAAAAAGTAAGAGGAATGATGTGTTGCGTTACAAGATATTCATGTATGCATTGTGACTTACAAAAAAATAAATCACTGGTGTAATTTTTTCATTAAAATCTAACCTACTTGTTTTGACTTGAATTACACACAATATGTGTGATGTCACAGAATTTAAATAACAAAAAATTAAGATGGAGTCACAGACACTTTTGATAAACATTTTACTGATTATTATATTTATATATATATATATATATATATATATAAATATATTTTTCAACTTTTAAATTGTGACAAATCTATATGTTTCGGTTGGGTAAAAAACGTATGTAAAATTTATTAATTTAATTGAAATGTCATCTTTCTTAAACTTCAACTAATTCTTATAGTTACCACAGACAGTAAGTAATAGATTATCGCCTCGGGCATACATACATTCTCTGTCTTTTTTTCAATTTACACATATTTGGTTTTAAGTTTCAAAAGCTATATTAGAAATTATGGGCTATCTTTCTTGGGAGTTAGTCTTTTGATTCTTACATATGGCTCCAAGTCTAAATACCTGAAATTGATGTAACAACATTTAAATTGTCTTATAATGGACAAAGAAATTGGTCAAAATTTGTCATAAAATTAATATTCAGAGGATGTTAATATGTCCAAGACTCCAAGTTCATATTATTATCGAAACCAAATTGCCTGAATTTGATAAGATTCCTGTAAAATTATTGTGTAAACTCTCCTGAACCGTAAACATTGTCAGTTTCTGGTTTGTGTGGAATTTATATAACAAATTTTATAACCTGTGTTATACCTAATCATAATGTTTAACCAATTTCATTTATTCAACCTAAAACCAGATATTAGTGTTATTGTTTTCGCTGGAAGCATCAATATAAATAAGAGCAAAAACTTCGACCCTTCCCTATGATGGTAATAAAGGCCGATTGTTTAAGAACTTTGTAAAAGTTAACCACAATGTTAACAGAATTATTGTAAACTTTTAAAGCTGCACTCTCACAGATAAACCATTTTTACAGCTTTTTTATTTTTTCGTCTTGGACATAGCAAAGTTTTGCATAAATGTCTGCAAACCAATGATATAAGATTGCTGACAAAAAAATCAGATCGTAGTTTTTCATATTTCTGTCGAAAATTAATGTTTTATGGCTTAAGAATAATTATGCATAAAAGATCAACTTTTGGACTTAAAAATAAAAATCAGCGATCAAATTTTTTGTCAGCAGTCTTTTATAACTGGTTTCCATGGATTTTCGCCAAAAAATGTTCGTTCAAAGACAAAAAATAAAAAAGTTGTCAAAACTTTCAATCTGTGAGAGTGCAGCTATAGAGGTGAAATATCATATGAGATCTTCACAGTTCTAAACATATGGCCAATTGTAACATATTTTTGTTAAAAAAAATGCTCTTTTAGTTTTTAAGACAAATTTTATTTGAATATTAAAGTTAAACTTTGAATTAAATGAGTTGCACTATTTAAACTGAATATAAAATTGAATTAACTGATCTGATGATATTTTGTCATACGTTTAATGTTCCTATAATGGTCCAACACTGTACACAGTTATACTATGGGATAATCTTTATGGGCTGCATTTATTTGATATTATACACACATTTTTTTTTCATATTTGTATTTCTTTAAAAGCTCTGAAAAGCATTTAAAACTTCAAATTGTTGAAGTGCATTTAAGTTATCTGTAAACAAACATGGTTTGAATATGATTGTATTATCTCATATTTAAATAGACGCCGAGCTTTACATAAAATTTGCATTTAAACATTGATACTTATCTCCAATACAAAGTTCGAATTGACCGAAAAGTTCATATAGGCTACATGGCCAAAAACAATTCTGCCTTTGCATTACATGTGGGTTACATGTAATAAAACAGTAGGGTTGGTTAGTAGATTGACCACAGAGTTAGGAGGAGTTTCTTCTCAAAACGTTAAATGTTGTTTTTTCACTTTCTTCAACTTTCTTACCATATTTAAAAATGCCCGTAAATCGAATGAATTTTTTTTTTTGCAAAGATTATAAAGAAAACTAATTATTATATTCTGTATCTCACATAATGGTCTAATTGGTTTAAGATAGAAATATCTACAATACTGTATTGCAATGTATTGATGGAACGGATTTATATGTTTTGTTGACGATTTAAATCATTGCCAGTTTGGTAACCCAAAACAAACAAATTAATTATTTTGGCCTAAAGTTTGAAGTTTTCAACATGTTAGAATTGACAGGTTTTATTTATACTTCAAAGGATTATACACTTAGCCCTAATTCTACATAATACTGTCTTTTCAGTCCTTATATTTAAAGAACTTTAAAGCAAAATAGAAATATTATTTTATTGGTTTAAAACACTCGACAATGTGTCTTGCAAAAAGATTATTTATATTTGTTTACGGTAATGAGTGGTTGCCGAATTGATCCAATTATCTATATGCCCATAAAATCTAACAAATATTGCAGTATTGTTTTGCTTGAGATTTATTTGGTACAATAATTTAAAATGTTATTAAGGTATTAGGAATTAAAGTAGAAAAAATCGAAGCATTATCATTTAGAGTTAAGTACTAAAAATTTGTAGAAAAAATCGAAGCATTATCATTTAGAGTTAAGTACTAAAAATTTATAGAGTAACTAACAATTTTATTTTGGATAAAATTTCTTTCGGAGACTTGTTTGTCTTTTTTGCTTTTTTTTTATTTTTTTATATTCGAAGTCTTATTAAGAATTTAATCAATTATCCGGAATATTTTTTTTACAGATGAACAATAGTTACAAGTTATATTGGTACATTAATTTTCATTCATTTCTTCAGGGCCCGTGCACATAATTATGTTTTATTTCTATTAATGGCCTCTATTTCAGGTTCATATCATACTGAATGCAATTTCATTTATGTTATAATGCCAAATATAACATCATCAGCGAAATTGATTCCTGTGGAGGAAGAGTATTGTGCAGGCGATCATAATCAATTCAATTTTTTTGTTAACTGGATTTAACTCATTTTTGTTTATCTGATCAAATGCATTGAAAATAAATATTCTCTATAGCATAACTTCCTCCACAAGTCCTTTATTTGTTGACGATAACTTAGTTTGAAGGAGCACTCAATCAGTTTGTTAACAGAAAAAAATGAAAGAACTGTAATGTCTTATAGATACCTTGCACATGTCATATTTAAAGGGACCAAACACAAGATGATACAATTGCAAGACATTTTTTTTTGTCAAACACATTAAATTGCTATCGTTATGTACAACGCATTGAATCTTATTTAACCAGTATGCTCTATTTTTTAATGGGTAAACTCAGCTAAGTCATGTAAAATAATGTATTGTCGGCCTCATACTAGCTCGTATTGATTATTCTAGGATTTTTTTGAGGACATACTGTACTGGCGATTTGGGACGATCTGGTGTCTAGTCCCTTTAAGTCATGCCAATTAACTATATATCTTTGTTTAAGTCCAAGAATCAGACAAAATACCCATATTAAAAGAATTATTTATGGTATTATTCAAAATAAAATGATACAGAAAGGCAGGCAGTTACCAAAATGATTGTGTGCTTGTGTAGTATTAAGAACAGGTTTGGTTAGGGTACATTATTTAATAGCTATAATAGCATACTTTTATTTCATTGTTTTCCAAATTATGGAAAAAGTGATTTGTTTTATAGGCAATATAGCTGTACTAATTAATTTGTTGATTTTTTTTTTGCGACTAAACAGCCACAAACAAGTTCATGTGTGTGAATTTATCATACCCTAGCCAAACTACAGTAAGGATATTTAGTTCTAATCAAAAACATTTTTTTGTATTTTATGAGAACAAATTCATATGTTAAGCATTTTTATGATAGAATCACGATATCGAGGAAACAAAGGTGCGTACATGTAGCTAAAAATTACAATGACCTCATGTGGATTCTAAAAATAGGCATGTTTTAGCCGACTGCGAGGATCTAAAATGTGTTCCTATAATCATGTTAGTCAGATATTAAACTGAACAATGGTTTAGTTACTTATACTCTGGTAGATCTATATTTATGTTTTAAGTTATGATAAAAATGTATGTTTCATGGAAAATTGGATGTCCTTTTAGGTTAAACAGTTAAAAAGAAACAATGTCCAATGAGTGAATTCAATAGGAGTGGTTTATCAATGGGTCAAGTGAGGTCAATAAGAGAAAAGAAAAGGATTTGGAATGGTACAGGAGATGGTTTGGAATGGGGTTTTGGAATAGGAGAAGGTTAAGAATGGAACTGAGAGAGGGTTTGAATGGGAATTGTGAGGGTCTAGCAGGTGATGAGAGAGGGTTTAGAAGAGGCTATTGGAGAGGGTTTAGAAATGGGAATTGTAGAATGTTTAAAAGAGGTAATTGGAGAGGGTTTTGAAAGTGATGGGAGATGGTTAAGAAGAGGTAATTGGAGAGGGTTTAGAAGTGGTAATTGGAGAATGTTTAAAAGAGGTTATTGGAGTGGGTTAAGAAGGGGTTGAGAGAAGGTTGAAAAGAGGCAATTGGTGAGTGTTTTAAGGGGATTGGAGATGGTTTAGAAGGAGAAGGTTTAGAATAGGAAATTAGAGAGGGTTTAGCAGTGGTAATTGGAGAGGGTTTTGAAAGTGATGGGAGATGGTTAAGAAGAGGTAATTGGAGAGGGTTTAAAAGTGGTAATTGGAGAATGTTTAAAAGAGGTTATTGGAGTGGGTTAAGAAGGGGTTGAGAAAAGGTTGAAAAGAGGCAATTGGAGAGTGTTTTAAGGGGATTGGAGATGGTTTAGAAGGAGAAGGTTTAGAATAGGAAATTAGAGAGGGTTTAGCAGTGGTAATTGGAGAGGGTTTTGAAAGTGATGGGAGATGGTTAAGAAGAGGCTATTGGAGAGGGTTTAGAAGTGGTAATTGGAGAATGTTTAAAAGAGGTTATTGGAGTGGGTTAAGAAGGGGTTGAGAGAAGGTTGAAAAGAGGCAATTGGAGAGTGTTTTAAGGGGATTGGAGATGGTTTAGAAGGAGAAGGTTTAGAATAGGAAATTAGAGAGGGTTTAGCAGTGGTAATTGGGGAGGGTTTAGAAGGGGATGGGAGATGGTTTAGAATAGGCAATTGGAGAAGGGTTTAGCAGTAGCAATAGGAGAGGGCTTAGAAATGGTAATTGGAGAGGGTTTAGAAGTGGCAATTGGAGAGGGTTTAGCAGTGGTTATTGGAGAGGGTTTAGAAGTGGTTATTGGAGAGGGTTTAGCAGTGGTTATTGGAGAGGGTTTAGCAGTGGTTATTGGAGAGGGTTTAGCAGTGGTTATTGGAGAGGGTTTAGCAGTGGTTATTGGAGAAGGTTAAGAAGCGGATGGGATATGGTTTAGGAAGGGATGGAAGATAGTTTAAAAGGACATGAGATCAAGATAAGGAATGAATTGATTAGGGTTGTTTAGGAGGTCTGTGGAAGAGGGTTTAGAAAGAGATTTGAAAGGAATTGGAAGGAATACAAGAGCATATTAAAAAGGGAATGAAAGAGAGTGTAGAAGGCGTAAGGAAATGGATTAAAAGGATAAGGGTGGTTAGAAATGAAGTGAGAAAGTGTTTAGGAGAGAGTTAAAAAGTGATTGAAATGGTTTTGGGAAGGGGTTAAGACAGGGGTTGGGAGGTGATTGGAAGCAGATGGAAGAATGTTTACATGGGGATAAGTAAGGGTTTAGAAGGGAGGTGTTAAAAAGGGTAATGTAAAAGGTTTAAAAGGGGATTGAAGATGGCTCAGAAGGGAGTTGGAATGGGTGTTTAAACTGGGAAGAGATAGTTCAGAAGACAGGGCGGTGTGTGGGTTTAAAATAGGATGTGATAGAACTTAGAAGGGGAGGGGTTGTTAAGGGGATGGGATATGTTTCAAAGGGGATGAAAGAGGGTTTTGAAGCGATTGGATAATATTTTTAACATAAGAAGGGATTGATAACAGATTGGAAAGTGATGCAGTTGATGGGGTTAGGAATAAAGCAAGAAATGAATCCATGAAGCATACCTTGTTATATTATTATTAGTTTTTAATATTAATAATACTTATAGTATTCATCACCAATATTCTTCGAGTGTGCACTGCCCATATAAGGAATAATAACAATTGTAACAAACATTAAATTTTTAAAAATGTAATGATCCGTGTTTCATTACTAACACATACATCATACATGTATCAGATTACAATGTATATTCAATTAACTTAACTAGTTTCATTTATGCATTAATAAATTGTTAGTGATGAACATATTTATAATTTATAAAAGGAGATCAATTAATGCGTGCATTTTTGTAGATAACGCAACGCTTTATTATTTTGTTACATGTTTTATGTGAATTATCTTAAGTTACGATCTATATCTTTAGAGTGATTGACTTTTGTTTGAATGATCTTTTATTGAATACTGAATGGGTCAGTTTAATATATTCTATATATTAAATGGACTCTCTCACAGGCTTTATGTTTACAACATCTTTTTATGACTTTGTTCAAATTGTTTATTTTACTGACTTTAATGAATATATAAACACCAAACAGCAACTGGTGGTTATTCATTAGAGCAGAATTGTAAAAAGCTATGTCTAAATTTGGTCAATTTTCAACAGCATTACTATCGCTTTTTGGCACAATAAAGGATTTTTCTGTCACTTTTTTATTCATCATTAAATTAAACAATAGAGCTATTATTTTATTGTTGTTAGAAGCATTCGGTTCACATTTCACACAATATATATGCTTGCAATATCCGGTCTTATTAAAGCTGCACTCTCACACATTGACAGATTTAACAACTTTTTCATTTTTTTTGTCTAAGAATCGGTTGATTTTGGCATCAGTGTTTTCAAATCTGTCATATATATATTGTTTGGAAAACTGCTTAATGTTTCATTTTTCTTAAAGTTTAGTAACACTTTTAGCCATGAAACATCAATTTCAAGTGTAAATATTAAACACTGCAGATCTAATCTTTTATCAGCAGTAAATCACTGGTTTCAGACATTAATGCTAATTTGGCTCATTCTAAGACAAAAAATTAAAAATTGGTCAAAACGGTCAATCTGCGAGAAAGCGTTAAGGCCAGAGTTTTTTTATCTTTAGATTTACGGGAGATTTTTCAAAAAGTTGGGTAAGGAGGAGGAAATAAAAATAAAAATAAAATGCATAAAATGTCCCGAAGGAGAAATAAATAAAAATAAAATAGATTTTTCTCCGATTTTTTTTATTTTTTAAACCTTCTTATATCATGAAGACAAAACACACCTAACTTGTGTCAGCTATTTCATAGGCTGAACAAAGGGTGAAAGATCACCATAAAGTTTCAAAAGCATAATTAAAAGTTCCTTTTAAAGACTGAAAATATTGACCTCAACACTGTCAGTTCAAACGCCTATTGAAATTAGTTGTATATATTTGTTCGAATGCATCTATGCATATGTGGTGCATATATTATCAACCCATAGATTTTATGAAACATGTCAGTGTAATAAAGAAATTAAAATGGCCATTTCTAACCTTTTGCCCACAATATAAGCATATCCTTTCCATTGTGAAGTATTCAAACATTGAACAAAGTTTCAGACACGGTATTAAAGGAGGTCAAATGTGTTTTTCTGTCTTTAACGAATTAGCACCGTGACAATTTACCGTGATGTGGTTTTTATATAGAAAATATTACCAAATAAAGTCCAAGCCCTGATGGAAATTCCTCTTCACTTCGAAGTTTGACAGGGCTTACGGATACACAGACATTCAAAATCTACATTTATGTACTTCACCAAAGAAAATTCGGGAGCATTAAGATAAATTTGACAAGTGTTATATGTTTCAAAAAACCGGGTCTAAGAACTGATTTTAGAATCAGTCCTGAACAATATCCTTCCTATTCCAGCTATGCCCGTTGGCAATGAGCAACCGATCAGTATAACTTCTTGCACTGACTGCCAAATATCTTATGTTCAGATTTTTTTTCTGTCTTATCGGAAACACACACTATGTTATTATTACATCATTTTCAGTATTCTTTAACGATTTAAATTCTAGATAATTATTAAACTAATTAACAACTACGAACGTATCACGATACCTTGTGTTTTTCTCTTCAAAAATGTGATCGTTAAGCAGTGTGTTCAATGCTCCTCAGAGTCAAACTTAGAAAAAAATATCCATTTTGACTATGATGAACACGATATCATTTTGCAGTTTATGTTTGTCAGAAGCTATACATTTTTGCGCTGTAATCCAATTCATTCTTGTTAATATACGACGTGCGCCAATGACTTTTAATAGACAATACAACCCACGAATTTCTGTCTCCTTATTTTGCCCGGAAGTTGCGCAATCATTCCACGAATCGCGAACAACATACTGAATATACAAAAAAAATCACAATAAACACGCTTTAAGTTCTCCCCGGTTTGATTTAAATAAAGAAACATAAACATCGGAACGTCTTTGTAGTAAAACCTTTCAATATAGCTGCAGAAATTGCGAGAAAAAAGGTGTATTACATTAACTACTTTCACTTTTGACAGGACGTTGTTATGGTAACGGGTACCTGTTCTGTTTCCCCGCGTAGTTCCGACTGGTTTACGTGGTTTGTGCAGTAAAAAGACCGATAATGAATGACAATTAATACACCAGTTGGTTCTGAGATATGGGTTATAGAACACTTATTTTATTTTCTTCTTAACATTGGAACAACGTTCGTCGGAAAAAATAAAAATAAAACTACGAAAATGAATTTTATTTTTATTTGGGTTTTGCAATATTTAGGTACGGCGCTCCCGTAAATCAAAAGATATAAAAACTCTGGCCTAAACGTGAATGAGTTTCTTTTAAGCCTTGAATGAACTATTCTTTTACTTTCAGGTATTATATTAAAATTTACATTGTGAGATATACTGTTGACAATAGTTGCATACATTATTATTATTATATAAATGTAGAACTGTGAATGTAAATTCTAAAAATCATCCATAATTTATCAATAAGTTGCTGTTACCTTACCATTACATTGATACTAGTTTACGGTACTATAAATGCCCAAACAATTGCAACTGTGCAAATAACAGCAATATTTACATCAAGAAAGAACACTTTCTAATAATCAAAGTAGGTATTTATAGAGGGCAGTCATAATCTGATTTAGATCATATCAATTGAATAGAGATAATCCAATCTTTGGTAAAAACATTAATTGTTATTTTTTGGCCTGATGTGTTTGTTTGAGTGTTTACGGTAGCTGCGTGTGTGTGTATGTTTACATCTATTCAGGAAGACAAATCTACGTTACATTTTGTTATGAATGAATGTTTTATAATCTTATAAGTTTGAACTGCCAATGTATGACTTTATTGCAAAAACAGGTTTTTGGTTAATTCAAACTATCTGCATCAATGAGTGTTAAACTACTAACAAAGCAATCAAGTCCTTCACTTCGGAGTCCCTGAAAACAGCAGACTTTCCTTCTATAAAGGCAGCCATAAGTCTTGATTCAAAGTTTGTACTAGTCTTGGCTGCCTTTAACAAAGTTTGTACTAGTCTTGGCTGCCTTTAATTAAGTCTTGTAAAAGTTTGGGCTGTTTTAGCCATAAGTATTGAGTCAAAGTCTGTACTGGTCTTTGAACATTCTAGCTAACAGTATAGTCCCACCCTGGCAGGTCAAACTTATATCCATCTGCATCAATGTTTTACTAACAGATGTTATAACTTTTTGACAGGTTTTTCCCATACTTCCGCCAGTCCGTATTTGAGTAGTAAGTGACTATGAAAAATAACAGAGCAACTGCCTTAACACCCTGCATGGTTTACGTTTTGCCATTGACCCGTATTTAACGCAAATGGCTATTTTATTTAAACCAGAGTTTTTCATGATTTAGACATTTGATTTCGATTGAACATTTTGAACTGCTGTTTATTTTGTTGTGAATGTAGGGTATGAAAGAATTGCAGTTTATGTTTTTTTATTAAATTAAAAAATAGTTACTGTAAAGGCATACAATTTGATTAGACTTGATTTCTCAAAATTTACAGATATGTTTTTTTAGAAATGCAATATTGTACCCTGTTTAATGTTTTAACTTTGAAAGTGTACATTTTGCATTTAGAGACAATATATTAAGAGATTGAAATTTCTAGTCTTGTTTTTAATAATATTAGACCACTTTAAATATCAATGGTTTTACAGTAGCATTAGAGACTCTTTTGTTAATTCATTTAACATGAAATTTTGAAATTTTAAATTTAGTATTAATGGTTTTTAGCTTGTCTGTTTTGCAAAGAAAAACGGTCAATGTAATAACTTTGGTGTCACCAGCATGATTGCCAGCATGGTGATTTATTTTGCCTTGAGTAAGAAGTTTTTTAAGTTATTCCACTGAAACTTGGTGCACATATTGTCAGAGACAGTACACACATGTTTAAAATGACCTGTAACTCTAGCTTTAATAATTGGTAAGTTATGCCTCTTTTTTACTGAAATAACAATCCAGTGTCGATGTTCACGGGCGGCACGCTTTTTCATTCATTGGCCTGCATGTTTTAAAAAAAATTGACAGACGTTCAGTATTCCACAGGAATAATATTGCTATAAAAAAGGTTTATCTCTAGTTCTATTTTCATTTATTCACCAGTTTGTAGAAGAAATCTAAGCGTATTAAACACAGTCATAAATTAGAAAAAAATATCACCCCACATATATAGTAGATCATATATTTATGTTTAAATTTGCATATTTTAACCGTTGAAAACATATAATATACTATCAGATCCATGTTATAACGTATGAATGCAGGTGGAAAATAGTTTGAATGCATTATAAGAATTTTAACTTTCTTATTTTTTAGCGCAACTAATATTTGCAGTGAGTGAAAAGATATGTTCATGTTTTGTTCAGTTATTTCGTTACACAAGTGAATATTTTTGACAGCAAAATTTGTGTTATTGTTGCTTTATATTTTGTGTTTTAATTCCAGAGCCCCCATGCTAGATGTTCCTTGAAAACCCAAGATTTTGTTGTAGTGTAATGTCTGAATAATGTTTAACTTCAGATTTTTGTTTTTGAATAATTACTCTTTTGTTCAACTTCTTGAAGAATTATATTATTTAGGCTTATAACATGAAATCAGGTTTCAAACAATATACTGAAAAATTATTTTAGTTTATGCTCTAATATATTATATATATATATAAATCACATTTAGAATGTAAAATGTATTATATAAAATATCAAATTTGTATTGGGGTTATCAAAATTGTGACAGTGATAATGATATAAAATTGATATTATATCTTGATTTTACATTAGTCTCACACAAGTTATCTTTCTGTATCTTATGATAAATTTATTACATCCCTTGCTAGGGTGCTCAAATTGTCTCCCTTGATAACCTTCCACCAATTACCTCCCTTGCCAGGTGATGAATGCAGAACAGAGAGAGAGTTGCCACCCCTGATGTTAAGTTCAGACTTCAAGTGCAAGAACTTCAACTTTGGGAACCATTACTTCCACTTGCATGGAGGTTTGTATTTTAGTTTCTTTTATGTATGATTTTGATAATATTCATAAAACTGAGCTGCATAAAATTAATGCTGTTGTTAGTTATAATTTTTTTTTTTATTCCCCGCTGAATCGAAGGTTTCGGTAGGGGGATATTGTTTTGGCGTTGTTCATCCGTCCGTCATTCTGTCCATCGTTGTATGTTTGTCTTTCTGTCCGGTACCATATCTTGGTAGATATTGTTCAGAAAATGTTCAAACTTGGTCAGAATGTTCCTCTTGATCAAATCTCGACCACTTTTAAAAGTGGGTCACATGGGGTCAAAAACTAGGTCACTAGGTCAAATCTTAGAAAAATCTTTGGACATATTAGAGGCATTATATATGGTCAAATATTCATGAAACTTAATCAGAATGTCTTCCTTGATGAACTCTTGGTTGTTAATAAAACTGGGTCTCATATGATTAAAATTAATGACACTAGGTCTCTTGGAAAAATATTGTCCGGAACAATGTAATGGTTATGATTGGTCAAGTTATGTTCAAACTTGGTCATAATGTACCCCATGATGAAATATGGACCACTTAAAAAAGTGAGTCACATGGGGTCAAAAACTAGGTCACTACATGTAGGTTAAATCTTAGAAAAATCTTTGGAACATACTAGAGGCATTATACATGGTCAAATATTCATAAAACTTAATCAGAATGTTTTCCTTGACGAAATCTTAGATTAGTTTGGAACTGGGTAACATGGAGTCATAAAATAGATCAATTCTAATTGCTACATTATATACAATATTTTTTAATTTCAAACAGCTGCAATCAAACTCAAACTCATATATATATATATATATTTCACCAACAATTGATTTCCATTCCTTGACTTAGCCCAATCAGGCGGGGGATATCAATTCAACAAATTTGCTTGTTTTCTATGATTTCTTTTATGCATTAGTTTTCATATAAGACCAGAAACAGTATAACAGAATTCTTATTGCCCAATAATTAGCATGTGAATGAATAACAATGGTATTCCAATATATGCATGCTACTTATTGTACAGTAAGTGACTATTTGACATTTACACTTGTCAGTTTAACAATCTACCTGTACATTTACATTTGCCAGTATGACAATCTACCTGTACATTTACATTTGCCAGTAAGACAGTCTACCTGTACATTTAAACTCATCAGTATGACACTCTACCTGTACATTTACACTCGTCATTATGACAATCAACCTGTACATTTACATTCGCCAGTATGACAGTCTACCTGTACATTTACATTCACCAGTAAGACAATCTACCTGTACATTTACATTCGCCAGTAAGACAATCTACCTGTACATTTACATTCGCCAGTAAGACAATCTACCTGTACATGTATGGTTGTCAGTATAACAATCTAACTACATTTACACCTGTCAGTATGACAATCTACCTGTACATTTACAACTGTCAGTATGACAATCTACCTGTACATTTACACCTGTCAGTATGACAATCTACCTGTACATTTACACTGTTCAGTATGACAATCTAACTACATTTACACCTGTCAGTATGACAATCTACCTGTACATTTACACCGTTCAGTATGACAATCTAACTACATTTACACCTGTCAGTATGACAATCTACCTGTACATTTACACTGTTCAGTATGACAATCTAACTACATTTACACCTGTCAGTATGACAATCTACCTGTACATTTACACTGTTCAGTATGACAATCTAACTACATTTACACCTGTCAGTATGACAATCTACCTGTGCATTTACACCTGTCAGTATGACAATCTAACTACATTTACACCTGTCAGTATGACAATCTACCTTTACATTTACAGGTATTATGATTGACCATGAGACAGATGACCTAGTTGAAGATCGGCAGTTTGAAGAAGTGTATGATAGCACCATGTCAGAGGCTTCAACGTTCCTGAGCAAACTTCTTGACATGGAAAACACAATGTTGGACCATTACAAGGTGCCAACTGTCACTGTCAATGGAAAGAGGTAGGTCAGGGCTTAGGAATGTTTGTGTGTGTGTGATGGATATATGTGCCTGTATAAATTGTGACGTTGTAGGTAACAACATACCCATCTGTCTGAGATAGATTGCTGAACTACTTGTAAAACACCTGACTGTCAACCCATGGGTGTCATGTTCAATCCCCTATCATCACTGTAAAGAGGGATTTAAACACAGTTTCATGGTTCAGTACTAAAATAAACTTGTATGGGTTAATGAACCAGGTTATCTCTTATGAAGGGTACACTTTGTCCAGGCACTATGCCCACCATCTAACCAATAATACACGCACTGAGGCAAATGCCCATAGAAAGGCCAGTGGTGTGGTAAAATAAATAATTTTCTGCAATAAATAGTATTGGGAGTGAACATGACAATGATTTTGGTTCATTATCCTCAGCTAAGGTATATTTCCTTCAGTTAAGCTTTTTATTATATTCAACTAATTTAGTACTTCATACTTATGCTTTGACTAAATGACAAAATATTATGTACACATTCATTTATTTCAGCTATTACGTGATGTGCCTGGACTTCGAGACATACTACACAGGGAACCCCCAGAAGCCTCTATGGGTGCGCGTGTACCACGAAGAGCTCAACAAACTCAAGCCCAAAAAACTGCCCATGAGCGACCTTCACCTTCATGAGCAGTTTAAGAAATACTTTGGCTATAAGAAGGCCATTAAGTGCAAGGTACCTTGAAATTAAATTAATTCAAGTTTGTGTTGGTCTAGTATGCTCAAAGAAAAAGCTTGGTGATGTTGTTGGATATGGCGTCTTCATCATCATGCAAAAACAATAAACTGACCATTACTAAAAAATATTAAAAATGTTCACATAAACCTAGTAGACATGTAACCCGTGACGATACACATGCAAGCCCCTTAGTTCAGGCTTCAATAGTTTTTAGTTATGTCCCTTGACCAATTGAGAACATGGAAGAGTGTCAGCATCTGTTTGTTATACTATTGTTAAAGACTAAAATATATTTAAACACAAGACAAGAGAACAGCATACATATAAAACAAATACTTGTATTGTATACTTGATGTGCTTGCATGCACTGATTGGTTGAGAGCTAGGTCTACAAAAATGTGTAGACTCCTCAGAAGTATGTGTAGACCTGTGATCAATTTATTTCATTATAACTGCAAAGAAGGAAACTTTTTATCAAAATTACCATAAAAGTATACAAAATTTATAAGAAGTGTAGACTGGTATTCATGTATAATAGATTAGGTTTTCTGACCTCGGAGTGTAATGTGTTGACTGAGAGCTTCAACACCATTCTGTACTTGTATGGTATTTCTTTTGTGGTTAGAAAGCACCATGTAACAATTCCATCCACTTTTTTCAGACTCCATACAACGGCCTAAAAGAGTGTGCGAAACGAGGTTTGGTAGCCATGTTTTCCGCCCTGTGTCGTAAGATGATGCAAGCCTCTAGGTTAGGCAAGCAGGATGAACACGGTCTATCACTGCTGCACTACGCTGCCATGAATAACCACCCGCAAATCATCGCTATGCTCCTCATGCAGTCGATGGACGTCAACGTTAGGCGGAACAATATCATGGGCACAGGTGGGCGATTCTCGAAATTCATTATTTTTAGAACAACTTTTTACTGTATTTTATGCATGACAGTTACAAAACTTTACAAGAAAAGTTGAATAAGTTCAGTTAAATAAGATTTGTTTATACTTGTGAGTATAATAATCTACTGACTGACATTTTGTATCTGTTTTAATTGCTAGATATAATTTCCGTTCTTAGTAAGTACCGAAGTAAATTGTTATATTTTTATATTATTCCAGGTTTTGCTTTAAGTTTACAGAAACTATTTAAACAAGTTTATACTTCAATTTCATTATTTGATAAATGCTCTTGTTATCTATATGGGAAATAAGGCTTTCAGTGTGGCATAGCTAGAAAAACGTATTAATCAGTGTAAGGGAAAATACTCAGAGGAAATATATAGTATAATATATGTATCGGAATTCTATATTGTGTGGCGCATCATGGCATTTGGAGTCAAAAGTATACAAAAAATGGAAAAAAGTAGTTATTGACAATGCAAATTCTTATTGGTGGGAAACTGTTTCGAATCAATGTTAAATGAGGGCTAAATCAAGGCTAAATCAAGGTTAAATGAATGCCAAATCAGGCTCAAACAAGGCCAAATTGATATTTCTTGCTTTGGGTTAATTAGAAAGCCAGTGATGCAGCACAATTATAATTATATGTTATATCTTTTTGTATCTTACGACTGGTTCATTTTCTTCTCCTATGATAGTTATGATAACCAATGGTTTGTTGACTCTCACTGGTTATTGAGTTGGTTTTAAGGTCAAGGTGGTTATGGTTGCAAACATGGGAGTTAGCTTTTCTTATCAAGTTAAACATCAAGTTAAATATTAGTGATCAAAAGTTATATCTTTTTTTCAAACTTCGTGAAATCCGAGTCATAAATCCTGACTCACTGGAAACATTATGGTTATTTATATCACAGTGATGGTATCTGTAAAAAATTTTTATAAAATTTATACAATATTTTGTCTCATCTTGAACATATCCTTTGGTTAACTGTGAATTTACGCTTCAAATACTTGTTATTAACTCTTTTGTTTCCACATTGGATCAATGACAATTTTGATTTAGTCATAAAGAAATCTTTGACAAAAGCGACCATTAAGACATCAAATGCATATATTGTAATACTACAATCTACTGTGTAATAATTAGGGGTCGACACAAAGGGCCGCAAGAAACCGTTAGGTGACATTGGCACAGGTAATGTTGATGTAAAAAAATCCCACCTGCACGATGTCATGCCATGCCATTGTGTTTAATCAGTTGTGTGAAAAAATTGATGTGAAAATTACCCTCCTTCACAATTTACTTGCCCTTGTTTATGTTTGCCATGCATTTAATTGTCCTTTCAAAACAGTGATGCAATTCCATGTGAATGATATGTTTATGCAAAATCATTGGTCAAATAGTTCAACAGAAATGGGAAATTAATAGATGTAAATATTTCCTACTTTCACATTTGAATTGCCATCATCCATGCCTTCCCTTCGTTCAGACTAAGCCATTGGTCCAATTCCTCGTGCTTCAAAACAATTGTTGAAATTCCCTGTGACCTTCATGATGTTCATGCCCTAACTCATATGTGCAATGTGTTCATCAAAACCCATTTAGTCGCAAACCTTATTGGTTTTAATTTGTGTCAGAAGTTTTCAATGCCATTATTTTATTTTCTCATTAAAACTGAAAACAATTATGGGAGTAATTGTAGATGATTTAGAAAAAATGGGTTTAGTATCCATTCAAGATTATTTTGTTTTGACAATTTCACTTGATCAGCTTTAAATAACTTTAATTTTGATTGGTTGGTTCATCAGAGGGTGGAGAAAACAAAGGAACCAGTGCACCGGGAGGAATGACCTACTACTTACTGGAAATATGTAAACATTTGCATAAATTATGCAAATCATATGCTAATTAGATAGTTTCCCAAGAGGACACAGGAATAGGAATTACTATAAAGCAATTGTGAAGTTTCCTTACTTTTTTTTATATATAAAGTACTTGAACATAAATGATTATAGTTGAAAACTAAGATAAACAATGTCTGAAATTCATGTATGACGTAGGATATAATAATGGAGACTTTCAAAGCCTTAAGTTTTCAAGCATGTTTTTTTTATCAAATATCACAATAATTGTGATTAATTTCACAACTGTTTTAACTGACAAGTTAAATAAGTTCACTTTTAAAATATATGCTCAGTCACTTCATATCTGCCTAGATGTTTCGAGGTTTATAGCTTCCCTTCCTCTCAACTCGTCTTTATGAACAATCGTACAACACGTATCAATGAAAAAAAATTGTTTGATCATTTAGTAAGTCCAAGTTTTATATGCAAAGTTTTTTTGTTTTTATTTCTTAACTTAAACATTAATGGTTTCGTGTTAGAAACAATTTATTGTCTTTTTTAGAAAAAAAATGTAACTAAGCAATCGTAAGATAATTTGTTGTAAGTCTGTTGTTAAGGCGAGTTCATAGGTCTTTAGCAACTAACTTTCTTTACTTTCAGACGAGAAATCATTAATGTCTACACACCTTTATTATTACAATATATATTAATTAAATTGTGCTTTTTCACTTTTTCATATGCATTTGTAAGCTTATGTTGCAAATACATGTGTTTTTGTCTTTACTGCTTTCATCTTAATATGCCTGTTAAAAGGGCTTATAATTGGTGCTTCTTAAAGTGGAAATCACACAAAGTTTGTTTCATAAATAGAGTTTCATTACAAAAGTATATAATTGAATTACCCATCTTAAGATGATAGTATTTTCTTATCTTATTTTTCAAAATAAAAGTGTACTTTTCTTTTAAATAAATCAATGATTTAAAAAAAAATGAATTAAAATGAAAATCATTCAATTCCATAAATAAGTTGAATGTAAATATTTTAACCTTGATGGTTTATAGGATCTAGGGCAGCAAGTGCAAAAGATTCTAGAGATGTTGTCATGGTAACACCAGTGCCAGGGTCACAAGGTACACATGTACTCAAATGACCTTTGACCTAAATATTGCTTGACTCTTTACCTAAATATTGCTTGACTTTAACTTAATGGTGTCATAGTACTTACAGTGCTAGAAGTTCAATATACACATGTATTCAAATGACCTTTGACCTAAATATTTCTTGACTCTTTACCTATTGCTTGACATTAACTTAATGGTGTCATAATAACTAAGTGCTAGAAGTTCAATATACACATGTACTCAAATGACCTTTGACCTAAATATTGCTTGACTCTTTACCTAAATATTGCTTGACATTAACTTAATGGTGTCATAATAACTAAAGAGCTAGAAGTTCAAACATGTACTCAAATCAGCTTGACCAAGCTATTGCTTGACTCTTGACCATTACTTTTGCTTGACCGTTGACCTAAATATTGCTTGACATTTGACCTAGGCATTACTTGATATTTTACTTAATGTTGTCATGGTTACTCCAGTGCCCAGGCCACAAGTTACACACATTCTCATATTTGACCTCACTATTACTTGACCATTGACCTTAATATTGCTTGACCTGTGACCTAAATATTGCTTGACCTTTAACCTTTATATATTGCTTGACTTATTACTAAACATTGTCACGGTTAGTCTAGTCCTGGAGTCATGAGGCACCAATTTACTCAAATGAATAGCATAGACATTGGCCTAAATATTTTCTGACTGTTGACCTTAATTTGACATTTGACCTAAATCTTAATGTTGACTGACCTTTGTTTTTTGCGTGGAAATTATAATGAAAGTAATTATTGACCTTTGTTATGTGATGTTATGCATTAAACCTATGTTTTAATTTTTAAGTGATGAAATAATATGTATACGAATAATACAAGTAAAATAATTGTGTTTGTTCCACTATGTTAGAATGTGATGTGATTTAACTTGCATGACCGGTTTGTGTAATTAATTGACGTTACAGGAGATTTTTTTTTTCTTTTTGGCTATTTTGCAAATGTTCAGTAGCATTTTTGCTATAATGCAAATGTTCGAAAGTATTTTTGCTATTATGCAAATGTTTGCTATTATGCATATGTTCGATAGCATTTTTGCTATTATGCAAATGTTCATAGCATTTTTGCTATAATGCAAATGTTCAATAGCATTTTGGCTATAATGCAAATGTTCAATAGCATTTTTGCTATTATGCAAATGTTCATAGCATTTTTGCTATAATGCAAATGTTCAATAGCATTTTGGCTATAATGCAAATGTTCAATAGCATTTTTGCTATTATGCAAATGTTCAGTAGCAGTTTTACTGTTATGCAAATGTTCAATAGCATTTTTTGCTATTATGCAAATGTTCAATAGCATTTTGGCTATTATGCCAATGTTTATAGCATTTTTGCTATTATGCAAAATTAATGTTCAGTAGCATTTTTTGCTTTTATGCAAATGTTCAGTAGCATTTTTTCAGAAGGAATATATACAAAAGACCTTAAATATTTGAACATCATATATCTTCAGCATATTGAAAATACTCTGTCTGACTGTTTGATCTTTCACAGCTTTTTCGTGTCATGTAATGTTTACAATATCGTACCTTTGAAATCATTGTAAACAGTCATGACCCTTTGTAAACAATGGTACCCTCATTTTACAGTGATTTATTCATTTATTAAACTTATTAAAACCATATATTGTTTCAGATCCAACATGGTCCGTTAATTGTACACCTGCTTGACGGGATATATGGTGCTAATAAGTCAATATAAGATTAATAAATTGTGAAAATGCCACTTGAGGAAAGATATTATATACCAGCAAGTGTGTACTCAAAACTTCGCTTTCAGGTTTTTTGATAAATGCGTGTAGCGCCAAAGTATTTGGTTCCAATGTTTGGTCCAAGTTGATTGTCCTTTATTGCATTGTTTACTGGACATATACTTTCAAGAGAGCTTTTAGGAGAAGATTATGAATGTTAAAAACTTTCAAGTTTCAGAATTTGTTGAAAAGATAAACTTTGTCCATTTTGTTTAAGTATTTCTGTACATGTTTACATCAATAACAGTATAAAATCACAACAAACATGGATTTTTCCTTCTTTTGTGATTACAATGTGATTTTTGTTAACAGCTTTAAAAACGGATAAGGAATTACATAAATGATGTTATGGTTTTTATCGGAATAAAAAACATGGATAGAAGGGAAATGGCGTCCAGTATTTCAAATTTGATTTTATCTTTTTTCAGTCAGAATGCATTTTATGTCTGTCATTGCATACAAACTATCATGAGCATTCTATGAATTGTCAGTTTTAATCCATTGGATTAAAAGAAAATCATTAATTTTAAAATGTGTTTTCTAGCTTCATATAATGAATATAGAATGACAAATGAGGTTTTTGGTACAAAGTGTTTTTTTTTTTACAAGATAAGAATCAGAATAATTAATAATGTATGCAATTTTTATGTAATTTATTAATATAATACAAATTCATTTGATTGACTTTGTATCATTAAATGATCACGCATTTGACATGATGAAATATATACATTGATTATTTGATATTAAGGGCACACTGGTTGCAACGCAATGGCAGAAATAGCAGAGTATGAATTATTTGAAAAGAAATAAGGAAATAAGGAAAATAATTATATAAATTCTTGAGAATGTTTCACTAACCCCATTGGTGTGGAACTAATATGGACACAGGTATATTT
The DNA here is from genome assembly GCF_026914265.1 of Mya arenaria. NCBI lineage: Eukaryota > Metazoa > Mollusca > Bivalvia > Myida > Myidae > Mya > Mya arenaria. The sequence goes on from NC_069122.1 coordinate 46,737,311, forward strand.
AACTAGTAAACTTTCTTTTATATGTATGTAGCTTTCACAAAAACTAACGAAACAAACTAAATACATGAACATGGTTAATTCATACATTTTCATGTATCTGATTTTGATTCCTTAATTCTGTATTGTAATAAGTCATTTTACTTGATATTATACTTAATTGAATATTAAATGGAACATAAATAATGTAAACATTCCAACATGTATTATTTAATGTTCAATTCAAGGTATGCTAAATTGTATAATATATTGACAATTATTTCATAACTATGCATACAAAAAATCATGTTAATGTTTGGTTCATTTTTTATGATTTTGACTTTTATTTTTTTTTATTTAGCTATTTTTCAATTTCCCATAAGTTTTCTTTTTTCATATCCATTCCCAACTCTGAAAAAAATCATAAAATTCAAAAATTAATTTCTTTATAAACGCTGATTCCAGGTCCTACAGCAATACATGTGGCTGCAAGGTGTGGTGCCCTGGATACGGTTGCCTGCTTATTGGGTAACTTTGCCAACATTCTGGCAACTGACCAGGATGGCTGGGCACCGATCCACCATGCTGCGTTCTTTGACCACTATCCGGTGGTCAAATTGATGATCCGGAAAAACAAGGGATTGATGGAATTGGTCACGAAGAATGAGTAAGCATTTATTGAAATTTCAATATCTTGTTTGAAACATAGTCATTTACAGGTTACTCAACAATGAGGTCTTAAATTGAAAAGAATAAGATCCTCCTGTCTTTCTAGGACAGAGGCCTACCATAAATATTACAGATCTTAAACTTCCGGCATTCTAGAATAAATGCCCTTATTTCAATTCAAACAAGTGTTGTTATTATTTCCATACATAGTGAAACCAGGTTGTCCATTACTCCGGAAACAATAGAACATAAATATTACAGATCTTAAAGCTTAAATCTACAACAGGAATATTTAATGCCACATTTTGTCTTATAAGACATATTTTATCACCAATACTCTTATCTGCAAGCTCTTGAGGCTTATCAGTATTATAGGGTCTTATAAGCCTTTTGGCTGACTATTAGATACTTATGAAAAAAAAACAACAACATCACTTTACATTGAATTAGTATAACAAGCTTGATTTCTTTTTAGGCTGAGATCAACACCAATTCTCCTGTCCGCCAGCTCAGGGGGCTTATCAGTATTGAAGGGTCTGATAAGCCTTGGTGCTGACTATAAGAGGGTGGATGGAGAGGGGAATGGAATTGTGAGCCTGGCCGCTATGAGGTTCCACACAAATGTTCTAGAGTATCTGATAGAGTGGAACAGCCCCGATGTTCACGTATGGGAGATACTTGTTGGTGAGTTGAACTTGACACATTTTTTTATGAACTCAGCTCATAATTATATTATCAACTGAACTTGCTTGGAACACAAAAGTAAAACTATTTTAGTGTCTTACTTATATTGTATAAGTTAAAATAAGTGAAAAATTATGTGTTCTCTTACAATGTTACGAACTGTAACACATTTTGTTGGAGTTTGTATTAAACATGTGCAATAAAGTGAAGCTTCATTGAATAAGATTCACCCTGTTGTCTGCACCCACTGAACATGTTTGATAGTTGGTGGTTGGGGTGAGATTTAAACCTAATGCGCAGTCAGGAGTAATGGTGACAGAATTTTCAAACACTAATTAACTTGATTTAAAAACTTTGCTTTAATCTGAAACCCCAAAATTGAGCAGCCTGCGATAAAACCAATACTTTGTCAGTCAAGTCTGCCATGTTAGTCATGATAAAACGCAGAGCATAATTGAGTACAGGGGGTTTCTGATAATAGGTATTGCTGAACAGAATTTGATTTCCGTATGAAAGTCATCAATGGACTGTGTGTCACAGAAAACTGTAATATGGAAGAAATAGAAGAATGTATTTGATTATAATGGCTATTCTCACCTCCATTCCAGGCATGCTGAAGAGCGACGATCTGAAGAAAAAGGACAGTGCGGTCAAGTGCCTCGAGGTTCTCTCCACCTCCAAACCCGATCACTGGAGATCTATACTTGACGCAGGTAGGAAGCATGATTCCACATAATGTTAAGATAAAGTTATTAATATGTGTAATCTTGCATGTAGGATATTTGTTGTATTCCAAGTCAGTTCAATGGAGATCTATAATTGACCCAGGTTGGGTGCCTGATTCCAAAATGAAGAGTGTTATGTTTACGACTAATGTTTAAAAGTGAGTTCAAGAAGTTCAGAAGTTTGTATATATTTATCTAAGATCTGTCCACCTCTAAGTACAACCTCTAAAGATCCTTTCCAGAAAGGCTTTCACCCGATTATGATTACGAGGGTAAACAATCTCATCCCCAAAACTTGATAAATAGGTTGCTGGAATATTGAGTGTTTGTAAAAGCCTTTTTGGAAATAAGTTAATTGATACTGAAATACGCCTGTGGAAGGGCTTTCATGCCTTTAGGAAGAGTTTGCAACAGTAGCGCCACTTGTTTTTGACGGGTTTTTGTTGGAGCAGCAGAGGTTATTGTACGTTTTTGTAAGTGTCAAAACTAGTAAAACAAAATTGAATTTAGTTTTCATTTAAAAAGTTATCATTTCGCAGTGTTTGTTTAAATGTGATTTGTAAGGTATGTTACAGTTCTAAAAAAATTCAGAAAATCGCAATTGAAAGTGACTTGGGTCACACACACATTTAAAGTTATCAGCGTATGATTGAAGGCCTTTTTGCCTCCTTTTCGTGTCAAAAAATTCCCCTTAACATTCGCACAAGTCATAAATTTACGAGGGCATTTGAAAGTTAAATTAGTGTGAATTAGGTGACAATAGTGTCTGAAAACTTTCACAGTTGCAAAGCATAATTTTCAGGGAACAAACTACATTTAGAGTACGAAACAAGTGATTTGTAGATTACTCAGTCGTATTTATACAAGTTTAACAAAACTGGTTAGAATTATATGTATAGGAAGGGAAAATTTTTAGAAACATGAAATTGAAAACAGCTACCATAATTGTTAACCCTTTGCAATACCGCTTGCAGCATTGACTCGATGCAGGGCAAATTATAGCAATGAACACTGTGTGCTTTATGATTATATTGAGGGGTATGTGAAAAATAGACTAAAAATATAATGTCTGTAGGGTAAGGAAAAAGCGTGGCGCATAGCATATAACATGTGGTGGGTTGTGTACATCAATATTGAGGACAGTGTTTAATAAGTAGAATGAATTGTTGAATAAGTAAATATTGTTGTAATTTATCCTAACACGACGGCTTATAGCATGTATAAGCTCCGCCTACTGGTACCATTCTGATATGGGAGTTAATGTATAGATAAAAACATAGAAACCACTCTCCAATATTGTACAAACAATAGTACTTGCTTTTGGCATGATCATCGAATAGCATTTGTTTCACAATCATGCATATTTAATATCCTTTTTGCATACATCATATTTTTATTTTTATTTTTTTTATCTTCTAATATAATTATTATATGGCATGCATGATTGTGTATTACTACCGTAAATGTCCTATTAGATGCGCATGCCCTGTTAGATGCACAGGATATTTACAGTATTTGGAATAAAATTAAATTTGTTGATCAATAATCATCTTCACTGTTTAGTGTTTTCTTGATAATATTTCAGTTATGATAGATTAAAATCTATCTAATAGTAAGAATATATTGACAATGTATAAAATCTTAATGATTGTGAGGGCGGATCAAGCCCTGGTCAGTCATTCAAATTTTACACCATATGTTCAGACTTTGGATCGTAATGTGTTTTCAGCGGGCAGGGAACCAAGTTATGAAGTTATGTCTGTTAATTTTATAAGACTGCAATTCTATAGCCAATCTCATTTGCAGGAAATATAGGTTATAATCCAATGGTTATTTGTTGTCAATCTTTGTTGCACTTTGCATGAAAAATTGTAATATTTTGCTTATTTTTCTTACTATTCATATCTATGCTAAAAGGATATTTGTTAACTGGTAAGTCTTTTGTAGAACCCATCTAGAAATTCAAAATGTAAATGTATAATTTCAGTTACTGAACATGTTGTAAATTCTATGTTGTATTTTTTCATCCTAAATATTTAAGTTAAAAATTGAATATTCTGATACTATGTAGTTCATAATAATTATATTTATTTTATTTAAGGCCAATATAAAATATTGCTAGATTTTCATACAAATTATTTTCTAAATGGGGGCATTTTATTGATTATTTTTGATAGATGCTCTTTCTTATTGCATAAGGGGCCATATACATGTGTTTCTAGATGAACCACGAACAAGATCGTAACTATTCTCCTTTTATACATGTGAATGTTTACACCAACACCGGCTGGTATGAATAAATGCCATTCCTGAACAATACCGGACCAATTTGAAATACAGACCCCAGTTCAACATTTTTTATTTGTGTGAATGAAATTTAAGGGGTCCAAAAGAGAGGGGGCAGAGATGAAAATCTAGCAATTAATTTATAGTCACCTGATTAGTTTCGTTTTTTGTCATTTTTTCACTTTATGATTTAACTTCTAAATAATCACACATTCTATTAAAACATCACATCCACAAAGAAAGTTTCAGTGTAGATCAGATGCATGTTTACCATATATCAGGAAAAAAATATATTCTCCAAAAAAATCCATAATATATATTCTCCAAAAAAAAGCAAAAATCTTCTGATAGTTATATGGCGCAATGGCAAATATTTGTCCTTGATAATGAACAAACTTTAAACAAAGTGAATAATATATGTTTAAAAACTTGATTCTAATTGTTATTTTGAATGTATCATTCAGAATGTTTTTTCAAAAACTTTTAATCAGAAAGTCATACTGTCAAAAATTATTCGAATATGCCAACATTGTTTTAGAATTATTTTAGAGATATGATATATATATGAAATATAATTTCACAGTGCAGAATTATGTTATTCACGAAGCATTCGAGAATGTCTGATCAGTAACGTCTAGCTTGTGATAAGGAAATTTGACTTGTATTCGTGAAACACTCAAGAATCTACTAGTTTTTCTTGAAAAGTGCCATTTTTGGAAGTTAAATACCATAATTAACTGTTATTTAAAGAATGTAAAAAGTAAGTAGACCTTGGTGTAATTAATTCATATGAAAACAACTGGATCAATTATTGTGACAAATTATGCCTTATAAAAAATAGGGTAATTTTTACTAAGTTGATTAGATTTTGTGAATACAGGCCCACATGATCTGCAAAATGATATCATCAACACAACAATGTAACATGTTCTTTAAAATCTTGAGGAAATAACACCTATTTATCTGCAAGTATGTCCCTTCATATTTTTTGCGTTCATTTCACATTTCATGAAGATTTTATTCTTAGCCTTATCGTTCATTCTTGTTCATAACAGAGGGTGTACCCGCGCTGGTTGACCTTCTGAAGATCGAAAACGAGGAGCTCCAATGTGTTGCTGCGTCTGTGCTGTGCAACATATCAGAACAGACAGAGGTTCGACAGGCTCTCACCAAGTGCAAATCTGGACCGATTCTCATTAAATTATTGGGGTCACCAGTGGACGATGTCCAATCCCGGGCAGCAATTATCTTGTCCGACCTTGCCTGTGTCGAGGGGAATCAGGAATTGATCGCGGAATGTAACGGAATCGAGCCACTTGTCAGTCTGATGGAATCGGAACTGGAAGATGTGTTAGTGAATGCCGTAAATGCTATTCGAGTCCTGTGTGAAAATAACAGTAGCAACAAGACCCTCGTGTCGGAGGCACATGGCATCGAACCACTAGTGGAGTTTCTTACTGTTGACTCTGGTGAGTTTTCCTTGTGCAAGAACTTTTTATGCCCCCACAAAGTGGCGGCATATAGGGTTGCCCTTGTCCGTACGTACGTCTGTCTGTCTGTACGTACGTACGTCCCGAAGATTGTTTCCGATCTTATTCTTGAAAACCGTTTGTCCAATCCTCACCAAACTTTAAACACATGTTTGTGACCATAATATCTTGATCAAGTTCGATAGTCATGGAAATCGCTTTAGTCATTTAGGAGTTACGGCCCTTTTTTGCCAAAAATACTTCAAAAATATATGTTTCCAATCTAATTCTTGAAAAGTATGTGTCCAATCCTCACCAAACTTTACATACATGATTGTGACCATAATATCTTGATCAAGTTCGATAGCCATGGAAATCGCTTTAATCATTTAGGAGTTAGGGCCCTTTATTTCCCAACAATACTTAAAAAATATCATCTCGATGTAAATGAGATGTGGATCCAACAAGTTTTTTCCTGCCTGAATGGCGCCATATAACCTATACAGTCTTGCGATGCCGTAAAACCCAACTCAACTCAACTTATCCTATATGTGCAGATTATCCTGAATAATCATTATGGCTTATTTTCTGTGACAAAAAATCGAAGTGGGGGCATCCGTGTCCTATGGACACATTTCTAGTTTTTTGTAAGATGGATTTCATTTATTGATACAGAAGGTTTCAAACATAAACAAAAAAAATTAGTTGAGTATCTAGCTAGATGCATGGAAAACATTTTGAAACTTTACTGATGATTATGTACATTGTTTAAGCTCACTTTTAAGCTTTCTACAGAACCCTAATGTATTTATACTTATTTTACATGCTTTCAAATTCATTGTTTAATTTAAGATTATAATAACGTCTTATATATACCTTGATTTGTTTTGACTGACCTTATCATTTACAGCTATTCTGCAAGAAGTAATTGTGCCCACAATAGTGGCGTAAACATAAGGACATGTCGAGAACGACATTATTATCTTTTCTTATAATTTACAGCAATCCTACAAGCAGCCACTGCAGCGACAATAGCGGCGGTATCCTCGGGACATGAGGATAACCAGAACAGCTTGATGGAAGAGGGAGCCGCAAAGTAAACTGTTTTGATATTTACCCGACATGTCCTTATTGACATTACATAAATGGGAACCTCTGCCATTTTCACTTATCAGAGGGTGTTTGTCAGAGGGGAATGAAGGAAACCATTAGATTATACAGCCATATGCTGTCGTTTATTGATGAAATATAATCCTTTCAATGTTAATAGAATGGTAAAATGACAACCAGATTTGTTTTAATTGAAGTGCTGGGTGCATGTCATTTTTTTAAGACTTGACAGTGTGTTAATAGTAAATAACATTGTGGTCATTAATAATATTCATGCTGTTTAAGCGAGTAGTATACTAAAGTGTTAGTGATAAACAAACTTATTTACGATTTAAACATTTTCATTGCCTTTGGAATATCTGCCAAGCATTTGCAAAGGGATCTAAAACCTACTATTGTTTGGTAGTGGCTTTAGAAAATAATTTAGAAAAATGCCATGTTTTATTTGATATCTATTGTTTCGTTAATTTCAGACCACTGGTAGATCTCATCAAAGGGAGGAACGTAAGGGTACAGGTGAAAGCGGCAAACGCTCTGGAAGCCATGGCAACCAACAACCAGCAATGCCAGAAAGCGTTCTTGGATCTTGATGCTCCAAGAGTTCTTATAAAGTTGTTGAAGGTAGATAGGAACTGTGGCATTCATTTTGTTTATAAACGACCAACTTTGAAACTTTCTTTTTATGATGCATGTTAAGCTAGGATGATTGAGTCTATACGTTGATGGTTTCATGTAAAGGATGCAAGGAATTTCTGAAATAGCCAAATAATCAGTCTGAAGACATTTGATAATCCCTGTCTGTATCCTACTGTTGCCATGATTACGAAAAGTCTCAAGTCCAAGTCTATACTTAGACTAAGAAAAACTCTTTTATTAAATTATAAAGAATCATCTTAGTTCCATTGGTTTTGCATAAATAAATGTGAATAATTATACTACTTTGAAAGTAAAAAAATTCTTCAATTTTATCATCAAAACTCATGTAGAAAGAAAATTACAATGAAATTTATGATGTGCAGATTAACCACTTGAGGATGACCTCAGCCTTGAGATTATTCATACCCTATTATATCATGTATAGGACGCTAGCATAGATAGGACGCAGGCCAAAAAATAGTTGAGAAAACGGGTAAAACCCCTTAATATATAAGATAGGACGCAGCGAAAAAATATCAAAATCGGAGCCGAAAAATTGATTTTGGTAAAGTATTTATAACGTATATTGAAGTAAAAAAACAAACAAAAAATTGTATATAAGGCATATTTCGATAACTGTCTTGTGTATTTTGATAATTATCGTCGTATTTCGGTAATTTAGCGTACACAACAATGATATATGTCTTGACATCTTGAGAACATTCACGCATATTATAAGACTTATACAAATGCCGTAATAGTCCGGACACGCCTTCTGACTGAGTCAACTGTTGCAACCGTTGCAATAGTCCCGACATGTCTTCTGAATGACAGTCAACCATTGCAACCGTTGCAATTGCAGCAAAACTGTCTATTGTCAAAACTGATGATTGTTTTGATAAGGCTTGTCGCTGTGCGGATTAAAGCATGTCGGCATAATTAGTGCGTGTCGGTAATTAGCCTTGCCAGCGGAAGGCACATCAGGTAAAGTGCGAACAAACAACCATATGGTATTAACATAGCAATAGTTTGTTCTATTGATGTTTTTCTAATGACAGACAGCGGGTGTTTTTCACACCTTCGCACGTTTGAAAAGATTTGATTGTGACAATAATGCTACTTTGCGTTATGCACATTTTTTCATTAATTTTTTAAAACAGTAACATGCAACAACATGTTTTGTAAAATATCGAAACATTAAAATCATGAACAACGATTAATTGATATTTACCTCCTTTCCAAATTTTCCGTTGCCGTTATAACTCAATCCTGTTAAAGTGCTGACTCACATCGAGTTTTTGTTAGTAGCGTCCCTTTTATAAAAAAGTAAACACTCGTGTTTGTTTTCAATTTATTTCTCAATAAATCATTTTAAAGTAAACATTCAATATATTTCTGCGTGTGTTAACTTGCGTGATTTTACGTGTGTCAGTTGTTCTCTTCGGTGACGCAGTACAGATACTTACTATTACTGCGTTCTTCCCCGGTCCGATATTTTCGTCCTGAAATGGACTTGGAAAAAAACAGATGAAATTCTAATAGCATAGAAAGGACGCAGGCAATTTTTAAGACGAGAATTTGGGGTAAAAAAGTGCGTCCTATGCATGATATAATATGGTAATCATGGCCCCATGTGATAATCCCATCTATAGGAAGCTGACCTTGCCCCAGATTTACAACATTTATAAGTTATAATAATTATGTATTCTTTTTCTTGTTAATCTGTCTTAAAGAGTTTGGTATGTATGATGTGGTTTGACTTTAGCGACCCTTATTTAGTTCTTTGTAGCAGGTCTGAGTAACAAAGAAAAAAGTCAAGGAATTGTCATAGTTTTGGTTTCGTCATTAAGAGCGGTGTGCAAAAGATTTAATGTTGGCCATACCTTAGAAATGGTGAAAGATGTAACGTGTAACTTGGTATGCATGCTCAATATAGCAGTATGTACATTTCATGTGTAGCAAGCTCAGAAATATGGTCAAAATGTTAGTGGAGTTATGCCCCTTGACCGAATGAGAATGAAAGGCTTAAGAAGTGACAAGTGTATTATGCCTTTTTTTTACAATTTCCTGGGGCATAGATTCTTTTAATATGTCATGTCAAAAAGTAGAACATACCTGATTACAGTAAATTACCAAAATAGCTGATAAGTGTTAGCATCTGTGTGGGGTGTTCTTGTTATGCTATTACCTCTCTTATGTTTGTTTTGTACCGTTTGTTTCGATGTGTCAGTTGAAATGGTGAAATTTCTTATGTTTAATTTTGAGCTATCTTTCTGTTTCAAGTATATTCAATGATTGCATTTTGTGTAAGAAGTCGGACCAAAGATTTAGCTGTATACTAGTTTTCTTTTAAGGGTAGATTCTTCTTAAAATATTAATATATCACAGACATATAAATCTTCCTTGACATGAATTAAGATATTCATTTTTTTAAGAAATCAATTGATTTATTACGAAGACACCCATCAAAGAATAGGTAAACATTGATACATATACATGTTATTGCATTATTGTTATTTCTTTTGCCAGATATGTTGAATATAATCTCTTATGAGTAGTAGGATCCATCACTTTGTTTTCAGTAATTGTCAAGGAAACAGCAGACAAGCTCTTTAACTCATATTTAACATTGTATTTACAGAATATCAGTGTTGAGGTACGGGAACAGGGCGCGTGTGCGCTGTGGTCTCTGGCGGGACACACGAAAACTCAAGAAAAATACATTGCCGAGATAACGGGCATTACACACATACATCAGATGCTGCTGGAGCCAACGGAAAAATTGCTGACAGTTGGTGGGTGGAGTATTTCTGCTCTTGATTGGTGGGTGGGTTTATCTTATCTCAGATGTGGTTGGGTATTTCTACAAACAGTTGGTTGCTGGGGGGTATTTCTACAAACAGTTGGTTGCTGGGGGTATTTCAAATCTCAGATGGTGGTGAGGTATTTCTACTCACAGTTGGCGGATGGGGTATTTCTACTCACAGTTGGTGGGCAGGGTATTTCATCTCACTGTTGGTGGGTAGGGTATTTCTACTCAAAGTTGGTGGGTTGGGATATTTTTACTCACAGTTGGTGCAATATCAAATGTTCTATTTTTTAGATTAATATTCTGTAAATAACTGATTCTTCTTAGATTTTGTGCACAGATTATCATCAGTCACACATGTAAGAAATTCAAATGTTCATGCAGCATGCATTATCTTTATTCAAATTGTGCTGAAGATAGTATTTGAACTTTTTTGAACATTCTTTTAAAGGGACTTGCTCATGTTTTTGTAAAATGCACTTTTTTGTACTACAAAATAAAGTGTGGCTAAACTAAGATACCAAAAGTGTGAACCCTTCTTCAATTGTTGAGGTTTGCTGAAATATTGACCACAATTTTCATTAGCATTAATAACGGCTTTGAGCAAATGGTTGTTGCCTGATTTGTTGATTGTTATCATGTGATGTTATCAATGTATTGTTAAAAGGTCAAAATAACTATCACTTTGTATAAGTTGTTGTGGCTTAGTGGTTAAGGCGTCTGTTTCTCTTTTCTTTCCTTGACTTTATCACGTGTGTTTGCACCCAACTTAAACCAAAATACTTTTTCATACTTTTTCGATAACATAGAGTTAATTAATGATAAAAAAGTGTTTCCAGATGCATTACAATGGAAACTAATCTTTGGTCCAAAAACATGAGAAGGTCTCTTTAACTGTTTAGAGTATAACTTAAAGATGATTATAAACTAATCCAGGTTGTATGATGTGTATTGCCCTGGGACGTGAAAGTATCGAAAACCAGAACCGATTGGCTCAGCAGGACTGTTTTTCACAACTTGTACGTCTGCTTCGACGCCAGCGCTCACTGGGTACATCTGCTAAGGTCACGCTCATGGTCATAAAGGTGCTTGGAATATTGTGTGTCGGTAAGTCACTGGGTTAAAATATTTAAAATACTGTTTTAAAAAAATGATGAGAATTTATTAAAGAAATTGAGTAAACATCAGTTGACCATGTAATGATTGTTATTTCATATTTGTACAGGTGTTGCATACCGCAATAACAAGACAACACAAAACAAGATAGCTGAAGAAGGGGCTATTCCCCTCCTGGTTCAACAACTGAATGATCCCATCTCAGAGGAGGTTCAAGTTGAGGTATGATTACTTTTTGTAAGCGTTTGGGTGGTCATAGAAGTGTACCATTGATGTTTGTTGAATGGTCTGTCTATCAACTAAGCAGATTGGAGTCCACATGGGATCATGAAACTTTTAAGATATGTTCAGATTTACAAAAATGTGCCCATATCAGAGGGAACTGATAAGGTATCATGAAACTTGTCAGTTATGTTGTGATTGACAAGAAGATGCCCACTTCAGGTTTAGTATATGATGCGGGATATTAAATCTTTGTTTTTGGCTTGTCCTTGCAGAAGACAATTGTTAATGAATGGCTTTGGGCTCAAAGGTCAAGATGACAAACTCTGACATTGTGAAATAGAATGCAGGCCTTATTGAGTAATATATTTTATATACAAACTGATTCAAGTAAATTAATCTTGACACTAATGGATGACCTATTTTCGTTTCACTTTTTTTCAGGTGGCAATATCATTAGGGTGTATCATTTTAAGTAACACGAAAAACCAGGACATACTCAATGAAGAAGCTGACTTCAGATTTGAGGTCTTACTGGAATTGCTCAAGTCCAAAAATATGGTAAGGTACTAAATATACTTATGTGTGACAATCTTTGAATTTCAAATGTGTCTTATCACTGGATTTTTGATCAAATTTATCTACGAGTGAAAATAAGTCATTAACATATTATGACTGGGATGTGTTTTATGACTTTTGCAAAAACCTAGGACATACCATAATTTTGTAGCAAACTTTTTGACATGTCAATTCAGAAAAAATATATTAAAATCTGAGAGTGAAACTTAAGGTTAATTTATTCCACCATTAATGAAAGGGAAACCACAGGGACAAACCAGGTAGTTAAACAATAAAGGTGTATACAGGCACATGGGTCAGGCCTAACAGACAGTAAACAAGAGATGCACAACATCACAAAACAATACAGACAGACCTCACATGACTGAATGCATCAAAATATCATCAATAATAATGTTGGGGTTATGGCCTCCAGTCATCGAAATAGGAGTTGACTTGGGGTTTAAACTAGTATATGGAAACCTAGTCTTATACTTGTCCCAACATTGGGGTACCCAACTTGGAGCGGTCGGTAAAAATGGGGTTGACTAGGGATTAAAATTAGTATATGCAAACCTAACCTCAAATTTGTTCCAACATATTGGCTACGACCTTGGAAAGGTCACTGAAATAGGAGTTGACTGGGGGTTTAAACTCGTATATGGAAACCTAGTCTTTTATTTGTCCCTACATTGGAACGGTCGGCCAAACAGGAAACCACTAGGGGTTTAAAGTAGTATATGGAAACCTAACCTCACATTTAACTTATATTAATGTACCTGTAACATTTTGATTTCACCATATACTCTTGAATGAAACAGGGTAATTGTGTGTAGGTATCATGATTTTCACTTCCAAGCTTATTTTGTCTCCTCGACAGGACATTCGGCTGCAGGCAGGGATGGCGTTGACTATATTTGCGTTCAACAACACACCACAACAGTACGCGATTAGAGAGGCGGGCGGTATCAAGTACTCTGTGTTTGAACCATTCATAGATTCCCTAGATGAATTTCACAACTGTTATGCTGCCTTCCAGGTGCGATAAATGCCTCCAACATTTAAAAATGTTTTTTAACTTAATGTTTTACCAAATTTATTGAAGATGTTACGCAAGGATATTTAATAAAAAAATATGCAGGTAAAAATGGTTAGAAAAATTGTGTAAAACTCTTAATACTATGTTTAGTTGGCAGGGAATGAATGTTTGTTAAAAATTTAATATGATATTTAGTATGCAAGCACTGATTTTAGTCATATCCAGGGGGAATAACTGCGTATTTGTATTTGAAATACTAAATTAAAGGCTGTAAAATTTGCTAATATCAAGGGTGGTTTGAATTAATTCCTGTTCAGGATTTGCATTTAGAAACATTTACATTCTTCGAAGTGTTACTGAATTTATTCATTCAATATTTAAAGTCTTTGACAGAAGAAATTCTTACATTTAGATTAAATAATTGTGTCAAAGAAGTAGATTTATTTCAGTATAGCTCACAGACAGGCATGAAGTCAACCTTCCACTCTGACATAACAATAATAATCATAATACTCCTTTTCATTACAGATTGTTGTGTTAGCCCGCGTCATCATTGACCGAGATCAAGTATCACTGACCGCCCAGGGTGTAACGTTACTTGTGAAGAAATTAGGCTCCGATGATGACAACGTCATTGTTTTAGCCAGCAGTCTCCTGTCTAGTCTTGCGCACACACGTGCCGGAATTCCCGACGCCATGGTTACTACAGGAGCGATTGACGAGCTTGTCGATCGATTATCGTCGACTAATGAGCAAGTCCGCAGTGCAGTTGCTGTGGCATTAGGGTATTTGACATTTAACAAAACTGCGGCACGATTGTTATTAGGGGCGTGCAGGAATACTCCAGGATTGTATAAGAAATTGATGGACAATATTGGGAAAGATTCGAAAATCAGCTCCGATTTCATCGAAAACTTCAAACGTGCTAAAACTGTTGGACTACCGTCACAGTGGTATGTATTTAAAGAAAGATATGAATTTTAGGCCAGCCGCCTTATCAGCCATCATTGTACAATTTTTTTTATTCTTTATTCTTGATAGTAGTAAAGAGACATATTTTGAAAAAAAAAAAAAAAAAAAAAGTTTGGCTGAAAATATTTTTATAGTCTTATTTAGATTTAAAGGTTTATTTTTGACACTTGCTTAGTATTGTGACATTACAAAATGTGGTCGTATGCTGGTTGATTAGATGCCGCCATTATTCTCACAACTGTTAGTTGCATGCTGCCATAACGTTCTGTCACATTTATCCCCCCTATAACTTGTTATAGGCACAAAAATTGATTGACAGAATAATATTTGAAATGAAGCCATAATGTTTGCATTTGCTTATGTAAAAAAATGTATGATACTTTTAAAAGGTTTTAACACAGTATACATTCCTATGTTTTCAAAATGGTTTATTTTGTAGGTAAATGTATGATAAGTATGAGTTCTTTATTTAAATAGAAGAAATCATTAACATTGTTATTTACATGCAAAATGTTATTTTTGAAAAATGGTTTTATGATATTTTTGGTAAACAATTTTATTTTAATTTTTGGTTTTGGAAATCAGTTTTATTGTATTTCAGTTTTTGGAAACCTTTTTTTTTTGTTTTTGTTTTTGGAAACCTTCTTTTATGTTTTTGTTTTTGGAAAACATTTTTATTGTATTTTAGTTTTAGGAAAACAGAATAATCAGATTTTCATATGCCTGTTTTAAAAAAGCATAGAATTTACAATTAGCACTTACCTGGGGTGTACGGATGGCCAGGCCAACCGGCTGATTTGTGGCTGGGCGGTGTCCAGTATGTTGTCCCTTCAATAACTTTAGCAACATTTGTTCAGTCACCACCAAATTTGGTCAGAATGTGTATTGGCATAATATTTTGGACAGGTTGGTTAACCAGCCATGTCACCTCAATTGCCCCAGAGTAATGACCCTTGAATGTGCAAGAACTGTCTTGACAGAGTTCGCTCTCCAAATTTGGCTAAGCGTACCTACTTATCACCCAACTAGGTGTCCTTAAATAGGGAAGGGCGTATTTAGTGACAGTTGCCACCCTTGTTTATAATAATTTATTTCTTTTTCCTTAGAATAGAGTTTTTAGTGGTATAAACCCATTTATAGGTCCAAGGTGTTGATCACTTTAAATCTACTGTAACATGTTAGAATATCATAAAATTGTTCATGGCATACTTGAGCAATAGGAAATTAAGTTATGGCTAAATGTTACGAGTATGCATTTGCCAAAATAGAAAGGCATTTACAAATACTGGCCCAGTTTGTCATAGACTTATAACCATTGAACAAGCTTAGTGTTCGAGATTATATTTTGTCTACTGACTCAGCCATGTCTCCTGATCAAAATCAGTAACAACTGACTGCTGATTTACCAAAAGAAGTGTACAGCAGTTTTGAAAAATACTGCCTTTCGGTTGGGCAAAATATAATTTTGAACACTAACCTTTCAAAGTGTTTTAGTTTTTCGCAAACCATATTCCGTTTAAATTATGTTAATTTCTACTTCATAATAAGTTATAAACTGCATGTACTGTGAAATAGTTTATGTTTAAGTGTTATAAATTTAAACATTTTTCCCTGTTTAATCAATGACAGACTTTTAAGATACTAAGATTTAAGTTTTCAGTATCTATTGCATGCAAAATGGCACATTTATAACAGTACAAAAGCAATATTTCTGGTTTCATCAAAAAATTAACTGAACATTATATAAATATCATATGGCAGCATGTGTGACAATGATTTTGTCAACCCGAGAGCAGAATGTCACCCGAGGCGTTAGCTCTTTTTCGGTAAATGGGATTTTACCATTGTAGACAAAAGTGAGGTATAATAATTGTTATTGTTTTTACCCGGTTGGCAGCAGTAGGGCCTAACCTCAAACATAATTTATTTCACATACTAGCATGTTAGCATTAGATTTTATACTAACAACCCAATTTTCTCTAAACTGTTCCTTCCTTCATTTTCAGCTTGGAAATAAATGGCGGCCCTCCTGTTATTCCCTTCAGTAACATCGGAGTCAATGGTATACCAATGTTTTCATTTCATGCAATGAGGGTGATCAATAGTTTACCGGTAGTAGTATACGTGACCACCTCTCGCCCAAGAGGTCCTGGAGTCGAGTCCTACCAGGGATACTTGCTCTAGGCCTCTCAGAGAGAACCAGAACTGGTTTCTACCCAGGAAACTGACTCGAGAGTGATTTATATAAGCTCAAAGCTGTCTTCATAACTGAGCTTAATAAAAGAGTATCGACATACTTTATACCAAAAATATTCTAATAGACGCACATTTTTTAAAAATGATTTACGCCTGATTAAGGCAATGTGTAATTGGTTTTATGTAAAGCATCTTCGGGTCGGTAAGTTTTTTGGCCTTTATATCTTAAAAAAAGCAACCACCAAAATCTAGATTAAGCGAAGGAATATGAATTTCTAGAGCTTCTAAATTAATAAAGCTATGAGTCCAGAAATATGTCATTTACAGGCTCTACTTGCATGGACTTGTAATGTGTTATGATGCGTTTTTTCCTGCCTGGTATTTGAAATAGGCACCTAGCCCCAGTATTTCATACTATGGAAAAATGAGTTGAAATTGAGTTTGAGAAATGACTCAAGTATTTGCCTAAGATTGGGGCCTGACTCAAAACAAGCATGTTTCAGTTCTGAGACTCAGAGACAACACATTGAAGACCCTTGCAGTCTTCGCACTATTTTTTTTCAAGCACTAGCCCAGTCGGGCTAGCCGCCTGGAAAAAGCACTAGCCCGAATCAAGTTTCACTAGCCCGAACCAAAATAACTTTTTAACAGAGATATTTTAATATATGTGTAAGGTAATAAAGCTATAACACCAGTAAACTGTTTTCTCATTTTAATCTCTACTGTATTCCATCAACAATGAAAACACAAGGTCTCCTGACATCTCGCAGTCGCTTTCTCCGTCACTATCGTCTCCATCATACATCATCTTCTCTTGCACCAGCGATGTCGTAGTTGACTAAAAGTAATGCATGAAATGGCATAAAATTGATTTGTCAAAATAACTGTTCAACCGAAAATAGTATTTACTAATTTTTGTAAAATTCAGTACAAACAGTTATATTGTAACTGAGATCTTTTGTTTGATTGTGATACCTGGATTTCACTGGTACTTTGAGAGCGTGTGTCTGCCATCTCGTCTGCCTGGTCCATCTCATCTGCCTGGTCGAGATCAGAGTCTGCATGGGTGATGACCTCCTTGGGTCTGGCAGGCTGCTTTATACGCTCTCCTACTCATGTCGTCTGGCCAGATGGAGTTGAGGTCTGAAATTGTGAACATGTACATTGTATTATTAAAACATATCTAGATTATTCAATTATTGTTTGTCATGCTTTTGAATTCATTAAGTTTCATATACTTTTAATGACTATATTAATTCCTGCTGTATTTAACCTACCATCCATTCAGCGATGGCTGCTTTAGGGTCGAACTCTTCGATGGTTGGAGACATGATCTTGATAGCCATCAAATCATTCAGTCGAGTGTTTCCAAGTCGTCCTCTTCTCTTGGTCTTGACTGGAACTTTCGTTTTCTTGCCTTTTCGTAAACCTTAGTTACCTCCATTTTAGCATCAGGCTTGTCACCAGGAGCCTTTCTTTTCGGGGTAGCTCCTTAGAATTAACGTAGAAGCGACATCGTTCAGTGTGAAGAAATGACAGCTACACGAATAGACTGTATCCCGTTCTCAATTTTTCAAGCGTCCCTCAAGTACACGAAATGTTACATTTTGAATAAGCATTTATCGATCTGATGCGAATCGCGGTAAACCAGTCATAGTGCAAGCGTCTATTAAGCGCATTTCAATAAGCGTCTAGGTAGCCTGTTGTAACAGATACGGATACCGTATTTTTTCGGATAATTATTTTTCGGGAAAAAATCACTCGACAGGGCGGGCTAGTGACTTGATTTTTTCAGTCGACCGAGCGGAAAACAGCTCGACTCGGTCGATGGTCGAGTGGGTTACGTCGAAGACTGCCCTTGACTAGGGGTTATTAGAGTATGCGCGTAAATTATGAAGTACAAATAACTTTCCCACCTGATGATAAAGTCAATTAAGCATGGCCGTATCAAACGGCATACATGTATTCATTAATTCAAGGGCTAAGCACAAGACGTTATTCCATATAGAAATTGGAGGCTTTACGTTTATCTTACACTGGTAGAGCCATGAAATTGAATAATATTTATTGTTTAGCAAAATATTATGTTTAGTGAAAATTATTAACTGTCTGAACTTATTTACTTACGGTGACTGGGGAAACAACATAGTTAGAAGCTTAAAGCTGCACTCTCAAAGATATACCATTTTTACAACTTTTTTATTTTTTTTGTCTTGGAAAGAGCTAATTTTTGCATAAATATCTGCAAACCAACGATATAAGACTGCTGACAAAAAATCAGATCGTAGATTTCTATATTTCCATTCGAATATTAATGTTTTATGGCTTAAACCGTTACTAAACCGTTATTAACTGTCTGAACTAACGGTTTAAGAAAAATGCATTAAACATCAATTTTTGAAATTAAATATAAAAATCTGCGATCTAATTTTTTGTCGGCAGTCTTTTATAACTGGTTTCCAATAGAATTTCGCAAAATTTAGCTCGTTCCAAGACAAAAATTAAAAAAGATGTCAAAAGCTCAATCTGTGAGAGTACAGTTTTAAATATTAAAGGCATGAAATGTGATTAAAACTGCATGACTATAAATTTATGATTATTTGTATAGGTATATTTGTATATTAAATTTGTATGACACCTGACATTTATTTTGATCAACATTGACTTGGGAGGTAATGACAAATTATTTTCATTAATAAATTAATCTTGCAACTTAATTCAAAATACAAATACATATTTTTGTATAACATTTTTTTCAAGATCTTCACAGGTATGAATTATGTTTTGTATAGTTTTACCAAAATCAATGATCGTTACAATTTTCCCTCTCCTTTCAGGCCAAAGGCCAATGACTACTCAGCCAAGATCAAGAAAAATGGAAATGTCAAAAATGAGCCGAGCAGTTTCAGCACCGGCACGTGGAAACAATTCTCCAACCATTTTTGTGAGTCGGTCCAGTGATGACAGTCGACCATCGTCAACGCGCCCGTCAACTGCATACACACGTCCGCCATCATCATCGACTACGAAATCAGCGCGAATCAATGTTCAATCGCCAGACCACGGACAGTTTAAAACGAAATTAAGAGCTTGGAAAGAGGAAAAGTAAATGTATCAATGAATGTGTACAAAATATAAATGATTGTTTAAAAATGTTGAAATTCAAATTGGTGAAATTCAAATTGTTAATATATGTGTATGTTATAAAATCATACAGTTTTTTTTTGTATTTAGTCAGTTTAATTTAAAAAAAATCAGGAATATTTTATACATGTGTAATTTTTTTGTATTTTTTTAATTTATTACTATTAGTAAACGATTGACAAAAGTACATTTTCACAATAATGGCAAGATATGCATTGAAACTGTGATAGTTATTATTGAACAGTATTCATTATATAAACATAATTTATCCTTTATAATAAACTGCAGTTGAAAAAGTATGCATAATTTATGTATTTTGCTGCAACTTATTCTCTTTAATTGATGAATCATTTTTGAGAGTGAGTCATTGTTTTGATGTTCTTTTAAACAATTTATTTACCTATGCAGCAGAATTTTGAAGTTTAGTCATTTTGTGTTGTAAATCTACCATATCAAGTTTATACATATTCTTTTCAACACAAAAAGCTGCATTCAGATCAGAACTAAAATCTTAAAATAAATCTTGAAAATAATGACATGATTGTTGGTTTCGTTGAAAATATTTCATTTCATTTCAACATTTTCATGTATTTTATCGAGAATTGTTTTCTGTTGGTTTGATAATTGTGTAGTTGTTTTTGTTTTAATATCATTAGCTATACATTTAATTTGTTCACACATATATAATGATAAAAAATGTTCTTTAAATAATCTAAAAACAAAATACATTTCGGTTTAAGGAAATAATTGCTGGATCATCTCAAGAATTATTTTTATGTTAACAGTATTTGTTTTTCATGTTAACTTTATAGCATTTCTTTTATTTTAACTATTTAAAACAATATTAGAACTGAAGTTTCAAAAGAGAGCGTTACTAATTGAATGTCGACATAAGTTAAACAAGGGACATAATCAACATCTTTCAAAGCCAGAGTTATGGGCCTTGCTATAAATGTGCACATTGTTTCCTGCCACATGTGTACCAGAGATTGAGGTGACTGTTGAGGTGAATAAGACTTTTTAAGTTATGCTCAGGTTAAAATATAAACGAAGTTTTTAATTAATATCTGGTATATATATATATTTTAGTTAGTTTAATTTTTGACGAGCTAATTACAATAAAAAATAGAACAAAGCTTTAGTTTCAGTAGAGCAGTTTTACATTCAGAGAAGGAAAGAATCTCTAAAATATTGCATAAACACATACATTTATTGTAGAATAAATTATTACTTTTATTCATACAATGCCATGTTTTTAATTAAATTGTTAGGAATGTGTTTATAATTTTATTATTATTTGTTTGATATGGAAATGTACGAACTCTTTGATATATGAACCGCGACACGCAGGGATAGGTCTTATAGTTACTATCACTAAAGCATGGAATATGATGTCATAGTTCCCTTTGACTTATATGGAATTATGCCCCCCTAAGGTGTGATGTGTTTAAAGGGGCTCATAGTTTGATGCCAAAAAAATTCTTTAAATTTATATGCATTTTATTAATACTATTTTTTTTTACTCATTTGACTTAAAATGATTAAAACAAAACAAAAAATATGATTTGTGTACAGACAAAAAAAAATTAGCCTTAGTTAATGATTTTTTTCTGAATTAATAGCTACATGGCCACAAATTCAGTAATAAAAGCGCCAAAATATAAGTATTTGTATGCAAACCATACATTTTTTTGTTTGGATCATTCAAGTCAAATGAGTTCAGCATGATAATGCATTAAAATTAAAAAATGCAGCAACCTATATTGCGCACCTTTAAAAGTCCATGCAGATGAAAGGTAGTTGAAACACCTTACTGGTATATATGAACAATTTAAAAAGCTTGATTTAAAAATTTACTGACAGACCCATTTTTGTTTGTCGTGGTTCATATTTTCAATATTTCAATATTATAACTTAATGTCTGTGCTCTAGTTTTGTTCTTATACTTTGAAATTTATTTTCTGTTTGTTATGGAATGAATTTTAGCCATAATGAAATTCTATCACTTGTTTTCCTGTGTTGAATGTTTTAACCCCTTCCCCCCTGACCTTGAAAGGAACATGGCCAAAACATGGTATTAACCAGGCCCCAATTTCTTGAAACTTCTTAAGCTTAACAGGCTTAAGTCGCTTATTTCAATAAGCCAATATACATATAAAAAACGGATTTTGATAAATAATAAATGGTTTATTGAGATAATCATACAGATTATTCCTATATAATTTTCTAACAACTCTTTAAAGAAGTTAATATGACGCATAGTATAGAACAACTAAAATAGTGAGCTTAGCTTAATCCTGTTGTAAGGGAAATTGGGGCCAGGATTTCATCAATAAATATGAGATTAAACTGTGAGTGAGTGGTCGTCAAACCGGTGGTTTCTGCTCAATAACTTTGGTTAGGATTGACATATAGTGATGAAACATGGTATGGAGCAAGCTAAATTGGAGAAATACCTTGAAATTGCATTGTACAAATATGGAGGTCAAGGTCAATGTAATTGGTAATAGAAGCAAGAAGGCCAAGTTATTTTTCATGGACCTTGATCAAACTGTTGTATATTAAAAGATCAAAAACTGCTGAAGGTGACCTTGACCTACTGACTCAAAACACAGATTTGGTAAAGAACCACTACAAAAGACTTCATGTCAAATATCAAAGGTCTGGGCCATAGAAGCAAGAGAGCCATCGTGGCCCTTTATCACTCACCTGAGAATCAATGGGATTTGAGTTTTAGGCAATGCATTATGCATTGGCTATTTGTATGGACTAAAAACTTTCCCACATGATGATGCATATAAAAGGTTTGTTGATGTGAATGCGAGTTACAGTAAAGTTAAAAACAATACTTTTACAACCTTGGCTGAAACCAACCTTGATCAAGAACATTATTTGAACAGATTTGGTGAAGAACCACTACATAAGACTTCATGTCAAATGTCAAAGGTCTGGGCCATCTTTACCAGTCCTCAAAAAAGGAAGGGAAGTAAAATACGCTAGATCAGATTGCGATATTCCCAGCAGAATTAAGAAAAGTAACTTTGCTTCATGACAAAGGATTACAATAAAACAATGGGCAATAACTAAAAAAATACGGCACAAAGAGTTATTTTTCTTGTGCACTGCACTTCTCCTCATAAGATCTTTCTGTATATGAAGTTAATACCTCAAACGCTTCAAGTAATGCTCTGCCTCATAAGATCTTTCTGTATATGAAGTTAATACCTCAATCACTTCAAATAATGCTCTGCCTCATAAGATCTTTCTGTATATGAAGTTAATACCTCAAACACTTCAAGTTATGCTCTGCCTCTTGACAAAAAATAAGTATGAAAAACAAAGGGCAATAAATAGAAGAATACAGCACAAGTTCTTGTGCACTGCACTTCTTCTAAATGAGATATATCTGTATGAAGTTTTAAGTAATGACCTCGTATGAAAATAAACAGGGCTAGAAGTCAAGAACTACTGCACCAAAAGCAACGGTTCGTTTGTCATGTACATATATGACTACCGGTATGTACTTCTCCTAAATGAGAAATATCTGTAGATGAAATTTTAAGTAAATATACTTAAAAAGTTCTGCTCCAGACAAAAAAAGTATAAATATTAAGAGGGCAAAAACTTGAGAAATACTACAGCCAGAGCTATGGTTCCTGTTTACTGCATTTCTCTCAATTAGATCTATTTGTATGTAAAGTTTGAAGTGCATACCTGAAGGACTTCTCAAGTATGAAGGCTCTGGTCAAAAATTAACAGGGAAATTAGTTTAAAACTACTGCACCCAGAGTTATAGTTCCTGGGAACTGCACTTTTCCTCAATCAGATCTATCTGTATATGAAGTCTGAAGACAATACCTCCAAGACTTTACAATTTATACACCAGACAAGATTGCCCGTTGAGAGAGAAGTAAAAAAGGTACAAGTATAAAAATAATCCAATGGCAATAACTCTCAAAATACCATACATATTTTTTTTCTTCTGTACAGCACTTCTCCTCAACAAAGTCAATGTGTATAAAGTTGGAGGTCAATGCATTAAAAACATGGAGTAATGGAGAACAGACGGGACAAGGTAACTCCTATATAATCCGACCAATCCACTGGGGGTATACAAAGCTCATGCAAATGTTTATTTTGGGTTGGTACAAACAAAGCAAAGGTCGATGTATTTGTTTGGTGGCATTTCTAGTGCTCTTTCCTTGGCTTCCGTGTCTTTTGTGCGCATTCATTATGAGAGTGGGGCAAGTAATTTTTGCATAAGTTAATATGCCAAATACGGTAAACTCAGGACCTCAATGGAAAATGACACCTATTGTTTTGGGGTCAGGGTCACCTTCAGCACTTTTGATCTTGTAATATACAACAGTTTCATCATGGGCCATGAAAAATAACTTGGCCAGGAGATGATCCTTGCTGTTTTGTGTCAGTAGGTCAAGATCACATCCAGTGTTGTAAAAGATAAATCTTCTCAACTTCCTATCTGTACTTAGGATCAGGAAACTTCATTGGATGATTGACCCTTTTTAATTTTGTGGTTAGTAGGTGAGTCATGGTTATTGAAAATAAGTCTTTTAAAAACATCTAAAATATTTAATGCATTCAAGCGATTGTTTCTGAAAACAAGGCACTTGATGGGCAAATTTTATTTGAAATCCTCCTCAGCAATGGCACTTCACTTTAGAAGTGTTACGCATTCCAAACAAATTGACCGAAGTGATGTAATACACATTTTTACTCCCTGATGGTAGTAGATCAGTCTTTAACCCATGGTGGTTGATTGGTCAGTCTTTACCCCAGGATGGTGGTAGAACCGTCAGTCTTTACACCATCCATGATGCTGGCAGATTGGTCAGTCTTTACATCATGATGGTGGTAGAGCAGTCATTCTTTACACCATTTAGGTAGATCGGTCAGTCTTTTGATCATTCTTGACACCATGGTAGTAGAACGGTCAGTCTTTACACCATGGTGGTAGAACCGTCAGTCTTTACACCATGGTGGTAGATCGGTCAGTCTTTACACCATGGTAGTAGAACGGTCAGTCTTTACACCATGGTGGTAGAACGGTCAGTCGTTACACCATGGTGGTAGATCGGTCAGTCTTTACACCATGGTGGTAGATCAGTCAGTCTTTACACCATGGTGGTAGAACGGTCAGTCTTTACACCATGGTGGTAGAATGGTCAGTCTTTACACCATGGTGGTAGATCAGTCAGTCTTTACACCATGGTGGTAGATCGGTCAGTCTTTACACCATGGTGGTAGATCGGTCAGTCTTTACACCATGGTGGTAGAATGGTCAGTCTTTAGACCATGGTGGTAGATCAGTCAGTCTTTACACCATGGTTGTAGATCGGTCAGTCTTTACACCATGGCGGTAGATCGGTCAGTCTTTACACCATGTTGGTAGATCGGTCAGTCTTAACACCATGGTGGTAGATCGTTCAATCTTTACACCATGTTGGTAGATCATTCAGTATTTACACCATGGTGGTAGATCTTTCAGTCTTTACACCATGGTGGTAGATTGGTCAGTCTTTAGGTCAATCTTTACACCATGGTGGTAGATTGGTCAGTCTTCACACCATGGTGGTAGATCATCAGTCTTTACACCATTATTTGTCTGTATAAAATAACTCAAGAACAGTTTTTTGGGTCAGAAGTCAGTGTAATGTAAACTTTGTCATCACTAAAACTTTGAAATAAACTCCCAGTAGTAGGTTGCCCTTGATGACTTTTATTGTTTCAAAGGTCAGTCGATCAAAGTTACTTTTCATGAAACACCTTTAGGCAGTCACCCTATTATTCAACAAAAGAAGGGCATCGGCAGATGGCTGGCAATTTGTATAATATATAGAGTCAAATCAATCAACAAAAGACATTTCAAGGATTGTTTTATTTTCCATAATGTATGACATGATTGAAAACATGTAAGCAGATTCATATCTTAATTCTTAACAATATCTCAGAACTACCAAATCATCTCAAATCAGTTTATATCACTAACTTTACTTAAATTCTCAATATTTATTTTTTTCATTTCTAATACGATTAAAAATATCCAGTCATTTCCTGTAGTAAATCATCAGATCATAGCACATTACGAGGGAATGAACAATAGTCTTATTCTGTACAGTTTACAACAAAACACAATCCCTGTGCTGCAAAAATATTCATATCCATGATTTGTTTACAAAACACACCACATGTTCTCATCTGAACACTGTCAATTATGTCAGTGTCATGAAGGAGCCCATACATCACATCCATAGGCCCATAAACTATTTTCCCTGTCATGCCTCAAAAATGGACATAAACACTGCTTCCTGGGCACCAAAATTATCATGAGCAGACATAAATGTCCAGGATAGACTTGGCTCCTGGAATGGTCCCTAAACGAACCTAGGCTTCTAAAAATGTCTCTGGGACCCTAAAAAGGTTCCTACATAGGGTAGCTGAGAAGCACATCTTGTTTCGCCAATTCCAACAACATAGGATCGTCGAAGAACTTGTTGATACTCACATCCTCGCTCAGACCCTGCAAGGAAAATATCATTGAGATATAATTCCAATTTGAATTAAAATATAACTTGCAATGTTAATGCAATAACATTCGGACTGATATTTAAAGGTAAGGAGCCTTCTATCATTTACTAATGTTGATTGATTTGACCAATTTGTTTGCAACCAACAACACCAACTATCTTTGTAGGAGTTTACAATGTGCAAACATGTGTTATATCTTGCTATAGGTTTAATTAAACTTCTTTACCATTTTTTGCTGTTATCAAAATTTATGACATTTAAAAGACTCGGACAGAAACATATTTCAAAACACTATTGTCCAAATGAAAGTCACAGATTATTGGTTATACAATTTTTTCAATAAACATTTTAATCATAAATCACAAAAGGTTTCTCTGCCATACCTTCCTTCTACGAGTCTTCACCATAAACTCCCGAGCTAAATGAGTGGCAGGTTGAGCCTCAAGGGGACGAATGTGGATACTCTTGTCCAGCGGATCGCCCGGAACGATCTGCCAGTGGTGGAATACAGAGAGGCAGAATGCCTGGCCTTGTGTGTGTGTGCGGAGATCCGTCTCAAAGCCAAACGAGTCAATTGCCGGTAGGAAGGCTTTAATGGTGTACAATGGTGAACCGGCGACAGGAGAATCTTGGGTCACATGACCTCTGAAATACAGATCAAATAAAAGGTTTTGTAAAATGTAGACAGGATATTTGTAAACAGTTCTGTTATTACATGTAGATGTTTTGAAGCCAAACTAGTCCATCCAGGGCATAATATTTTCTTTATGCGTGCATGTGTGCGGGTTGAGCTATACATATATACCGTAAATGACTGGGTATTAGACGCCCTTTTTTCCCTCAGATTTTGATGCAAAAAAATGCCTGCGTATAATACCCAGTAACAATTTTTTTAACTTTTTTTTTCTGAGGTCGATTTCAAGCCTAGAGTTTGTTTAGATTTATGTAGAAAGGGATGTTACTCACGTCAAATCAATCGAGTATATATGAGTTAAAAGGGCAGTTGAAGATCGGGATATGGTATATCGTAAGACGTTTATAATTTAAACAAAAATATTTTTCGATTAAAGTTATTCAATATTATTTTGAATAATAAATTGAATTGAACAATAATTAAACTTGCATATATAAAAAAGCAAAGTTGGGCACTGTCAAAATATTTTTTGTCAGTTGTACAAGAAGGTGTGAAAAATTCGACTGCTTTTAACCTGTTTATCAATGGTCATTAACTTATTTATTACGCCTATAAGTGTAAATCCTTTATCAAGTTAATTAAAACACCATTTTATACATGCATTGAATTGAATAAACACATTCTATTGGCTTTAGATCAAAGAGTCACACTGTGTGAAGTCACATAACTTACAGTTATACCCACGAGGATCTCGTGGAGAGCATGGACATTGCTATGCAGGATTAATGTATAACTGTACGATTATTGCTTCTTACAGTCTATAAGTGTGGTACAAGTTTGAAAGTTTATTGGCAGATCGTTTTACAAACATGTCATGTTCATGTTTTCTTAATCCCTTGATTGCCCTTGTTGTTTCTTTAATCCTCCAATAAATATATCACACTTCCTTTTCAACAGGCAATAAATCGTTTAGGATGGGGTAGTAACTAATTAACTTGTCACAGTGGTGTGTATGGTTAGGTAATCTAGCCAGGCATTGTAAAGATAAAAATCAATAATCTTCGTCTGTGAATCTTGGTAACTGTGAAAGTTATGATTGATGTCCTTTGGGTGTCCGAAAATTAGGTATGCAAAATAAATTATTTTGGTAAATAATTATGGGTGTCCGAATATTTAGAGTGTCCGAACTCTTAGGTGAATTACGGTACTTTATTCTTTTCTGTAGGTGTTGACATTTTGAGAACAAACCCGTACAATATAAGGTTTTTGCATAACTTAACTTTTCATTCTCAACAGTTTATCATTGTATGGTTTTAAAGATAACCGTCGCCATTTTCACGAAAAAAATTTTTTTTGCCACTGTCAACAAACATGGTGGCCGAAAATGCCAGACGATTTGACATCTTTTCTATGCGTCTTTTAACCAAAAACATAGATTAAAAGTTTTTTTCTTGGACTTTTCACAGATTTTATTCCCTGCGTCTAATACCCCCTATCGTCTTATACCCAGTCATTTACGGTATTAATCCTTAAAAAGGTGACAGTTTGAAGCAACACCACCTTTGTAAATATAGAATAAAGCTTTTAGGAAAAAGGATATATGAGAACACAATTGAAAAAGTAGCTATTGAACTCATTCTTTTAAAATCCTATAGCCTCGTTCAACCTATTTCTGTTATGTTCTGTTTTAATGTTCTATCGTGCATCCTTACCTTCTCCTGGCCAGTACAGTGTAGACAGCAGATACACAGTCAGCAGGGGCGACGACCTCCACAAAGTAGTACGGTTCCATCATCCTGGGTGTAGCCTGAATAACGAAAAGAGGAAACTTGTTAGGCAGTGAGGACAAGTAATTCATCTGTTATATCCTTGACAAGTTACACTTAATTGTTTTTCCATGAAAGTTTATCAGACTCTTCTGCTTTCACATCCTTTAAAAGTTGGATAAAAGCCTATTCTCCCTGCAAGTTGAGTTGTAACTATTTTAACTACAGTCATGGCCATAATAGCCATGATTGTGCTTCTACTGGTCATAAATACAGAAATTCAGAGTACACCACACATAAGGCAGTTGGGATTATCTGACCCCCATCTGTACATTCATATAAACTACTTTAGATACAAAACCACACTAAGGTAATCCTAGTCTCTTTACTTCGTAAGGCAGAGTAAGGTTACACATATTGCTGTCAGGATGATCTGAAACACTACAACCCTAAACAGTTGAGTTGTAATAATGTAATAATAATGATATTGCCCTACTAGTGCTGTCCATAAAGAATGCAGGGTATGTAATGCATCATGGTGTTGGAATCACTATAGCTTGAACTCCATATTTACAAACCCACAACCATAAATCATGATTGTCCTACTACTGCTGCTTACCATAAGGAATGCGGAGTATGCCACACGTCGGGCTGTCGGGATGATCTGACCTCCACCTCGATGTATCGGCTCCTGGGCAATGACTGCATCCAGAATCTTGAACTTCACATTCCGGATCGCTAAACCAAAGAAATACTATGTTATGAAACACCAAAATTGGCAATATCTTTTTCTGATGGAATAACTTGCGGAAATGAGACACCAGTGGCAGGCAATTGATGAGGCCAATCAACTTTGTATTCAGTCAACAAAACAGATCTTAACATGTATATACCTTTACAATTTCACCAGATCTCATTTTCAACAGCAACTAGCAAACGAAAGTCGACATTCTTAATAGAATTAATCTAAGTGACTTAAATTTTACAGTTCATGATATAAAAACAACATTGTATGTAAACTGACAGTGAATCAACATACTAAAATCAGTTCTTTTACTGTCTCTTAGTAAAAAAAATGTGTACTTTTACTGGATGCATTAAACTGTGTATATTTTTTTCCCAATCTTACGTTCGTCACACAATGGTCCCTCTCTTGTTGCCCACTGGAATCCCTGCACAATGCTGTCCTTGACGGCTCCTAGCAGGCTCTTGTCCACCTGATATACACATATGGATGTGAAGTTTCGTAAATATATCACAAAACCGATGCAAAAGTAATAGAAAATATTAATAAAGTTGTTGCACAAGGCTGCAATTTTCTGCCTCAAGACGCGGACTGATGTTTGGAAAGCCACTGCTTAAAGTAGTATAACAAAATTAAAAAATGCTTTAACATACATGTGTATGGATGAAATG
This sequence comes from Mya arenaria, assembly GCF_026914265.1. Taxonomy (NCBI): domain Eukaryota; kingdom Metazoa; phylum Mollusca; class Bivalvia; order Myida; family Myidae; genus Mya; species Mya arenaria. The sequence goes on from NC_069122.1 coordinate 46,767,287, forward strand.
TTTGGTTTAATAAGCCATACAAGACCACAATTTCACCACAGTAAACCCATTAAACATGTTTCAGTTAAACACTGGTTTGTATAGTATTAATCAACTCACTTCAGATGGCAATGTATCATCCACAAGAATATTAGGGCCAGTAGAATCAGGCCCGAATGCCCATATAGATCTCGCAGCCAGCAAATCCCAGTCATATTTGGTCTGGAAAAACTCTCCGAGCCGTTTTCTGGGCCATGTTATCTGAACAATTTCATTCTCTATGTCCTCAGCTAAGCCTTTCTCCAGTGGTTCTGCAATCATGGTCAACTTGTTCCTACGAGAGAAAGTTATAATTTTTATTCAGTCATTCATATTTCATGTTTTGGTAGTGCCTTGCATTTGACACATTGCAAATATACTATTAAAAGCCTGCACAGTATAGAAAAATGTATTGTAGAACATGTTACAAGCTGGTTTTTTATTCAATTTCAAAAAGAAACATTTCTTAAGACCAACCACTGAATGTATATATTTTTACATGACTTTGTATAATGTTATCATCAATGCTAAATTAGTCTAAAGCTTCAATTTTTTAAAACTAAGAAAATCCCTTTTTAACCCAATACTTTGTCTCTGTTTTTTGAAGAAAGGATTCATTTTTGTTTGTATATTGTTTAAAATTTAAATATTTCTGATAAAAATACAAAATGTGTAGATAAGATTAGATATCTTTATTTTCTCCTTTAAAAGAAAATGTAAATTTTTTAACAAAACAAAATAAGTGACAAACTTTTTGTTTGGAGTTTCGGCGAAGCACTTGAGAGAAGATGTTTCCACAACAGTCTCGCAGAAGGACACGACGGGGTCTGCCACCTTAATGTCTGCAATTTATTGTGTTGTCACGCATCATAGAAAGATCGACATATTTTAAGTGAATTGTTAATATAGGAAAACTACATCATTTTTGATGGCATTCACATCTGCAGACATTCGCAAATACAGGATAATTCATTTTTCAGAGTAAGAAAGCAACATATTTCATTTAGTGAGACCCAAATGTTAGATTACTCGAGTGGCTTTGCCAAGAATGAAATTGTTGTCTTTTGATGTTCACAAGGTGAAATATATTGAAATCTTACACTTAAACAAACACCTTTTCTTTTCATTTTGTGATCATAATTCATCAAAATCAATACTAAATTTATATTAAACTATCATGCCCAATTAAAGCCAGATGATGATATGCAAAAAACTGACTTTATTGACTTTTCTTCCTTATACTATGTGCAATTACTTTAAAAAAAAATTATAGTGAAACGGGATAAAATGAGAATAGTTAATTTCGATTAACTCACTGTTTCAAATAGTGAGATTATCTGGGTATTATCTAGCATTCTTTTTCTACAACCCGCCAAAGCATGAAATAAATAATGAAAATGCCTGTGTTACGTTAAAGAGTGCTAATAAAATTAAGGGCTTCAACAGTTGGTCACATTCTTCAAAACGTGCATTATTTTCTCTTAATATAACACGTTATTCTAACAGGGTTGAAATAAATAACACCTATCTTAAGGTGGCTCTTTAACGTAACAGTTGTAATATTAGTTGTTATTCAAACCCAATCAACTAACACACATACCAATCTCAGAGTACATCTTGCGGAGGTCATGCATCACACAGTCAAGGTACAACTCTCCTGTGCCCAGGATAATGTGTTCTCCTGACTCCTCAACCTGAAAAATAAATTATTAATATTTGATAATTTACCATCTTGATTATTTTCTAAAAAATATCTAAAATCAGAATTTGCATGGCCATTTGCAATAATAACACCAATTCGATGGAAATTTCTCAACTTGTTTCATAATGAAAACCAGAATAAAATCCTAACTGATATCCTTCTTATATATTTTATATTATATTGTATTGATTGTTCATAGACAACTGACCTTGGTTGTAATGAGAGGGTAGCTCTTGTTGACCTTTCTCAGCCCGTCCAACATCTTGGGAAGTTCTGAAGGGTTCACCGGCTCCACTGCGATCTTGATCACAGAGTTTGTGTTGAACTTCAGCGGCCGGAATATGTGTACCTGACGGACAAGGAAGTTAAAGAATTTATTTTAAGTTTGATCTTCATTTTCTCATGTTTATGCCTGATGTTTGCTCAGACATGATCAAGCAGTTTTATATAGCGTACATGGATTCTTCAATAGTCTTCAGAGATCAAGTTGAGCATTCATATTTCATGAAAAATCCTTAAATTTACATTTTTGTGGATGCTTTGTGGGGGATAAGTTATAAAGTTTTTCAAAATAATTTTACGTCTGTGTAAAAGAATGAGATATTTGAAATGCTGATTACCATTCAGTAATAGACTACTTCAATGTAAATATTTCATCTTAACATTTTTTCATTGCATCAAGATCAACTGAAGCAGTATTTTAAACTAATATTTTTCAACCACTACTATTATCATAAAAATGTCCATGGGCTTTTTTGTATTTGTTCCCCCATTTCTGTTAGCTTTCCTGTAATTAATGTCCCTCATGAATAATTTTAAGGAGTGTTCCTGATTGATTTATCAAGGATAACAATCACCACTTTGAAACAACTTGATGAAATGTCTTTCTGAAAGTTATACCTCTTCCGGGGCTGTAGTGTCAGTGATGGTGGCTGTCTTCACTATAGGCTGATCTATACCTTCAATCAACACCCAGTTACCAGCGGGCACACGGTTAACTTCCACCTTGTACCTGCAGAATAAATATTATTGTTCTAAAGTAAAGTGACAGTATTGACCCTATATAAACCGATATTTCATGAAAATAAATCTTACATGAAAAAAAGACTGTTCAAATGGGCCATAAAATTTTCTACCAAAAGTCTTAATTTTCTTTATAAAAAACCCATCTCATCAGTGATCCAAATCTAGTTGGTCTGCGGCTACTGAAAAAAGGGGCAGAGGAATGAGCTGAGCAACTTTCTAACTTCTACAACATACTACTTCATCCTTCAGATTTTCTTCCACTTGGAAACATGCAAATGTTGTACCCAAAAGTAGGATCCTTCAAATCCTTCCAGCTATCATCCTATCTCACTTCTCAGTTGTGACAGAAATCTCACTGCGTTCACTAATATATGTACAACTACCTAACAACAAACAACAGTTTTCACAAATTTGCGACCTCGCTTCATCAAAGGCGACTCAACGACGAAGGTAACGAAGTCTGTGCTGCCTTTTGAAATATATCCAAAGCCTTCAACACATTTTTTATTGTTATTTTCAATGCAAGTGCATCTTTTATTGTAACTTTTAAAGCAGTTGCATTTAATATTATTGTAAATTTTTAATGCAAAGATGCAAATATCCTTCCATTTTTCTCATTTAATCAAGGAACACAACTCAATAAATGCTGCAGCCAGAGTAATGGGACTTCCCATAGATATACGCATATGTTTATAAATGTAATGGTTATTGACTTATGGCCAACATTAAAGGATTTGAGGCTGCAACCATTGCCAATAACATGAAGGCTAGAACAATACTTAAACAAGCTATTTTTAAAACAAACAAGCTAAATAAATAAATTTAATCAAATCAAGTCCAACCTGGCTTCTGAAATCCACAGCCTGCCGACCTGGCCGAATCTCGAATCCTCTTCGTCCTGTATTGTGTAGTTTTCTCCAAGAATCTTCACTTCTTGGTTTGAGTACAGTGTGCCACTAACCACACGCCCAAACACGTGAAAGCTGGTGGCGTCCGGGGTCGGGTAGAGTTTGGTGGTGTGGACCATCAGAGGACCCTGTAATTGAAGGTACATTCAAACCCCAAGCTCATAATTATATTATGTGAATATCTGCATTGCCAGTTAATTTAAAGTTTTTTATATATTCAAAACAGATATTTAAAAGGACTTATGATTGTTCCCAAAAATTCGAACATTACTGCTTACGCAATGGACACTAATACTCTTGCAACACCATCTTTACAAAAAGTTTTATTTAACACAATCAGTAAACAAAAGGTTATTTTAATTAATTTGCAATGAAGTATTCCTGGTCACTTACATCAGAGTCACACTGAACCATCATATCAACCAGATCCGACTCCATCGGTCCTGTGTAGATGTGCTCAATCTTCCGTCGGGCATTTGCCAGCGGTGACTTGATATGCTCCACACACATGTCCACAAAACCTGTCAACAGAATTCATTTTAAACATGGAAAGGCTGATAGCACAAAATAAGCACTTGTCTGTACATTTTGTGACAGGTAAATTGTCACTCAGGTGGGATGTATGTAACTTTAATGGCTGTTTGACGGGCTGGAGTGTTTCTTCCAAGCCAAACTGAATTGTGTCAGTAAAATAAATGATATAAAACAACATTTTGAATTCTGACTTAACTTTTGTCTATGAACTCTTTGAGTCTGAACCCTTTAACTGATCATTTGAGTTTTGGCAGGGTCATTATTTTTCAAGACAAGAACAGGTCAATCTGGACATTTTTTGGAAAGTTAAATGTTTATTTTGCAGATTAAGTAATATTTCAAGGATCTTACCATATGAAGCAGAACACAGAGACCTTTGATTTAATTGAAAAGCTGAATACAAATCTATTGAAACCCTGTTTTACCTGTAAAGTCTCCGAAGAATCGTCTACAGATGATGCGTAGAAGCGGCCGGATGTTGAGCTTCTTCTCCTCACTGGTGAGCGAGATTCCCAGCTCATCACAGACTCGGGGAAGGCTCTCATCAACATCTCCAACAATCTAAACAGGGGAGATAATTAATTTCATACGTGAAAGATAATTGTGCCCAATGATACCTATGCACAAGGGCATATTACTCAGTCATAAATAGTCTCTGCAACACAAGGGGAGATGAGAATTCATTTCAAAATGGGAAATGAAGCACAGCTGAGACTGACTCTCCATCAACTAAAATCTGTGAATAAAGTTGGGAAGTTTGATGCAACAAAGGATTTTTAATTTTACAAGATGAGGTAATGATGAAAAAGGGCAAGTTATTCTAAACCAAAGCTCAGTCAAATGTAAATGAACAATGGCAATAACTCGTTTCATTCTTAAGAAAGTTACAAAGGGTCATTAACAGGACAGTATTTAAAATTGGAGTTATTTACCTTTACAAGAGCATATTGTTACTGTGAGTAAGTGTATGAAGTTTGAAGTTGATATCTTTAATAAGTTGAAACGTTTTGAATAAAATCACCAGTTTTTTGGGGGCCCTAAAAATCATGAGTAATAAAGGCTAAAATTTAACAGACTTTTCATTGGCATGGCTCATATATTGTCATATTTTTTTCGTCTAAATTATAGCCAACAATAAAGCCATGTACAACTCCAGCCTTAGACAAAACTTTTATTTATTTTTTTGTTAATAAACAAGCTAAAAATGACAAAGAAGTATCTTTTGAAGTATTATTTGATGGTTAAATGACTTGTACAATTATTTCTTTGCTGACAAAACTAATTAAACATTACCGTAAATGACTGGGTATTAGACACCCTTTTTTCCCTCAGATTTTGATGCAAAAATATGCCTGCGTATAATACCCAGTAACAATTTTTTTCTGAGGCCAATTTCAAGCCGAGAGTTTGTTTAGATTTATGTAGAAAGGGATGTTACTCGCGTCATATTGATCGAGTATATACGGGTTAAAACGGCAGTTAAAGATCGGGATACGGTATATCGTAAGACGTTTATAATTTCAACAAAAATATTTTTCAATTAAAGTTACCGTAATTCACCTAAGAGTTCAGACACTCTAAATATTTGTACCCATAATTATTTACCAAAATAATTTATTTTGCGTACCTAATTTTTGGACACCCAAAGGACATCAATCATAACTTTCATAGTTACCAAGTTTCACAGACGAAGATTATTGATTTTTATCTTTACAATGCCTGGCTAGATTACCTAACCGTATACACCACTGTGACAATTTAATTAGTTACTACCCATCCTAAACGATTTATTGCCTGTTGAAAATGAAGTGTGATATACTTATTTGAGGATTAAACAAACAACAAGGGCAATCAAGGGATAAAGAAAACATCGACATGACATGTTTGTAAAACGATCTGCCAATAAACTTTCTAACTTGTACCACACTTATATAGACTATATGAAGCAATAATCGTACAGTTATATATTAATCCTGCATAGCAATGTCCATGCTCTCCACGAGATCCTCGTGGTTATAACTGTAAGTTATGTGACGTCACACAGTGTGACACTTTGATCTGAAGCCGATAGAATGTGTTTATTCAGTTCAATGCATGTATAAAATGGTGTTTTAATTAACTTGATGAAGGATTTACACTTATAGGCGTAATAAATAAGTTTATGACCATTGATAACTACGGATGAATTAATAAGTGGTAAAAAGGAAACATGAAGAAAAAAGGCAGGTTAAACAAACATGTAAATAAAATGTAAAAATGATAATTTTCTATGTATTCGAACGGCAAAAAAATAATTGAATTACGGTATTCAATATTATTTTGAATAATAAATTGAATTGAACAATAATCAAACTTACATATAAAAAGCAAAGTTGGGCACTGTCAAAATATTTTTTGCATAATATAACTTCATTCTCGGCAGTATGGTTGTATGGTTTTAAAGATAACCATCGCCATTTTCACAATTTTTTTTTTTGTCACTGTCAACAAACATGGTGGCTGAAAATGCCGGACGATTTTGACATTTTTTCTATGCGTCTTTTAACCAAAAACATAGATTAAAAGTTTTTTTCTCAGACTTTTCACAGATTTTTTTCCCTGCATCTAATACCCCCTATCGTCTTATACCCAGTCATTTACGGTAACAATGTACTCTGTTTAAGCCTACCTGAGCAAATATCTTGTAGAGGGGCTCCAGTATAAACTCAACAAAACTTCTCGGTGCTGTGGAATTTGGAGGCTTTTTGCTGAATTTCCTCCTGTGGCGAAAAAATTATTTCACTCTCAAAAATACACTAAGTTTAAAATTACATTTCAATCATGAAAATTTAAATGAATTCATTTAATTGTTGTTTACAAATTGTCAAAACCATGTGTTGGGGCTATGTTGAATTTATATACATAACATTAATTATGTAGTGAAAGACTTCTCCTAAACAAAATGTATTTCTTAAAAACACAATAGACACTTAAAAAGCTTAAAAATACTTAAAGTAGTTTTGGAAAAACTTCTTTGTTTAAGCAAAAGTGGTATAAAATAACACTTCAATTCACTAATGACACTCTCTTAACCACCAACACAGAAAACAATAGTGCTTGGAAGCACCCAACAATGCTTGGATGTAGTTGTTTCTCCCGTTAAACAACGGGCATTAATAAACAACTATTAACTTGGAAGTTTTTGAACATCAATATGACAAAACCAACGCCATGACAAAACCTAGACTAGTTACTTTATGAGCAAAAATATCTTACGTCTTGCTATGAAAGTACATATCGCCCCACAGTCTCCGAGCAAACTCTTTATCGTTAATCCCGCCATACGTGTCAGCGTATATACGACTGAACGATCCCAGTGAGAAGCAGACCCGGTAGTAGGCGCTCGCAAAACACACATTCCCATTCAGTGGCGATACTTGCTGCGGCTCTGTGTCTTCTGAGTAGAGACTGAAGGAAAATATCATGTACTAATATTAAAGTAAATTTTGAGATCTTTAGAGCAAGGCTTGAAGCAAAGGCAGGGAAATGAATATAACAGTTTTAAATCTCTTTTATTTCAACCATATCTAAAGATAATCCATACTTGTTTTCCTAACATTACTAGGCCGCAATTTAACACTTGAAAATCACATTACATTAGCTCAACCTTTTTTTTTCTCTTTCCTATATCAAAAATACAAATCAAAGGTATTAGATGTGTCTCTTTTTTTCCCAATCAAACTTGAGAATTTTATTTGTTCAAATCTTAACCCCACAAACACAGCGGAACTCTGGCCAATACTAAGCATTAATAGACAGCATTCATATTTATAATAAGATTAATTTGTCAAACAAAAAAATGCGTAATATTTGTAAAACAATTTTACAAAAATCTACACCTACCTGATAATTCCATTGACCTCATCGAGAATGTTTCTCAACTTGAAGTACGCGTCCGCGGGCGGCAGTTTCAGCTCCAGAATGAGGCGATCGATCTTGTTGATACACACACATACCGGAAGCTTCTCCTGTATCGCGTGCTTGATAAACCTCTCTGTGTTCAACATCACCTGAAATGTGGGCAATAGTTTTGTTCAAACATTTCCTTTGTTATACAATCTCTTCCTTTGATAGAAAAAACACAAACAATTTCCTGCCAACTACCATATTTCTCCACATATAAGGTGATCAGCTTATAAGACGACCCCACATTTTTCGCCTGAAATCTAGTGCTTTTTTAATAGACTCATTTATAAGATGGGGTTGATTTTGAAAGCAAATTCAGCATATTAATTTTTATAAGTAAATTTTTTTCTAAGTTCAAACTAAAACAGTCAAATATAATGTTCAAGCTAAACAGTCAATTATCAACTAAATTTGCATGAAGAAAATCGATTTTATTGTCAACTGTGAGCTCTCTGATGTGAAGGTAGGTTAATAATTAGAACGCGCTAAAAGTGAAATGACGTTATTTATGTTATCATAATTGAAATAATTTATAAAAACATATGTTTTTATTTTCTGGTATGGGATCGCAGAAGTTTTGTGGCAAAAGTCAATAACGAATATCAAATTACCAGTTAGGTACATCATTTTTAGTTTTTAATTTACTGTGTTAATATATTTGTCAAACTAATTTATTTAACAGGCACTTCTCTGTGTTTGCAGATCAAAGAGTACGCTGTTTTATGTCAGAGCACACAGGGTGTAGAGATTATTTTATATGCTTGTATTGTTGCTTATTTAATTGCTTATTTAATTGCCTCATACTTCCTGCATCAACAGACAATAAATCACATTTGGTTGACCAACTACCAATTTGCCTCTAGGCTGGTTAGTAAATACCATATGATTGGAAAAATAATAATCATTATCAATAAGCGTCGCCTCGGTAACAGCATTTGAAATCAATGATTTTCTTCAGAAATATTACTGATTTTGACTCGATTCTTTTTTTATAAGACTTTACCTCACTTTTCTGCTTTTAGGTTAAAATTGGGACCCAATTTCCTCGCCTTATAAGCGGGGAAATATGGTTCTCAAAATACTGTACATCAATAATATTTTGCCCACATTTGTGTGCCTCAATGTTAAGTTTGCAACATAATTAATTTGAGCGTTGTAAAAACATAATAATCTGCAAAACAAGGGTGATTTATTTTTAATTAAGATGCTCTCTTCCATAAAGAAGGGTCAGATAAGAGAAAATATTTTTGTCTTTCAGCAAATGGCATCTTAATCGCTTTATAAGTGATACAGGGTGCAGGTTTTAAGAGGGATGCAAATAAGAAATCTTTCTTACATTTCATCTACAGTCAATATAATGCTATTTTCCAATAGTTATAATGCTATTTCCCCGATCCTGACCTGACCCTGTCACTGTTTCTGCTATCACTATGACACTGATTCAGATTAATCCATTTGATCCTTTACACTTGATAGGAATAGATACACTTACCCCATCTGCAGCATCAACAAATATAACAGCTCCATCACTGATTCTGAGTGCAGCCGTCACCTCATCTGAGAAGTTGACATGACCTGATGGAAAAAAAATATCAAGGAATATACAATTTATCATTTAATTAAACCATATATCATTCAATTAGTCAAACAATTTTTGTTTCAGTACATGAATGTATGTCCACTAAATGACTACCAAATGTTTTACTTCATGAGCGCTGAATATATTTTTCCATTTCATTAATACAAATTTTTCAACACATAGTTAAGTATCAGTAAAATAATTATTTCAGGGGCTATTTTCAATAACCAAGATTTTACACAAATTTAGACAAATCTTAGCAATTTCATATCACCTTCGAAATCTTGTCATTGATTTTAATTTCTTTTACACAATTCAACAGCAGTACACGTATTTCATAATAAATTAATAATTTAAATTTCTCTACATCAAACTTAATTACATCATGAACCAAAGAAAACTCCAAAAATTGGAAAAAAGTACCTGGAGTATCGAAGACGTTAAGCAAGAAGGACTTGTTTCGTGTGTCGGGGAGAACGAGTGTAACTGGCGTAGACTTGATGCTAACTCCGCGTTCCTGCTCCGTAAACAATGTGTCAGTGTATCGAATGTCACGGTCGTCTTTAACCTCGAGTTCAGGATGTGTCTGGGACATGAGGCAGTCAACAAAGCTGGTTTTCCCGTGGTGAAGGTGTCCGCACAGAGTGACGTTACGGATTAACTCTGGAGTGTCCATTAGGTCAGCGAGAAATCTAGGAGTAAGACAAGAAGAAAAACCTATATTTGGGGGGATTAAATCTTTAATTTTGCAAGAAGACAAAATGGACCCTTTGTTCTAAATACCACATACTGGAACGAGGACAGAAGCAGTGTTTTTCAACAAGGTGAAATGTGTAAAATAAGAAATATGATGACCAAAGAGGATTTATTTTCATGAAATTAAAAAAGATTTATTGTCAGTCCTATAGTGTTATAAGACACATTATAAAAAAGAAAGGATGATAAATCAAGGCCAAATCTTGTCAAAGGTGACTTACTCCATGTTGTAAACTGTGTCTGGTAGGTCCTGTTCAGCCATGGAGAACTTTTTCTTCTTCACTGGGGCTATTATAGGCTCTGAAATAAAACAATTACACTTAAAATCTATACCAATATCTTTACAATTAAACCTTTTCCAGGTTTTAATTGCTTAAGTGTTTTTTAGCCTAGCATATCAGATAATAGTAAAAGAAATGGGTTGGGATTGAAACATGGATGTGAACAGACTTTATTAGACACCTCTAACCAGTACAACATTTTCTTTCGAAATCAGAAATCATTGTATGCATGCCTTCCGTGTATTGTATTGTATTGTATATGTAGTATTATTTTAATACTTGTGTCTTTTTTGTTACCATCTATAAATTAAGATATTATTCATATTATTATCATGTATCATCTTTTGACTTCCATTGCCATTCTCTTTAACATCTGCAACTTGATTTAGTTATCGCTCAATTTTCTGCACAAGCTCCTGATGCCACCGTGACTATAGCAATCCTTCATTTATTTCTTTAAAACACAGACAAGCTTACAATGACATCCCTGAGTGGATAAGGGATAAGGACACTTCAGGAGTTCTTACCGGTCAGCGGCTGGGTGTCCTCTTCTTGTACAATAGTTTCTACCTCAGGGCCATAAACTTCCTCTGGGGTCGGGTAATACTTCTTGTCCTCGTGTAACACCACTTGCATGTCCCCGCCTTCATCATCGTCCTGTTCCATATCTTCCTCGTCCTAAATATGTGTAGATAGATTTTTTAGTTTTAATCAAGAATGAGATTTTTTACAAAAGTTCAAGGTGCCTTTAAACTTCCTAAAAAGTAAGCTATTTAGAAGTGTAAATATCATTTCCCAACTATGATGCTGCACCCTTTTAAAGACTACATGAACCATTTTTAAAATTAGGAGAAAATATGACATATCAAATCTCAATCCTTACTCTAATATTTATAAGCTGTAATATTTGTAATTATATGTATTTAATCTGAAGAATACATCATTGCTGTAACTATGATTTTCCTAAACATTTATGAATCACGCATCTCAGTATTTCATAGTTATGTTGTTGGAACATTATCATATTTCAATCATTGTAAGCAGAAATAAGTCCTTAAATAAGTCCTTGAATGACAATTAATTGGTAAACATGACATCAAAGCTTATTGTAATTGAACATAAGATAATGGTACCAATGGTGTGAAACATCCCGAGGTCAAGGGTACTTTTAATGTATTTCATCTTGCAATAAAAATCCTTTTTGTATTTTCAAAATTAACGAGGAGACCTACAACAGTTTCTGTTTGAAGCTTCTTTTAAGTTCTTTTAAGCTGAAGTTGTAAGAACATGTCATTGCTAAAGCTCTATAAGTTAAAAAGAGTCATACATCAGCGCCAGCGTAGTCCGGGTATTTCTCAGCATCTTCGTCTTCCCCGGAGTCATCACTGTCATCATCATCGCTGTCAAGTTCTGGCCCAACATAGTTACCAAACTCATCATAGAGGTCACCATCCATCTTTTATTGCTTCAAAATATCTAAAAGGAGAAAAGAAACAAGAGATGTTTGTCAAACATTATGCCCCCTGAGCGCCAAGTTGCCAGAAATATTTGGACAATTGAATGAAATATGCATGGACTGAAATGACAGCGGATTTGTCATTGGATGCATATGAGGCAGGTCATCTACTGGTCATACCTAATCTTCATGTCAAGTTTGATGACCATAGGTCCGGGAATTGTTGAGTTATCACTCGGACAAGCTTTGGTCTTCCAACAGACCGACCGACATGTGCAAAGCAATTATATAACCCCTCTGCTTCGAAGGGGGGCATAATTAAACTAGATGTTCACTGAAAACTGATACTTCAACTCATGCATTTAGTGACATATAAATTTCTACTGTCTACTATATAAGACAAATATCAGAACAATACTCTTACTTTAAAACTTTACTGAAGAAAATATATCCTTGATGATCATCTATCTTAGTTTGAAACAAACATGGCACTTAGTGGATAGAGGAGCTTGAGGCAAATTTTCTCCAAAATTGCATAAGATGCACTTTACTTATGATAACTTAAGAAGGCAAATAAATGCCCAACTAAAATAGTAACATAAAAGAAAATCATTTCTATACAAACATTTATACATCAATCCCAATCATCTGTGCATGCATTAAAAAAATATGGACAATCAGAAAACCTTTTTTCAGCTTACAGTCACACTGACCTTGACCTTTGACCCACTGACCTCAAAATCAATAGGGTTCATCTGCTGGTCATGACCAATAAGCCTACCTAGTATGAGGTCCCTGGGTCAAAGCGTTCTCAAGTTATTGATCGGAAACCGTTTTTCATGTTAAGGTCACACTGACCTTGACCTTTGACCTCAAAATCAATAGGGTTCATCTGCTGGTCATGACCAATACACCTACCAAGTATGAGGTTCCTGGGTCAAAGCGTTCTCAAGTTATTGATCGGAAACCGTTTTTCATGTAAAGGTCACACTGACCTTGACCTTTGACCCACTGACCTCAAAATCAATAGGGTTCATCTGCTGGTCATGACCAATAAGCCTACCTAGTATGAGGTCCCTGGGTCAAAGCGTTCTCAAGTTATTGATCGGAAACCGTTTTTCATGTTAAGGTCACACTGACCTTGACCTTTGACCCACTGACCTCAAAATCAATAGGGTTCATCTGCTGGTCATGACCAATACACCTACCAAGTATGAGGTTCCTGGGTCAAAGCGTTCTCAAGTTATTGATCGGAAACCGTTTTTCATGTAAAGGTCACACTGACCTTGACCTTTGACCCACTGACCTCAAAATCAATAGGGTTCATCTGCTGGTGATGACCAATACACATACCAAGTATGAGGTCCCTCGGTCAAAGCGTTCTCAAGTTATTGATCGGAAACCATTTGGTATTCCGACCGACCGACCGACAGACAGACAGACCGACCGACCGACCGACCGACCGACCGACCGACCGACATGTGCAAAACAATATACCCCACTTTTTTCAAAAGGGGGCATAATAATAAAATAAAAGAACATGCAAAGTGATTGTCATAAAATTAACTTTCTCAAGTATGGTTGGAAAGTCAAAGTTGCGCTTGAACTTTCATTAACGCAAAACTGTGAATAATCCGAAAAAAAACACAGAAATATATTCATCTATTAAACCCTGCATGATAAACAATTCAGTCACTGTTGTAAATCAAGCACATCTGCTGATGTGACAACAAATCGGATAATTGGGGCATGCAGTTCGGAGCTAGTAAACAACTGGTTTATTGTTGTGGAATTTCATTGCTTTCACAGATTAACAATGACAAATTTTAATTATTTTAGCTCAAAGTAGCATACCGTATTTTCTGGACTATAAGACGGGGAAATTGGGTCCCGATTTTTACCCCCAAATTAGGGGACCCGTTATATCTGCATTTTTTCTCATGGCGCGTGTCAGTATAATTAGTTTGACAGATATATCAAATCAATAAATTGGAATCTTAATATGATGTAGGTACCTAACTGTCAATTTGATTAAGCAAACAAATGACAATGCGAATATGAATCGCCAATCAAGGGACAATATTGCCTAAAGCATTATTGCTAAACAAACACCTATTCATGCCTCGGCTTTTCGCAGTTATGTTATTGAAGCCATTTATTTTGCCGAAGAACTTCATTGGTGTCTTCAATAAAAAAATAAACTAAAACAAACATATGTTGTTACTGATTAATTATTACACTTTCGATAAGTAACGACCTGTCCTGCAAACTTATGTACTCATTTTTAACCTACCTCCAAATAGAGACCTCACAGTTGACCGCCATTTTCTTTGAGTGAAACAAAAACAGTTTCCGCGAAAGTCGATAATTGTCCGTTGAGCTTGAACATTTTTACACATTAGGAAGAATTTTAGCATTTTAGATTTGCTTAAAAATTGACCCCGTCTTATAAGCGAGTCGAAACAAAAAGCACCAGATTTCATGGGCAAAGTTAGGGGGCCGTCTTATAAGCGAATCGCCTTATAGTCGAGAAAATACGGTAAACAATTTTGATGTTTAGCTCAACAGCTTTGTTGTGATGTGATTAACGTCTAAGTTAAAAAAATGCTAATCATAGAAATTTAGGTAGTCGGGAAGTCACATGATATGCAAATTTCGAAATGATGTTATGAACGCAAAATATAGAATTGCCTTTGGTTTTGTTATTACTATGAATGCAGCATTCTGGGGTTTAAAAAGGTTAATAGAAGTAATTTGGGTATGCATACAAATAAATAAGGTTACATCCCATTTGATAAGGCTTTCAAGAAGTGGGCTGGGGTAAAGAGTAAGATAGTATGGCCTAGGTTTGACAATTTATATTTGTTTGAGTTTCTATTTATTGTAAGATTATCTCAAAATTTAATACTGGTATTATTTATTTTTTATAACCTTATCTTATGCAGGCATTAGACAGAAATCAACATATTCATGTATGTCAATCAACATATTCATGTATGTCTCATGTTTTGCAATATTTTTATTATTTTATATATATATATATATATATATATATATATATATATATATATATATATATATATATACATTATTTATACTTACCAATATATTTTGACAATAATTGACTGGGGCCAACCTTAAAAAAATTCTTGTTTGGAGTAACCCTACCCAGATTTTTTAAGGTGGGTAGGTAGGTAGGTTTTTTTTGTTTTTTGTTTTTTCTCCAACGACAACTGGATCTTGTGTACAGTACATTCACTACATAACACTAGTTATTCAAGGCATTGTAATAAACTTTTGAACAACAAACATCTTAACTTCTGATCCTTTATTTTTTTAATTTCAAAGAATTTCAATCTACTTAAGACTGACACAGAGATGAACTCAACAAAACAAACTTATGACACTCAAGATAAGCAAACGAAAATGTGAAACAAATTGGCAATTGTTACATATTTTAATGTTTTATCAAAGTCAATTAAGACTGAAATCCTGTCATATGAATGTGGACTAAATTTTTCTGTTGCAGTCTCTGAGGGCTTTGACGAGACCGTTATTTTTGACATTTTTTCGAAGTTGTCGTAGTAGCTCTCCGGGATTGTTTCATCATTCTACATTAAAATATCAAATACATCGTACCATGTGTAGTCGACATTGAATTTTCTTACAAAGTTGTTTTTAATTTTTTATTTAAGTAATTTATTGTCACACAAAACGTTATTTCGTTCGGTTCACGTTCGACAAACTTGCAGTCAGCCATGTTTTCGAAACGCTCATTGCGATCAGCGATAAAAACCGAAGCTCTACGAGTGTGTCTACAAATCGAATAGAACCGAAACAGAAGAAAAGAGCAGAAACAGAAAATAGTAGTGGAAAGGCGTTGAAAAAAAAATTCGCGGATCAAAATGCCAAAAAAAAATTTGAGTCGGCAACGATTTTTATGGGTCGGTCGCATTACTCCAAACAAGATTTTTTTTATTTTAGGCCTGGTGCATAGCACACAGTGACTTAGATAATATTTACTAGGTGGCTGTCTCATACCCCTACATAGTGCTATTCCAATGCAACCCAAACATATTCTTCAATGTAAAACTAACTGCAATAACCCTCTCATTCTTCGTCTAAGTCTTGCGCACCCTGAACGTCCATTATTTAATCTTTAAGACTATTGTAATGTAAATGTGCATTTCTTTACTTAGTGTTACATTTTTTAACACAAGTCAAGGGAAACTATTTATCAGAATCAAGTTCATGAAATATACCATATTACCTTGCTTATTCGTTCAAAATAAAACAAAATTTGGCCGGTGCTCTTCTCGTGTTTTTATTTACAACCGGAAGTGTACTTGTGCAACAAGTTCATAAATAATTATACAAAAATAATACGATAAATGAAGCTCAACAGCTTTATTTTTGTCAATCTTCATAATATTACAATTATCCTTAAAAATATCTTAGTAGTGAATTACTCAAATATTATTTTCTTAAAAATAAAACTATTTAAATTTATGAAGTCAATTACTGATCGTGTATCCCCGAAACGCTTGTGGGGCAATATTATTTCCCGGTCCCGGTCTAATCCGGTCTTATACAGTATGAATCGCCCATGATTAAGAAGGTGTGATTGACCATTGAATAATAGGATTACAATTGATTAACGTATGATTTCATATCAATAAAACAATTATAATTAAACTAATATAAATTAAAGGTTTTATATTAAAATATAGTTTTATTTAGGTGAAGATTAAAACTTTAAGTATACAGTACGTTTGTTCTAAAATAATATTCATGAAATGCTTCAGTTGTTTCAATGTTAAATTTAAAACCATTTTAATTGTATCTTTAAACAACGACGAATATTAACAACAATGGCAAAGAAAAGTCAATGAAAATGGTATTTTGACTGAGTGTAGAGAACTTAAAAATCACATTTCAATACCGGAGCAATACACAGTAGCGGCCTCTTATAGTAGCGATGACAGACATGCCTGACAACAGTAGCCAAGTGACAGCGGCGGAACACTTTGAAGTATTTATTGCTAATCATAGTCTCGAATGACAGAATTGATAGAATACTTTTTATTCTTATTTAAATTATTTCGCTATTTTTCTAAATATAAATATAACAAAACTAAATGTTGAACACGTGATGAACATACATTCGTGACTATAAAATTCTGCAGATCATATAGTAAGATTTAGTAACAGAAGTAACAACAGGCAAATTTACTACAGAATATAAATACAAATAAAATCAATTTAATTTCAAATTATTAAGCGCTTCACCACATGTATTCCTATATTTATGCAAAACATTTTATTTTCGCCACTTATCTAACGTTTTCCCTAATATCTTATTTTCGCTAAAAATATTCTCTCCAAGTCTTATTTTCTTGATACCAATTATCGAATTATAGTGTTCAGTTTCATAACAAAAAGTAGTGTTATTATTTAAGTTACTGAACATGAAAAAATGATAATAAATATAGATGTTTTTGCTTATTTTCGCTCAAAATACTTTTATTATCGTCTTTAAAAAGCCAGGCTTTAGAAATGCTAAATTAAAATCACCTTAGCATCAACTATATTCGAAAATGATGTATTTGATTTTTTACTCCTATTTAAAGCAAAAGAAATAGTCGATTTTGTTTACCAAACATCGAAAACCCAATCCGTTGCCTGACGCCATAAAGTTATTTCAATATCTAGGGACCGGATATTAGGAGACCGGATGAGACCGGATAATACGATGAGAGACCGGGAAATAGTATCGCTTGTTTTAGGGAAGTTATAACAACCGGTGTCCGGTATCAGACTTTGTTGGTGCTGCTGTACTTTCGTTTCCAAAGTTATTTTGAAAGAACATACGAGCTTTATTTTATTTAGATCAACAATTTTTGTTGTTAGAATATGTCTTTTTTATCATAATTTTATAAATATGGAATTTGAGGATGCCGATTGCATCTTGAAGACAACCCTTGTAACAGTTAAAGATTATATTAAAGTCTCAGGTAATTTTGACTCTATTCTTAAGGAAAGAGTTTTATTTTTTATTGTTCATCTGTTCCTTTCATGATGATATGTATAAATATATATTATTTCAGTTTTTCCACTAGTTATTTTTTAATTAATTAGGACTTTTCCAGACGGGGCGATTAAGCATTGACATGAGTGGAATATATAAACAAAATCATCAAGGTTCTAAAAAGTGTGATCTTTATTCATCCAATATTATTTAAGAATGACAGCAAAATTGATAATCCATTTAATCTATGTTAAAATGATTACACAATTGCCTAATTATCTTTCGTTTCTTTATTGGTAAAATGAAGTTATGCCTTAAGGTGTGTGGCAGTTTGAATTTTTTTGAACTCATTTAAATGGACGCACTCATGTTTTTTATACCAAATATAATTTAGTGCGGAAATGCATCTGAAAACACTTATGTTATAATTATTTTACTCTTTGATATTGAAGTTGCAGAACAAAATACAACAAGGCATAAAAAATATTCTGGTTGAAATGGGTACAGTCAAGAAAAAAATAGAAAACTGAAGCCTTCACCATTCGGCCACAAGGACTTAAACAATAGCTGATGTATATTCTAACCTTTGTCAAATACATTGGAAACATCACATCATAATATCCATCAACCAATCACAGTACCGCATAACTTGCTGAATTGCGTTACTAACAGCTAGCATTCAAAATTGTTTTCTTAAAAGACATAATTCAACAAATAACAATTGTTGAAGGGGTCCAGCTCTCAATATCTTAGTTTTGACACTCCTAATGATTTGCAACACTTTTTTCATAATAAAGATATTTTTTTAGTAAAAAGTGCATTTTACAAATCATGAGTGAGTCCCATTAAAGCTTGTCTCTTTTTTCGAAAAAAAAGAAGACCTGTCAGTAATGGCAGCATTATCATTATTCAAAAACTTAAATGTTAGCTACAAAAATGTTCATAATATTCACTAACCATAACCCATGTTACCAGTGACAATACACATGTATATGTATTTTTTATCAAGGCCCATGAATTTGTCAAGTTGTATTAAATTGAAAAAACAGCCAAAAAAAATGAGTGTTGGCATTCGTTTGCAGTGCTGTCTTGATATATTTATTTTATATATCTTTTTGGTTTCAGAACTTATTCACTACATAAAATTTACTGAGCAAACAGCCCAAGAAATTAAAGCCAAAATAACTAATAATGGCGAAGCATATTCTGCTAGCTATTTCTTCGACGCTGTCAAGAAAAATCCATCAACATTCTTTCCTGCACTTGTAGCAGCTACAAAAAAATGTCAGCCTGATGTTTTCAATATACTGGATGAGGAAGTGAGGTTTGTCTATTTTGGTATTTGTTAGACTGACATTAAGCTTAAAGATCCACTCTTTCTCCCAAATAAGATGTACCACAATTAATACAATTGTATTAATTGACCGAAAAGGATGAATGAATATCTAAAACAATGGTCCTTATGAAGGTTATTGTTTAATTTGAAAGAAAGGTGCAGAAAACATGGTATTTCTACCTTATGAGATGATAGTTGTTCACTGTAAATCTTTTAGGACCCACCAGTCATTTAATATTTGTGCATCTTCAGTAACTAATATTTTCCATAAATGCATTATTTATGTGTATGTTTTGGGTTTAAATTTGAGTCTCACTTTCAAAAGGCAATCCTGTTATATATTAGTTTGTGGATTCAATAAGAAACAGTCAATGTACATTTATGTACAGTTTATTTACATGGTATATAGTGAACTAGCAGCTACAGGAATATCTAGGCAAAAGCCCCGCAGCATGCACGGGCAGTGTTTATATTCAAAACTTATCAAGTAACAACGGCTATGCTTAAACAAGGTAAACAACAAATCCAATCTTAAATGTTTCTAGGTTAAATATGAATCACACATTCAAAGTAGTACCAACTACCAGGTTCTGGTAAATACAGAAAATGAATTTTGTCCTTTTCAATATCCTCATTTATATCTTATATCATAAGATTTTAATTTTCTTGCCAACTGATGCCTTTTATTTATTAAATAAAAATTCATGAAGGTGAAATCATATTCTTTTTTAAATCTTTGTACAAGCATTAATGTGCAATACAAGTCTTTTAGCATATTCCAGAACTTCCCTATTTTTTTCCACCCAAGCCTATTTATTTTATTGCCATCTGACAATTTATTTTGACCTCCATTTTGGTGTTTTCAAAAATGCCTAAATGTATTGTTTTTAAAGAGTGCTCCAGATAACCTTAAAATCCAGACAAAACAGGGCTATGTTTGAAGTGTAATACTGATTTTCAGACATGACCCCACCTAAAAAAAATCATTTAATAAAATTAAATCGGGACCTTAGTACTTACCCTAGTATTTTGGGACAGTGAAGTCAGAAACAAACTTTGTTTATATTTTGGCCTTTAACATTCAGTGTTGTCAATTTTGCTTATTTCAGAAACCACTTAAGGAATCGTCAAACAGAGTTGAAGAAAGTGCTGAATGCTATTGCAGAAAAATATGAAGAGTTTGTGGTAATCATTTTTAGATTTCATATAAGTTTTTTGTTTAAAAGTTGATCATTGGTGTGGGCCATATGTCACATCTTCCTGGACATAAGTAATGATAAAAACATGGTAAATTAACTGATGGAACACTTAATAGCTCATTCTTTGCTATGCAGCCAACCAATACCATAAATTAGTTTAGCTCATTGCTTGCTATTTTGCAAGTCAATATGAAATTGTTCAGGGTCATTGCTTGCTATTCAGCCAACCAATACCATGAAATAGTTTAGCTCATTTCTTGCTATGAAGTGAACCAATACCATGAAATAGTTTAGTTCATTGCTTGCTATGAAGTGAACCAATACCATGAAATAGTTTAGTTCATTGCATGCTATTCAGCCAACCAATACCATGAAATAGTTTAGTTCATTGCTTGCTATTCCGCCAACCAATACCATGAATTGGTTTAGCTCATTGCTTGCTATTCAGCCAACCAATACCATGAAACAGTTTAGTTCATTGCTTGCTATTCAGCCAACCAATACCATGAAATAGTTTAGTTCACTGCTTGATATGCAGTCAACCAATACCATGAAATAGTTTAGTTCACTGCTTGCTATGCAGCCAACCAATACCATGAAACAGTTTAGTTCATTGCTTGCTATGCAGTCCATCAATACCATGAAATAGTTTAGTTCACTGCTTGCTATGCAGCCAACCAATACCATGAAATTGTTTAGTTCATTGCTTGCTATGCAGTCAACCAATATCATAAAATAGTTTAGCTCATTGCTTGCTATGCAGCCAACCAATACCATGAAATTGTTTAGCTCATTGCTTGCTATTCAGCCAACCAATACCATGAAATAGTTTAGCTCATTGCTTGCTATTCAGCCAACCAATACCATGAAATAGTTTAGCTCATTGCTTGCTATTCAGCCAACTAATACCATGAAATAGTTTAGCTCATTGCTTGCTATTCAGCCAACTAATACCATGAAATAGTTTAGCTCATTGCTTGCTATTCAGCCAACTAATACCATGAACTAGTTTAGCTCATTGCTTGCTATTCAGCCAACCAATACCATGAACTAGTTTAGCGCATTGCTTGCTATTCAGCCAACCAATACCATGAACTAGTTTAGCGCATTGCTTGCTATTCAGCCAACCAATACCATGAAATAGTTTAGCTCATTGCTTGCTATTCAGCCAACCAATACCATGAAATAATACCATGAATAAGTTAAGCTCATTGCTTGCTATTCAGCCAACTAATACCATGAATAAGTTGAGCTCATTGCTTGCTATGCAGCCAACTTATACCATGAAATAGTTTAGCTCATTGCTTGCTATTCAGCCAACCAATACCATGGTATGGTACATATGTGCAAGTAAGACCATGCATAATGTAATTTGTATACTAAATTTGACATCACACACACACACATGGGGTCATAACAAAAGTACCTTATTGAAATTAACTGCATAGTTAACATATAAATATTCAAACTAGCTTATTATTTAGTTTTTATCCTAACACAGAACCTTCTTTGACATAAATAAAGAACAGTTTGATAATTCATTTTAGTATTTTTAAGCAATAAGACACTGTGAATGTAGTCGAAATTAGCCCAGAGGAAAGCTGTAGTTGCTATGGAAACATAAGTCAAGTAATTGTTATAAATCATCAAGAAAATGGTGCACCAATGACAATCCTTTCAAAGAATGAAATTTGGAAGAAATTGAAACGCATTGAAAAATGCATTATTTTTGGCATTTGTTATTTATGGTTCTTATTTGTAATAGTTCTGTCCAAACGCCCAAAATTGGGCAATGCTGTTCATACATGTATGTTTTTCTTACTTATGTTTCAGCCATAAACCATATTAAAGCAAGTTATACTACAGTTGTTCATATATATATTACAAGCTGAACAAAATATATCCCTATTTCAGAGAAGGCCACGTTCAGGTTGTGGTGGTGGTGATGTCCTTAACCTTGAAGGTAATACTGCACAGACAGATGAAGGGAATACAAGTAGGAAGGGGATTCTAGGAGCAGGGGAAGAATTAGGTCAATTTTTCCTAGCTGTTTACTGTGTGTTTTTGAAAGCATTGGTATGGGTGTGGGTGGGGATGTCTTTGGCTTGTCTGTTTTGTTGAAGGAAAAATGTCAATATATTGTCATAGCCTTTGTTTTGTCATTGTTAGAGTGAAAAAATGTTTATGCTGGCCATTTTACTTAGAAAGATTTAAAGATAATAAATTGAAACTTGATTTGAATTGCAAGAACTCAATAAGTGCATATCAATAAGTGCATATCAAAAATATAAGCAGTTATTGACTTGAGTTGCGTTTTTCATACCTACTCTTTTAGTATTTTCACATTTGTGAGGCATTAGTTTCATTATCATGATAAAATTGGGATTTTTTATAAATTATGTAAGTTGAATGTACATGTATTCGAATACTATTTGTAACCCTATTATTTGTGGACTGTTATTACTTCAACTTAAACTACAGATTTTCCAACAGAGCTTCTTCAATTGAAAAAATAAAATGTTATCGAAATATAATTTTCTTAGAATTTCTGATTGGGAATTTTTATTCAACATTTGGAAAAAAGACAATTTTGCTAACATAGCCAAATATCAGGTATAAGAATGGCAGAGAAACTCCTGCATGATGGCCAAACAAATCTTGAGACATATTCATAATTAATGTAAAGAAGCAGACAATCAAAATCTAATTTATAGATTGTTTAAAATTAAATAAAATGTTTTTTAATGTCATGAATTATATAATTGTGATTTAAGATTTGGCCCAGTCAATCAACGAGCGTTCAGGGAGCAACATAGCACAACCACAATCTCTGCAACGGGAGTCTAGCCGCCTGTCCTCGGCGTCTTCATGCAGTGACAACAAGGAATCTCTTGGTTCAATGGTTTCCTCCAGTAGTGACAACAGGCTCTCCTTTGATAACAGAGGTAATTGATTTGGTAGAATTAGAGCGCATATAGGGATCAGGTTTTCCGGCATCCTCATCCATGTCATTGTCATCTGTGTTGTTGTCCGCAGAGTCACGTTTTCCCTTCTCTTAGGCTTTAAAGCAGGTTTTAAAAAGGGTGTTTTAAAAGAGGGACTGTGTACTAAGGAAGAAAAGGGTATATCGTAGTAGGCTGTGAAGTATTGAGATATATGTTATGAATGTTGGGAATTGTGTCTAATTGAAGCAGGTTTAAGTTTCAGCTTTCAAATATATTAAGTTTGTATGTTTTATACTCATTGTATAAGTTTTAATAAAAACAAGAAATACTTGATATATTAAGCATTTAATTATCTGAAGACATATAGGTGCCCATGCTGGTCTCCATGAGTGAAGGAAGGTGCTACCAAAATAGGACAGGGGGCAGCACCCTTCCATAACCCTTTAGCTTAAACCCCGCTAACTTACCTCAATCAAACAACAGCCAAATTGAATTATTTACCCAAGATTTATGGTCATTTAAGTGTCCAATTTGACCAAATTCTCAGTCTTCTCTGCCTTACCTACAGATATTCCTTATATAAATACAATCTTTACCAAACTGGGTGGCAATGTTGATGGGCAAACTTTCTCAACAAAATTAGATTATCTAGATATCACTATGCACTTTGAAATTATGGCCCTTGAGTTGTCAACAAAAATGACCGTATTCATACATACCATATTTTTGAAGACCATTCCAGGGGATTTTGACTTTTGGGTTCAAAATTCAAGGGGATTTTGTCATCAGACAAGGGGATTTTCCTTGATCAACATTTATCACTTCCTCAGAGAGCATCATTTTACATTTTACCTTCCTAGATACGAAAAAGTTTTTTTGCCATTTTATGGCAGGGGAAGCTCCTGGGTATTTTACACTTTATCATAATCACTCTGTCTGCTCTCTAAATTGTGCATTTTTTATTTAGTCTCTACCAAAGGAAGTGAAAATGCTTAATTATTGACAAAATGTCTTGACTTGAAATAGCCAAATTACACTATTATTCTGGAGTTATTGTCCTAAAGCTGTCAAACCTGGTATAAAAATGGCTTCAAGAAAGAATTTGAAACTGCAAGTATGAATATCCTTGCAATCAACTCAATCAAGCACTTCTTTAGAAGTTTAAGTCTCTCTTAATCTGAGACTGTTTTCAATTATGTTTACAACTATTATGTCAAATCAATATTAAATTTTTTGCAACCATAACTTGCCACTTTCACTAAATTGTATTCAAATACTTAATCCTATTTCAAGATTCCTTGAAAATACTGCCATAAATCATAACAATGACACCAGGCTGTGATATAAAGAAAGTTTTTGTACTTCCAAGGACTCAATTTGGGTGTTTGAATGAGAATAATACGACAATGAATTGTGTCCATTATCATTCTATAATGTGACAGTCGGGGGATATTTTTGGTCTTAGTTTTAGCGACATGCATTTGTCGTGTGCATCAAAAGTATTGTTTGCTTTACAGCTTTACCGTTTCTCTACATGAGAATAATGCGCGGAAATGCTTCTTTATTGTAAGCAGTGTTTTCATTAAAATCCTCCCGAGTGATGGCGATCAAATAATATCTGGTGACCAAGAAATATCTGCAAGCTTAACCAATCAAATTATGATCGTCTTACAGAGAAAGAGGAGGGAATTCTCTATACCGGTAAATCAAAGAGCTGTGACTGGCCGAGTTTCGTACATCATTGTACACAAGCCCGGGAAATATGGATCCAATACCATCGAGTTCTTCCAAAGTTTGGCCTTCGGATAAATAAAGACATTCTGGAAAGTGAAAAGTTATTTCTGTATGATTTAACGAACGTGCCTGTGTACTTTGCATTTGTTGGACCATTGACTGTGAATATAGACACAAAACTAGCGACAATACTAAAAGACGCTAAGAAGGGATATGAAGCTTTTGAGAACATGTGCTTACAGAATCAGATTGCACCACTGGTGATTATATCCCATGTGGATTCAGAAACACAAGCATTTCATCATGCGAATACGTACAAAAAAGCAGTATCATCTAAACGGGAATGTGTTGTTGTCATGGTATTTGAGAACAAACCAGGCAAGCATTCTGATTCTCTCGAACAATTAATCACATACATTAGTGAAGGGAACGCGATGGCTATACACAGGGATGTGTTATTACTGCTTAAACGGTGGACATACAAGATGTTAGCTGAAAAGCTTAATGTAATGAAGATGCTTCATGATTTCACCAAAGACGGTCAATTACCTTCTTTGGAATGTGTTCAACGATTATCTTGTCACGGGATTGAGAAAGGTATGAATCTTGAACATTTTATCATAATTAATAGTTTACCGTATACTTTCCTGAATGCCTTCTTACATTGTTATTAAATACATTACAAAAAACATTTTCTTCTATTGTAGATTTATTTAATATTGTAACAGTTGTTTAGAAAGTTATATTAACTGATGCTAAGTCACTCTTGTTGGCACGATGTTGCGTGAGAATGTGGTCTTGTGTTGTGGCGGGAGACGGAGAAAACTTTTTCAGCTTGGTGACCACAAACCAAACTTACATATGCACAGGCCGGGAATCAAACTCAGGATGCCTTGGTGCGAAGCGAGTGTGCTGACCACTGTGCTCACTGGACATTGATTAAGTAAATCTTTAATAAACAGAGTATGTAAGCCTTACTATTGGCTATGTTTATGTTTCAGATGAGGCAGCATTGACTTCGACAAGAAATGAAAGGCTAGTTTCTGTTCGCAAATTAAAAGAAATCTTAGAAGAAAGTAATTCGTTATATTCCAGAAACCATCTACCAGCTGAGGATATCCCAGATTGTTTCTCCATTTCTACACAAAGACCAGATAAAGGGGTATATATTTAAGCTCTAATTACTAAGGAATTGACTTATTGATGGTAAACGAATACAGCAACCATGTATATGGATTTGAGGATTAATTGACATCTATTTTTCAAATGTAATGATAACTACTAAGACATTCAGGGGGATAGTACGGCTTAAAATGGGTTTTCATGACACATTTAATGCTTTCTTCACCTAATTTAGGCTCAAATGGAAGATGTTGAGTTGAGCAAAATGCCTATAATTAAAAAATAGATCGTTATTACTTTGTGATTGGCTGTTGTTGATGTGAACAGTATTAACAGATATTTGTCATTGCCTGTAAATTACTAATCCAGTTATAGTTGGTTAGTCCTTTTAGGTTTATCTGCATGATAGATTGGCAAAAATTGGTCTGACAGTGGGGCCGGTTGAGTGGTCATTGGGTGTTGTAAACAATTTTGCTGTAATTTGTTGTTTTTTTCATGTCATAAACACGAGAGTTTTCATTTGATCTTCATGAAACTTGTCAGAATATTTGTGAGGATGATATTTAAAACTGATGTGAACATGGGCTATCTTTGTTTGTGTTTAAGTTCTCTTCACAAATGCATCAGTGTTCATCCAATCTTCAAGAAACCCAGTCAGAATACTTCTCAGCATGATATTTAGGGCACTAGTGTGAATATAGTTCATTTTAAGTCAAAGAGTAGAACACCATTGTAAATATAGGCCAGTAGCATTTACTTTTTCCTCCATAAATATACATCCTTCTGCAAAATCGCATCTGTCTACATAAAGAATTCGGCTAAAATGAGGTCTCTGCATTCCCTTTTTTATTGATGACAACTGAATGGTTTCTTTCCAACTGTATGTTTGAACCGTTACTTAAGATCAAACATACTTTATGAACAAAACATATTTATCAAATGCTTTCCTGTTGTTGATAGAGATTCATCAGTGAAAGAAAAATGATATTTTACTGTTTCAAGCAACTGTTTTGAAAGTTAAGCCTGCTCTCACGTTCAAATCAAAGTCAATTCACACAAGGCTGGAACTCACTTTCAAGGACTTCTGAAATGAAGTTGCATAAGCATACTTTGTTGCACACTTTTATGGAAAAAAACTATAAACCGGCATTTCCTATCCTTTCTAGGCATATAATAATAACAAAATAAGTTACTTCAGTGTACATTATCACAATAAATTTCATCTTGTAAATACCAAATTAAATATATTAGTCATGGCTACTCGCCACTCGTAAAATATAGCTTTTGGTTCTCACTCAGTGAAGTTTATTGCAGACGTACATTAAAACAAACACATATTCTCCATATATTTTCAGGTGCTTGACCAGATAACAAATATGGACGGGATCATTGGATGTGGTGACAGGTTCGGAACTCTTCTGATCTTGATAAAGGAAGAGGTAGAAAACAGAGCTATAATTGAAGAGGAGCTGACATCAAAACTGAATGACTTCAAACCTGATATCACTAACTTTGAATTTAAATATGTGTCACAACATAGATATTTCATGAAGTCTGGTGATAACATCTACGGAAGTAACAAAAGCAAGTCTGGAACTCTTGCCGATTTTAATAACAATATTAATGATAAATGATAACATTACTACAGTTACGCTACAAATAATAAAAATAATGGTAAAATTGTGCGTGGTTGTGGTGGTGGTGATGGTGGTGGTGGTGGTGGTGATGGTGATGATGATGACAACAATGATGAGGACGATGGCGACAAAGTGATGATGTTGATATCCAGGACCAAACAAATCACAAATGGTGATTTGATAGTAATGCCCGAAACTGATATTAATAATGATTTTATACACCAGTGAATAAAAGTATACACCCATAACAGGAGATAATGTGGTGAAATAAATTTCAAAACCGGGTAAACATGCCGGATTTGTTAATATTCATTCTGTTTCATTGTTTGTACTTGAAATATAAAAATAAAGTAATTGATGAAAGAATTGTTTGAAATGTATATATTAAACCCATTATAAATCCACCGAAATTATGAGATTTTGGTAACTGCGGGAATAGTTTTCACCCATTTTTTCAGTATTTTCCAGTGAAATAACGAATGGGTACCTACCAGGAAATTGAATGGATTCATTTACCGCAGGATCTGTAAATGTTCACGAAAGCCAGTAATTTTCAGTTCAACCGGAACTTTATCGTTGGTGCCACTGTACTTGCAAACTTTCTAACACAGAATCCCCATTAGTATTTTAGACATAATATCATATTCAGCTGGATGGCTGACCAGCCTATTGAATTGTGAAAAATTGACCAGTTTCACCTTGTATGCTTTTCTTATCCAACTATTATCTTAGTCAGATATGATAGCCTACTATATGGAGGCTTTAGGTCTCTCTAAACTCTATGTAACACAAACTATGTGGTGTCTGGGACGTAATTGGGTCACCAGTTTCTTACGTTGCAAAATGCCTCCTAACCTTTACATTTCAACGGGGCCTGCCATACCTTATAATGGGAATTTATTGTCGCAAATGTCTCCGGCACCGCGCATGCTAGGAAGTCAGGAACGGTCTTGTTCTTTAGGTCTTTCGATACCCTATGTAACAAAGGGTCTGAACATTTTCGACGTAATTGCGTCACCATTTCCATCTCGCCCATAAAGAATGATGATTTCAATGCAGTTTTGCATCACCTCAAGACAAAGCTTAATTATTCTTTTCACATTTTGAATTCTTTTTACAATACATGCCAAAATATTTTCATTAGGACAGTTGATTTTCAAACAACTGACTTTAAAGCTGCAATCTCACAGATAGACCGATTTGACAACTATTTTATCCTATGTTTCAGAATCAGCTGATTTCAGCATCTATGGTTTCAATTCAGTCATATAAGACAACTCACAAAAGAACAGATCTCACAATTTTTGGAACACGGCTGAAAAATTCATTTTTCTTCAAACTTTAGTAACACTTTTGGTTAACTATTTGTTAATTAATATGGAATTGATTTTCATCCCTGTACATCCGATTTTTTTGCTGCTGCCCCCTTAAATTTTATTCATTCAAATAAAAAACTTGTTGAACTGGGGTCTGTATTTGCATATTGGCCCGGTACTGTCTGGGAACAGCATTTATTCATACCTATGGTGTCAATGTATTACCGGTACATTCACATGTAGAAAAGGAAAATTGTTATAATCGTGTTCATTGTTCATCTAGAAACACATGTATATGGTCCCTTATGCAATAAGGAAGAGCATTAACACATATTCAATGGTAAAACAGTCATCTAAGAAATATAAAAAATAAAATGTTAACCCCCACCCCCATTTAAAAATGGATGAAAATCATTTATTTAGGCCTTAGCCATAAAACATCAATTTTTAACATAAATATTAGAAACTGCAGACTGATCTTTTATCAGAAGTCTTATATCACTGGTTTTCAGACATTTACAAAAATGTAGCTCGTTCAAAGACAAAAAGTAAAAACTTGTCAAAATGGTCAATCTGTGCGACTGCAGCTTAATTCCTGGTGGTGACCTTATTGTGGCATTGTTGGATTATCTCCTGCTAAACAGAAGGTCATAAGGTCAAATCTTAAAGGAACAAGCGGAGGCAATATATCCACTCCAATCTTTATGAAACTTAATCAGAATTATCCTCAATGAATTTTGGTTAGGTCAAATCTTTGATAAAACATAGAAAACTCTAGAGGCTATAATTTTGCAATATTTCTGATCCAATCTGGCCTTGATGAAATCATTTATTAATTTCTATGGTCAAAATCTAGGTATCAATGTCAAATTAAATTGCTGCACTATATACTATCGGGTATATTGTTCTGTTCCAAATTGTTGCAAACAAAGTCATATCTCATATCCAATTTTCATAAGAGTCCATCACTCTGCAGTCATGTTACCTGTTGTGATGGGAATATTTCAATAACACATGATTCTATGCCATCTACTTTGCCTAATTTGGCAGGGGATATCAATTCAGCAAATTTGCTTGTTTCCATTCATCTGCTGTTGGTCCCCGCAGATGATAGGTAAGTTGAAAAACTGAACTCTGGCATGATTTTTATGTCCCCTCCCTGCCCAGGGGTGGTGAGGACATTTTGATATTATGTTTGCCATTTGTCTGGATGAATGCATGTCACAAAGTATGTCCATGTGTAATCTTCAATACCGCTGAGATTTGGAGGAAACATTACAGGAATGATAAGTACCAAGCCTAGTTGTGCACGAACATTGACATCTGCTTATTTTTCACAGAATTATGGCCCTTGAAATTTTTACATTTTTTAGGGATTAGTTTGTCCACGCAAAGTCTCTAGAACAGCTTCAGCTATTCTGATGAAAGTCCACTGACATTGTAATGCACCAAAAATAGTTGTATATTTACATCAGCATGTTCTGCTTGGGAAATTTGTCAGAATTATGGTCGTTTGATTTGTACATTTAGTATAAATATAGTGATAAGTTAGTCCGCATAAAATATCCAAAGATAATGCAGAGAGAGTTGTGAGTAGATGTGCATTACATAAAAAGTTTTCCAATCACATTCAAAATGGCTGATTGGTGGCCATATTGGATTTTGTCATAGTGTTGTGGTGCAAACTGCTTCTACAGTTTATGCTGCAATTTCTTGATACTTTTTTTTCATTTAAATACCTGCCTTACGCAAGGATGTGGTGCTTTTCTGACATTCAAAATGGCCTTACTGGATTTTGGCTTATTATTTTTTCGCATCAATTTGACCAACAATTAGTTCTGAATGATATCTCTTTGTTCTTTTTCGTCCACTACACTATTTATCAGTTATTAATGGCCAGAAATAACTGTGAGTTGTGATATTTGTGACATTCCTCTACAGTTGGCATATTGTGGGGAGACATATGTTTTCCCTAGAAAACAATCCTGATTTCATATTTAATTTCTCCTTTTAGATGAAGATTCCCCATTATCAAGCATCCAATGGAATAGGTACAAAAGACTTGGATCATGCTTTGAACAGCCTGCTGCCAATACCGAAGAGCTCTGGTGGGCATACATGACAGGTCAATGTGACATTGACATGACAAGGGCTGAGGAAAAAACAATAGGTAAAAACTTTTTCAACTTTTGTGTAAATCTTTTGTTAGATTAAATATATCATAATTGTTATTGTCATTTTAACATATTAAGCTGTCTGCTCTGTTATGCTAAACAATTGTAAAAACAAAGGTTTGTTCAAATGCGTTTTGGCATAATATCAAGAATCATTTTTATATCCTTTCATATTCCTATTTATATTCAAAATGGCTTACTGGTGGCCATACTGGAGTTTGTCATCACAAAGTTTATCTGCAAAAAAACTCAAAAATGCTAGAAAGGTTTCGATGAATCACAGAAAGAATCTGTACCCAAATTAGTAGGGCATTAACATTAAAATGTTCTACTCAGATATTTTACTCCACAGGCACCATGGAGTTATTGCCCTTATAGACCTATATTGCTCTGCCTTGTGGCACTTCTTAGCTGTTGTTGGTTAAATGTGGTCCTTTTCCAAAATCAGAGAAGCCTACAACAGGGGGATGCTCCTGTTTTACAATATTTATAAATGTTATTTAAGACATAATATTTACATACAGATGGATTATCAGTTCATTTATTCCTCCTTGCAGAAGTCAGTAAAAAGCAGGGAATAGGCTTTCTTGATCATCTTGACAGAAAAGGTTTGTTTTATTGCATTTATTGATTCAGTTTATGTATGCTTCAGATATTTTTTTAAATCTACTATGTTTATATAAGTTTACATCTGTAATTTCCTTGTTGGCCCAATTGCAATTATTGCATGCATTTGCTCTTAATGACGGCAAAGACAGTGAGAGTGGTCTAGTGGTTGAGGTGTCAGCCTCTAACCCAGGAGATTGTGAGATTGATCCTCATTAGGGATACTTCCCCATGCCCTGTCAAAATGGACACCAGTACTGATTTCTTACCAGGATTTAAACTTGAGAGTGATTCTATAAACTTTTAGCTTTCATTACATCTAAGCTTAAAGAAACTAGTATAAACTAACTACCTGTACATAAAATAGTAAGGGCTATTCCAGTAAAACATATAACCCACCGGGGGAAGGCAATTATTTTAATAGTATATGGGTGGGTGTCTTTTTTCGCTGATTTGGACCTCAAAAGGGTAAAATTGCTTCTGTAGGGGGATGGTTATATGTTTAAATGAAATAGCCCTAATGTAAAATTCAGGTATTTGTATTATAATAAAATTGAGAACTCAGGAAGGTCCTTGACTAATAATCAAATCTATTTGATCAGGTTGCAGCATTGGTCAACTTATCTCCTACATGCGACAATGTGGGTTTCAAGCAGGCCTTGATGAATTAGGATGTTCACCAACCAATCAAGGACAAGGTTTGTAAACAAAGAATAAATTTGTTGCAAGTTACATTAACCAATTGCTTATGAAACTAACCAAAGGACACGAAAATTGGAGATATTTTTTATATGCCCACGTGTTATGCAAGGTTCATTTTTCAGGCTTAAATAATTGTTGAGTTATGCCTCTTTTTCGATCGAAAAAAATTGACGAGCATTGGCGCTTGCTCCATGGTGCTCTTGTTTTAGCACAAGATCACTATCTTCAATGAATAATACAACAGATTTATAACAGAACTCCATATTAACCCTCAACAGATTTATAACATAACTTTATATTAACCCCCTATAAAAATTATGGCCCTTTACTTTCTTTCATTTATTTTGCTGCTTTTGACAGACACAATTTATATATTTTTAGAATTTATTAGAATGAGGTATGTCGTTGTTCAGGTGGGAGGGTGGCATCAAAGTCACCTACGGTATCAAATAACTTTACTAAGGGTTGACATATAGTGACCAAACTTGGTACATAGGAAGAGTTTAAAGAGACCTTTGATTGGAGTGTGTTTGGGGTCCCTGGGGTCACGTTCAAAGTCACTGTGACTAAAAAAAGAAAATTGGTTAGAACTGAACAACTTTAGTTAGAGTTTTCATATTGTGACCAAACTTGGTATAAAAGATGAGTTTATGGTGACCTTTAATAGGATTGCTTTTTGGGCCGCTAGAGTCAAGGTCACTGTTACAAAAATAGAAAAATGGTTGGTACTGAATACATTTAGTTGGGTTTGACATATTGTGACCAAACTTGGTTTATAGAAAGAGTTCATGGATACTTTCCATGGGAATGCATTTTGGGCCCTTAAGGTCAAGGTCACTGTTATTTGAAATAAATAATTCTTTAGTACTGAATAACTTAAGTCAGGGGTGACATATTGTGACCAAACTTGGTACAAGGAAAAGTTTATGGAGGACTTCCATGGGTTTGCATTTTGGGCCCCTAGGGTCAAGGTCATGGTCACTGTTATTAAAAATAAAATAAAAAACAGTTGAAAGTGAGTCTGACAACTAAGGCTGTCAAACCTGGTTTCGATGCATTTCGGTGTTTCTTCTTTACTTTTTAATTTAACTTTCTTTTAATTGCCTTTGATGGGAACAAATTACATCATTATTGTACTGATGTCTAAGATAAAGCAGTGAATAGTCCTGCGGGTTGTCCTACGACAGCTCTCCCTTTCTACCTCTTTTCTATTAGAATCTAAATTATCTCAAAACGTAAGCAATTTTTAAAGGGAGTCACTTTGTACAGTCCTGCCATTTTAGCTCATTGTTTTGGTGTTGTTATTATTCTGACTTTAGCCTTTGGTTATAACATAAAGGACATTGTCAAGATGGTGTGGTGCTCTGTTGTAGCTACAGATAATAGCACTCAGCTTTGCATTCATAAGAACATTTTGTATTATTTTGGATATACATGTACAAAATGAAAAATGTTACTTTCCCGCAAACAAACCAAAACATGTCTCAGACACAACAGTACTCTGGTGTGATATGTAAAAAGTGAAAATAAAATCAGTGTAAACACCTTTCATCAATACGTTTTGTTCATACAAAGAATTTTTTTACAGTGCCTTATAATATTGTAGATCTAAATCAGAGTGCTGGAAACACAGAGGACAGGAGAACTTTTAAGCAACACCTTGAAAATAATTTTAACAGAGCTGAACAGTTATCAAAGAAAGATGGTTCAAAACAGTTCAACATTCCCCAGAATTTGACAACAGAGGAAAACGAGGAACAGCTGGACAGACCTCCAGGTAATTCAACATTTAAGTTTCTATTCAAGTTATATTGACATTTGAAGTGTTAACTTATTTCTATTATGCAAAATATTTTATCGTTTCTCAGAAATGCATGCTTAGATTTAGATATCATTTCGTGGATATTTATTTTGTGCTCATATGTACTGATTTCCAAAGTTATTTTCTTGGCAGAATCAAAGTTGTAAAATAATTTGTGTTTTAGACAAAACTCCAAAGACACCTGTCGAAAGTTATGACCCTGTGACTTCTCCTCTACAACCTCCTTCTGACACAATGGATTCAGTTGATGATGGATCATTGAAAATGATTGACCCAGTCACTCTCAAAAGCCTTCCAAATACACAAGACCCTGCAGTGAAAAATCCTGTAAACCAGTCCAGCAATGAAGATATTAGGGCATCAAGGGAGGCAACTCTTAGCAACTCATCATCATTAGAAGAAAATGCTACTCTGAGAAACTCAAGGGAAACAACTCCAATCCAAGTTGCAGATGACCATGACAACAAAAGGTCAATATTGAGTCCGGGAGTGGAAGCAAAAGAAATTGCATATGACAGAGTTCACCAGTTAGATGCTCAACCGGTTGCATCTGCTGAAACAGGTAATGTGGATGTAAAAGAGAAACCTATGGAGGCACGTAGAGAGTTAGCTAACAGCGTAAGTGGTACTGAAGACGTTAGAACTAGACATGGGCCTGTCGAACCTGGCACTTTATTGCGTAGTTTGGAAAGTAATATTTCTCAAGATCCATGTTTATGAAATATGAAGAAATTATGAAATGTTTTCAGTTTTATGAGTATGTTTTACAATAGACTGTTGATTTGATTGGATAAAATTCTTTTATCCATTGTCGTATTTCAGCAGCCCTGATGTATATGTAATGTAAAAGAACATGTTTTATGTTATTTACTCAAATATTCAATTTTTGTTGTATGTTTAATTAACTTTTGTGTGACTAGCATGATCTTATATTGGTAATGGATTGATTATAGTCCTGTAAATGGCACACATTCTTTTTTCAGTTTTGAACATATACATGTTCATGCCATCAACTCATTTCTTTTATGCATTTATGAGTATGATTATAAGCTGTAGATATGCTTTCGTCTTATTATCATTTATGTTGAGCTATGCAATGTTATGTTAATACTGTTAACAGATTGTTTATGCATTACTTCTGTTATTGATAACTTACATAATCAATTGTATAATATGTTAAATACTAATTTGGCATTATCAAAGCTCAATCATAGTAAGCTGAAATTTCATGAATGTTACATTTTGCAAATGCATAGTTTTACTTATATTAAGGTGATATTGGTTATGAACATTCCACAACAACATAGTATTCATTTTGGGTAGATTCTGTTTAATAATTTATGCAAATATTTCATTATGTGTGGCCTCTATCAATGCTTTGTCATTTCCCTGCTCCATGGTTGGGATTATGACAAATTTCCCTGTTCTGAGGGTGGCAATTTCCCTGCTCCATGGTTGGGATTATGGCAAATTTCCCTGTTCTGAGGGTGGCAATTTCCCTGCTCCATGGTTGGGATTATGACAAATTTTCCTGTTCTGAGGGTGGCAATTTCCCTGCTCCATGGTTGGGATTATGACAAATTTCCCTGTTCTGAGGGTGGCAATTTCCCTGCTCCATGGTTGGGATTATGACAAATTTCCCTGTTCTGAGGGTGGCAATTTCCCTGCTCCATGGTTGGGATTATGACAAATTTTCCTGTTCTGAGGGTGGCAATTTCCCTGCTCCATGGTTGGGATTATGACAGGACAACTTGTTTTTCTTAATTCCCTTGGTGTGCCTCCTTTAAGTTGGCCAAATATTAAGTTTAATTTTGTTTTATACTACTATCCTTGATCTATAAAAAATGTATTTATTTTCAGAAATTAAGAACAATTTATGCATATATGTGCCACACATTATATCATTTACCACATTTTATATCTATAATTTAATAAATAAAACACAACTTATAGCTTGAACTATCAGATTTCTTTTGAAACAAGAGCTATCACATTAGCAAGACAAATGAACCCCATTAAACCTTTTTGGATGGATAGCCATCATAAGAGCACAATAGGTGTTAAAATAACTATGCCCGCCTAATGGCAGACAATTTGTCATTTTGAATTTAATGTATGTGGGGTCATTAAAGGCCATTACCAACTTCCAAGTTTGAGGATTGTAGGTGCAAGCGTTCGGTATATTGATCAGACAAGGTTTTTGTTTTCAAGATCACTTTGGTCCGGACTTTTAGTTTAAACATATTTATTATGCAGAAAAACAACAATACAGCATTTGTTACAAACATATAAAATAAAGGATTGGAACGGTAGAATTAACTAATAAAGTTCCTTTCCTTGTCTGGACTTATGACCGGCTGACTTCAAAATAAGTAGGGGTCTTTTTATGTCCAAGGTCACCAAAATGTGACATTTAACCTACTGACCTAAAAGATCAATAGTGTTAACATGCTGGGTTTGACCAACCTCTGTACCATGTTTAAGGACCATAGGACCAAGCATACTCTAGTTATTAATTGAACAAGCTTTTGTTGCCCCAAAACAAAATCACACCTTCCCTCAGTGCATTAGGCCATTTTTCCATTCCTATGCTTTAACTTTGTCTTGCAGGAAAGGATTTTAAAGTTACTTGGCTTTATTATGTGTTCAGTACATTAAGACAACATGTTGAGTTCAAAGACCAACAACCCTTCCTCAAAGTTCAAGGTCACACTTATAGGTTTATCATTATGAAAAGCTGCTGATATGCATAATTTATGCAGTATACCGTAGTTGATGTTTGTCATGCACAAAGGGATTTTTAAATATATATTGTGAAAGGTGTTTGGTTTATAGATGACCTGTGGCGTGCTGCAGTGCAAGACCCACAACTCTCCCTCAAACTTCATAGTCACACTTGGGAGTTTAATCTACATGGAATGCTGCATATATGCACACAGAGTATATTTGGTCATGTCTTTGTACTGCAGAAGGTTTTTTTTAAAATAACTTGGCACATGTCCCTACCTCAAAGCTCAAGGTCAAACCTGCAGATTTATCATGATGGGTGGCTGCTTATATGCATATCCAGTGTAGTTTGTAATGTCAAGGCTGTAACTTTGTCATGCACAGGGATTTTTAAAATTAATTTACACATGTGTTCATACAGAAAACGTGCCGGGTGCAAGACCCATGTCCTTACATCTTACTGCCTCAACCCTCCACATTTGACTTCGACCACCATGATTGTAGGCATAATAGTAATTGCAATGAACTTGATGGCACTTTGGAGGCATTCATCACTTACTGTGACAGCTCTTGTTGTGTCTAAGATTACTACAACTGTGACCTCAAAAATCAACAGGGATCATCTTCTGGTCATTACCAAACCCCCTTTCAAATTTGAGGACTGTAGGGCCAAGCATTTTCTAGTTATAAATCAGACAGGCTTTTTGTGTCCAAGGTCATCATGCACGTGACATTTGATCTACTGACCTCAAAATCTATTGGGGTCATCTGCTGGTTATGACAAACCTATCTACCAAGTTTGAGAACATACTCTAGTTTTCATGCGGACAAGCTTTTTGTGTCAATGATCACAATGACTATGAACTTTGACCTATTGAACTCAAAAGCTATTGGGTTATCTGTTGGTCATGACCAACCATCCTACCAAGTTTGAGGACCATAGGACCTAACATACTTTTGCTATCAATCAGACAAATTTTTTGTGTCAAGGTCACCAAGACCTGAAGATCTACTGACCACAAATAATGAGGTCAGCTGCTGGTCATGACCAACAGCCATGCCAAATTTAAGGACGGAAGGACCAAGCATACCTTAGTTATCGATCAAGACACGCTTTATATGTCCAATGTCACAATGAGCGGGATGGAATCAAAAACAGCATTTTTTGTCTAAAGCATTTTTTGTGATAATTATATAGCTATTTAATTAATATTTGTATATTAACATGTGATCTTACGGCAGTAATATGCCACCATACACTTGTGTTTAAAGACCTGTTCAGGATTTTGTTGCAAGAAAAAAACACAGTCATAAACTAAAATTCATTTTATTTTACTGAAAATATTACAAAATACCTCTATGTGTCAATATTTTATAATTGTCATGATACAATAATTGTCAACAACTAAAAATAAACTGTTAAAATGTTAACAACTATGAAATCTAAACTACAATTAACATAAAAAATATTTCATTGACACCCAATTTATAAGCAATAGAGGATATTTGTTTATTTCAGTGTAAGATCGTATTTCATTTCACGAGTGTCATAGAAAAACATATTTTCACGAGTGGCGAAGCCACGAGTGAAAATGTAGTTTTTTTATGATCACGAGTGAAATTAAATACGATCTTACACTGAAATAAACAAATTTTCTGTTTCTTTTATGCTTATTTTCGGAGTTTTATTTGTTTTTTTATTTATTTCTGAATTACCCCCTTTTTTGAAAAGGGTGGGCTTTACGCCGCTACCCGTAGGGCGCCCCTCATGCATAATTATAGCTGTCAACTTTTTTACTTTCGGTTTGCTGAGAAATAGTTCTCTGCTATTCATTCTTATAGCTTAATATTCGCTCGTTTTTTATTGCAAAGCTTTATGAACAGTAAAAAATGAAGTATTATTAGTGCACAAATGTTCCAAAAAATAATGAAAACACTTTTTATTTTAACCAAATTACTACGCCGCTATTTATAGGATGAAAATTTGGAAGGTCAAATGTGTTAGCAAAACAAATGTGGATACTCATTGGATTTTAACCATTCTTCTTAGTTTTAAGACTGCATATACGCGTGTTTTTATAGTAAGTTAATATACAGTCATCTTACTGTCAGAGACCAGTCTGTATCGCTTTTAAATGTTTGTTTTCCAGAAGAGTAAATGCCACGCTAGTTTGTTGACACATTTTGAGATGTGGGTGGGGTAAAAAATATCGGATCTATCCGATAAATTGTTGTGTGAATTCTCCAGGAAGCCCATTTTACGTACTACAACGGTTAACAGTTCAAAATACATTTGATCGATGCTATAAAATTTTATTTATGTTCGAACAGTTGTTTTTGTCTGTAATTTGTTTGGAATGAAAGCAAATGTTCGAACATTCAGCTTCAAAGATCAGTAAAATGTTTGATAAACGGGATAACCGGTAATAAACGGTAAGTTGTTAATTTCCAATTATATATTTATTTAAATTTATAAAATATTTCTTTATTTTTTTGACCTTTTTTGACATAATTTACTGAAGTCCAGTGTTCTGTTTTGACCAAGGCAAGTACATGTAACAACAAAAGATTTTAAAAGTAGTTTTGAAAATTGATATTTTCACTCCTTATTTTGCAGTGAAAATATCAAATTGATATTTTCACTGTTGTTATTTCACTGTTAAAACCCCATATTTCATCGTAAAGCATGAAAGAAACATGTATATAAACATGTATATTTATCAGACTTTAAATTTTCGAAAAATTAATTCAATATTATTTCTAACTGTCTGTGTGTAACCAGGCGAACATCTAATAGAAAAGAAAATTAAAATATATATATCTAGAATAAGTATATTTTAATCAATATAGAGATATGAGCTTTTCTTGTCAACTTTGTTTGTTATATTTATTGTGAGCACTAATGTGAATACAATATTGTATACTGATATCTTTCAGAATCTTGAAACGGTATTTAAATTCCTAAATAAATATAGAGATACAAGTAGATGATATAACAAACAATAAAACAAAACAAGATAACAATAGAACCATACAAAACATCATACAAGCATCTTGTACAATTGTAAAAACTCGTTCACTATAAATTGCTGGCAGAAGGTCAGTAAAGCACTAGATATATGGCAAAGTCCTGATTTTTCAGCCCAAAATACATTACCAATATTCAGAAGGTCTTTTTCGTATTTCACATGTACATTTAACAATAGTTTTGTTACTGAAAATCTGTCTATTCAACTTTTAATTGTTTTTTAACCCTTATTTTGAATTTTTTGAATTATTCAATTTATTCTTTGTTAGATACAGTTGCTGTATTGACTTCCATTAGAAGCGTGTTGTCCAATGTGTATATAAACATGGGTGCAAATATGGGTAGTAATCGGGCCTTGTGTGTAACCTCCATCATAAACGCAAGCTTTTACAATCGACCATAAACCAACCAAACAGAAAACACTGAGGCACATAATGAGCAAAACATGTACAATCGATGGCAACTTCCAGTTCCACTCTTGGGCAGGAGCATCCGCAGGAGGATGGTGCGGTTTGGTCAGCTCCACGTCTTGTTTGTCTGCGACTGAAATAAGCGTTTAGTTCACTTCAAAGTTTATTGTAATCTTAATTCTATCAGTAAAAGAGAGTTAATACAGCTATAAGCTGAAATGAATCTGGGTAAAAAACCAGTTTTGTTGTCTCTTTTAATAGAGAGTTTAATAGTTTAATAACACTACCGAAAACACAGAAATCTTTGCTATGAAATCAGGGATACCTATAGTATGGCTATACCACTTTGTTAACTCAAAAAGAGTTTTGAATTCTTTGTAACCAGTCACAAAATATGTAAAAATGTAGAAAAAAAATGCTTTCTGGGGGTTTATAGATTTATCAGTTAAATAAAATTGATGTTTCATTTTCATTTAAGCCCGCTCTCAGTTCCAAATCAAATGTCAGCGAACACAGGCCTGGGACAAAATTTCAACGACGTCAGTTCCGAAATAATGTTACATACGCATACAAATTGGCGGTTTTGCTAAAAAAAATGGAATCAAGTAACTTTTAACTCCTATTTAGGCATATTATCAAAGAATTTTTTTTTGTTTCAGTGTAAGATAGCGATATATTTAACCTTGCGAACACCAAGAATGAATCTTTCACTCATGGCTATGCCACTCGTGAAATATATTTCGATCTTATACTGAAACAAACAATTTTTCTTTATTTTTCTAGAAAAAGCAGTTCAAAATCCACCATAAATTAATTCATTATGTAACCATTATAATTGCTAGAGACAAATTAATGGATATAGAAATAGATGTTGTATGTATATACCTCCTTTGCACGATCCGATTATTGTTAAGGCCTTTTGAAGTCTGTTTTCAACAAAGACTGTTTCCAGTTTGTCAATATCATGACCTTTCCTTTCAAGCAAGTCCAGAAACAATTTTCCTTGTTCGAGTTGACTTTCTGAAAAAATGTGTTTTAATTGTAATTTCCATCCAAACAATTCACAACACAAATCTTTGATTTGTTTACAATGATCAATTTCTAAGCGCATACGACATTCATGTAACCAAAACTACTTGTAGGTAAAACAAGCAGCTGCTGTGATTAGTAGTTGTAAAAATCATAAATCAATTCATAAACGGTAAAGTCAGTAAAAACATGTTCGGCTTTCATTGACGTGTGAAGTCGATTGACAAGCCATAGTTGTTGCATTTGGCTCTGAATTTACTTGGTGTTTTTGAACAGAGCAAACACCACAATCATTTAATGCTTCAAAACCTTGAAATGCTAAGTTCATTTGCAAACAACAGTAAGATTTTCATGCGCCATATACCAAAATGTTTTACCAATGTCAACTTGATCCTTCCTGGTAAGTTTTAAGATGCTGCTGTTCTTTACTAGGTAGGACCACATCATTTCTCCGCTTTCCACCTTTTCCTCAAGGTAATTAGCCAGTTGATGAAATACACTTGCTTGCATGCTTGATATTGCTTTCTTTGCTGGAGAAATATATCAATATCAATAATTATTATACATTTTAATAACACTATGGTATATTACGTTTTGCACGTGTGGGAACAGCCGCCTAACTTGACATTATATTAATGGTTTTAATGTAATTAAAGAATCTTGCCCACAAATTAGCTTGTTCTCTGATAATTCCAATGACCATAATGTGAAAGATTGATCCTCATATCAATTTTGTAACATTTGAAAGGTACTTGCTTGCCAATTACAAATATGTTAAAAAAAATGACCGCAAATACAGCAAAGAAAAAGTTTAAATCTTTGTATACTAGTATTTGTTTTTTATTCCAACTGAAATAGGCAGTTAAATGACATGTTTTTGCAAATTTTGAAGGCCAAAAAGAACTTATTTGTTATTTCAGTATTGGAAAATGTTTTATACAGGTGGTCTGCTTTTTCTGTATACAAATTATTTTCAATGATAACAAAATAAAACGGGTTCAGATTTCTTAAAACTGGTTATGGTCCCTGTTAATAACCAATACTAACTTCCTTACATTATTGTCAAACAGAAGTTATAACATTATCTTAACACTGTTATCGAAAAATAAAACATTAATAACAGAATGATATATATAAGAAGCACGTCATACCCAATTCTTGGGAGACTATAGGTCTGCTTTTTCCTACAGGCAATGACTTAGTTCTTGGAGCAAAAGCAGTCATTGGTTTGCCACGACTCATGATAGGTCTCCTGGCGGCTTCAGTCTCAGTAGCTGTGGCATCGTTATGTTTGTCTGAATTGATATTTAAAAAAGCAATATTTACACAAGAATACATGAGGTTTAAAGTTGATAATTTTGTTATATACTTATAAACAAATCACATATACATGTAAACTCAGGAGAGCCTTTTTATGTGAAGAAGATACTCCAGGGTGATAACTGCACGTCATAATCATCAAAATGGCTTCGGGAGGAAATTAAGAAAGTCTGTCTAATACGCTGACAACTAGTCAAAACATGCATTCAACTTTGTAAACACATGTCCATTAAGTATTAAGTATAATTTAATGTCATTTGGACATGAAGTATGATATTGTATAAACATCCTTTCTGACACACCGATGGTTTATTATTCACATCTCCCATTCTAGTTCGAATTTGTCATGGCTTCCTCTCCTCATCCAGGAGCAATACATAAATTTATACTAGTATCACATGTCAATGTCAAGGCGACCCGGGCTCGATTCCCAGCCTGGGTGCATGTGAATTTGGTCACCAAGCCGGACAAGTGGGTTTATCTCCGGTCACTCTGGTTTCCCCCACAACACAAAACCACACTCAAGCGTAACATCATGCCAATGAGAGTGATTAATACAATGTTGTAATAGCTTGTGTCACAATCGTTGTGAAATAAATAAGTTTAAACTAATGTATATAAAAGTCCATACAATTATTCAGCAATACCTATGTCTTCCAATAAAAGATCAGAATGTGTAGATTCAGAATCTGAGGAATCCTGAAAAAGAAAGAAGGCTTTACCAGTAACGGGTCATTGGAAATTTTGAAAACTAAATAAATCAATAAAGTGTCAGGTCATAAGAAATCCTGAAAAACTAGCTAATTTGTTGAATTGATATCTCCAGCTTGATTAGGAAAAGCAGATGGCATGAAACTCGCATGTTTGTCAAATATTCAAATCGAAACATGCAATACAAGTGCAGAGTGATGGACTATTATGAACATTGAATATGAGATATGAGATTGTTTGCTAATGTTTGAAATAAAAGAATATTGTATAGAGTGTAGCATTTAAATTTGACCTAATAACCTAGTTTTGGATCTCATGTTACCAAGTTTCAAAATAATAAAATATTTCATTAAGGCAAATATTCTTATTAAGTTTCAACGTAGATTGGACCAGAAACATTGAAAAAAATAAAAGATTAAAGTGGAAATATTGCCTCTGTTTGTTCCCAAGATTTATCTAAGATTTGACCTAATGACCTAGTTGTTGACCCATTGTGACCCACTTTCATATTCTCACCAAAGTTTAAACAAAGTCTGACCAATCAAGTGACTCTTGGTAGTTTCTGAACACATGTGACCTAGTTTGAAACTAGTCATTGATTCCATAACAAAAACATTCTGAAGTTTGATAAATATTGGACCAGATATATTGCCTTTAGTATGTTGTACTAGTGACCTAGTTTTTGACCCTATGTGACCCACTTTTAAAATCCAGTGAGATTTCATAAAGGAAAACATGCTGTCCAAGTTTGAACATAATCTGACCAATCATTACCAGGCAAAAAAAGAAATGAACAAGTGACCTAATTTTTAAACAGAGGTGGCCAAGTTTGAAATTCGTCCTAGGGTTCATTAAGAGGAAACATTCTGGTTAAGTTCGATGAATAGTGGATCAAACATACTGTCATAATGAATTTCATTTTT
Source organism: Mya arenaria (assembly GCF_026914265.1). Taxonomy (NCBI): domain Eukaryota; kingdom Metazoa; phylum Mollusca; class Bivalvia; order Myida; family Myidae; genus Mya; species Mya arenaria. The sequence goes on from NC_069122.1 coordinate 46,812,261, forward strand.
TTCTAAGGTTTGACCTAATGACCTTATTTTTTACCCATTGTGACCCACTTTTACAATGTAACATTCTTACGAAGTTCGAACAAAATCTAACAAATCCGTACTAATATTCCTAATATAGACCTAGTCTATGACACAACATGACCCAAGTTTAAAATTAATCTTAGAAATATTCAAGGAAAACATTCTTATTATTTTTTATGAATACTGGACGAATTATAATGTCTCTAGTGTGTCCCAAAGAATGTTCTAAGATTTGACCTAGTTTTTTTAAAATCTGTATGACCACTAATTCAACTTCAACGTAAGATTGTGAAATGTTTTGCTTCGGGCTAACTTTCTCATTGCCCTTTGTATTATTCTAAGAGTAAAATTCAATGTGGCAGGTAGTAAATACTGTGCAAATGTTAATCACTGAAGTTGACCCCGGACGTACACTACAAAACGTGTGTCTATTTTAAAAAAACAAATGTAAAGAACAAAAGTGGAATAGTATACATTACTTGGTCACACTTTTTCTCTGATTCTTCATCTTTTATCATATCCAGAAGTTTTTGCACGGCCTCAGCGATGTTGGCGTTAGTGCCTTTCTTCTTTTTTAAATTGCTGGAAGATCCAATTAACTTATTGTGAACGTCATTATTTTTTGCTCAACGAAGTTTCGTTTCGGTGTCTCTGAACCTCAACAATATCACTAACATGATTAATAAGACAATCTATATATTTGACAAGTATGATGTTGGACTGTTTTGAGAAGCTGCATTTACTTTCAAATAGGGATAAATAAGAATAGCTTTCATATAATTATTATCAAAATACTATGAATCAACGCCAGAGCGACTTACTGGATTGCTGATTTGAATGTCGCATACACGTCGTTTTGCGCGGTCTTTTTCAGAGCAGCTACCAACTGCGGAAATAGTACAGTTGTGTTTCTGGTGACTTCAGCATAAAGCAAAGATGCTGCGGCAGCTTCGCCATCTCTTTCAATTTTTTGCGAAATTTTCTGGTTTGCTGGAATCGTTAACTTCGTCAAGTAGGGCAAAATCTCTGAAATGAATATTTCTTCATTTTGAAAGAAATCTACAAGTAATGTTATTAATACACGCATGGCTACATTATGACTTATCAGTCACACACTTCAAGTGGCGAGAAAAACAGTAAATGTAGGTCCCAGTATGTTTTAGTAATATGTAATGGTCCGCTGTAGGCGGTGGATTAGTGTAACGGTCTTCTGTATAGGCGGCGGATGTACGTTCATAGTACAACACTCCGTTGTAGACGGACGTACGTTCATAGTACGTATGTTAACTTGGTTGGTAATACGCAAATTGGCAAAGCCTGCGTTTTGTATGGATTGAAAATTAACTGTATATAAATACCAACGGACCTCTTCAGGTTCGTGCCTGCTTTTCTCTGAAGGGATCTGTTGTTGTTTAATTGTTTTCAAACGATGTCGCACGTTACAAATGTAAACTTATCGAAATGTATGTACATGTATATCCAAATGACTTATCGTATCCTTTTTGACGTTTTTAGATCACACGAGGATAAAAGCACCTTTATCGCAATTGCATTCATGCAACAAAAATCGAAAGTATTTTCTAGCGCACACAACATCACTACGAAACTTGCATATCACATGACTTTCTTTTGTTTTAAATACTAATATTTTTCATATTTTATCTAAGAGTTAGATAATTGTTGTTTTAATAAAATTTTCCAATTGAAACCTACAGTATATTTATTTTAAGAAAAAGGAAGTTGATAAGACAATTGCTATTGATTTTTCACTCAACAACATTGATTTAAGCTATATATATTTCTAACGTTATTTATTTATTTTAGAAATAGGAGCCTTATTTTCATCATGTGAATTCTCATTTCTAAATGTTCAGTATTTCTCCAGTTATTTCTCCAGTTTAAAACCTCAAAAAGAATCCGGATAGGCAACTGCCCAATGCTGTTAGACAAGGCGCTATGCTCCGCCCATGTATCTACCTCATTAGCATATAGCCAATGAGTAGTCGGGTAATGAGTGATACCGTTGGTAGTTCCCATAGATTTCTGTTTAATAAAGCATCGTGTGAACTTCGAGGTTTTACCAAATTGCTCTAACCAAAAAGCGAGGATAACTCTCTGGGTGGCGGTGGCTTTGTCTTTTGGCGGTTTACCCACCCAGATTTTGTATTACGGGAAACATAATGTAACACTTGTCAACCTATTCTTGTTGACTTTCATTAAATGTTATGGCATTTTGAATAAATGCCCACTATCAATCAACGCAGTGTTTCTTGTATTTTTTTCCTACATACATTAAATTAATTACTAGTTCAACCGGTCGCATTTACAACCTTATACGTGTACAATATATAAATAACTTAACAGTTACTGCAGCAAAAACCCGAGTTTAAGAAATTATAATCTGTTTTATAAGGCTGTTTACAGTGGCCTTGACCTTTGACCTAGTGACACGAGTTCTCGAATGCGGACAAAACTGTCATTAGACGGTTGTCCGTGACCTTGACCATTGTCCTATTTAGTTCAGACATGGTAGGGGTCTGTCTCTGGTCTATAGGCCTCTATGGCTAAAGTTTGGTAGTCCTATGTCAAACCATTCGCGACTTATTGTGCGGACAGTGTTTTCATAAGGTTGTTGACCGTGACTTTTGACGCGCCAAATAATGCGGATAATCTACTGGTCCAGGACACCCTACCTATGTATGGAGTTAATCGTCCTGGTCTAACTGTTTGCGGACAAGACTTGGTCACACATTATGAAGAACGTATTTACCCGACACCTTGATGAAATCTTTGACTTCTATAACTTTGGTTTCTTTCATTAGTTTCTTTATTTCATTGGCCATTATAGGTCTCGATTGCGTCATTTTCCTGAAATAAATATAACTACATTGTGCAGGCGAGTTTTTCAATGGTATGAATTCCAGAAACTGTATTTTCACTCACTTAGTATATGACAAGATTATTTTAAATTTCAAACATTTCTTTTATAGGATGAGTGCACGAAATTAATAATAACTTTAATATAAGTATTACTTACGCTAGTGATTCCGTTTATAATATTAAATGCAATTTTGTAAGCGCTTTAAGACGGTGTGTTACTATTTTTAGGTATCCTGGGATTCCTCTTTTCAAGACTTGTAAACAAGGATTTAGCCATTTTTTATGTAAAATAGAGCACTTCATTAGCTTTATATTGCACGAGTATAAATAAAATAAACAATGCATAAATAAGCATATTGTAAATAGTGAACAACCGAAATATAATGAAATACGTGTACTGTAATTTGATATTATGGTTTCCCCGTAAACACTTATAGTAAAAGATAAACGTATTACATTTTAATGCACTGATGAGGTAAATACATTACATATGTATTATATCATATAATAAATAACATTTACAAATTACAATAGTTAGAAAAATGTAACCGTATACTGCAGAGTGGTTTAAATCAAGAAGAAAACACTTACTTTATAGGCAGCTGAAATGGGAATCCAAACGCCCTTATCAGTTGGGACAGGTAATCGGAGTTTCCGCGTGTACTGTTTTTAAATCTGCTTTTAAAAGGAAAGCGAAAAGTTCTATTTTAGGAACGGTCACGGTACGCCGTCACGTTAAAGCCTTACAGTAAGTATATCCTACAATACAATTAGTTTTATTTCAAGTCGGCAAGACACAACATGCAACAGAAAGATTTCTGTTCTTCCCTTTATTTTACCCTCCCATTTTCCTTTCTCCGCCCCATTTCGTTTCTTCTCTCACTATTTTCTTTTTTACCATCCAATTCCCTTGCCTGTCTTCCATGTTCTTTCCCTGTCCGATTCCTTTCTCCTCTCCCATTTCATTTCAATCTCTCATATTTCCTTTTCCCATTTCTTCCTTCTCCCTTTTTTCACCCATTCCTTTTTTCTCCTCTATCTCATTTACTCTTATTTTCATGAACTCACTCCAAAACCACTTACTCTCTTCAAGTTCCCCTTTTCTTCCTCCCATCATCTTCTTATCCAGTGCCATTTTCTCCCTCCCACAGCTCTTTATCCACTATATTTTTTATCCCCATTCCCCTTTTCTCCAAACACTCGTCTTCTCTCTACCTTTCATTTTCTCTCCTCCCTACCACTGCTTTTCTTTTCCTTTTCATTTATTCTCTCCCATTTCCCTTACACTCCAATTACCTTCTCCCCATTTCATATGCTCCCTTTAATTTCCTTCTCCGTCCCATTTTCCTCCTCCATTTCCTTTCTCCCTCCAATTTTCTTCCTTATCCAAATTCATCATCTTCCCCTTTTTTTTTTAACTCTCTCCCATTCTGTTTACCCGCTCATTTTTGTTTCTCCTCTCCCATTTTCCTCACTCTCTTGTTTGCTTCATAATTCCCTGTTTCCATATCTCTCGTATTTCCGTTAATCATGACCATAACCTTTTAATACCCAATTCGCTCCTCTCTCTCATTTTATACCCTCTCTTCACTTTTCTTTTACCTCCTCCTCGTCTTTCTAATATCAATTTCTGCCAACTGCTTCTTGTACAAATTTCTTCCTTTCCTCCCTTACTATACACTCTTTATAGATGGGACATATTATAGATTCACCCTTTACTTAAAAAGTCACCTGTGGTGGGCAGCATTCACTAATCTGTCCACACTCAACTTGAAAAGCTTTAGTTGCATTATCACCATACTAGGACCAGCCACTCCAGAGTAATGGCCCTTGACTTACAAAAACATTGTCTACGCTGTAACCCTAGGTTTTGTCTGATTATCACCAAACTTGGACAATGTTTGTATGGCCAGGTTTGAGAACTGTTTTGATTTGTTTAGAATGCTCTTTAAAAATAAACATGATTCTCAGATTTGTTTATAGTTTTTTTGTAGTATGTTCTGGAACATTCTTATTTTGTGTATACAGACAAACTTCTCTGATCTTTGGGTAAAATGAAGAGCCTTTATAAGGTTCATCAGCACTAGAACATTTTTAAAATCTTTGATTTAACTAAATTATGCTGTGAAAAATAACCACTTTTTGTGGAAATTACTCTCAAAGTGTTGTCAGCTTTAAATAGTGCGCATATAGTGAGTGCCTTCAATATTTCGTGTGGATCTAATTCCATGGACATTACAAATACCAGGATCAGTGGGTATTTTATGAACTTTTGGACTTTGTACAGCATCTATTATTATAGGTACTTAAATTTTTAGGCTTAACATATTTTAAATTATTTGTGGAATTGTTTATCATCTTGTTGTTGTTTAAAGTTTGGTTATTTGTTTTTTCTTTCTTTGTTGTGTATGGTGGCTCTGCATTATTCTTTTCATTTTTTCCCCACTAACCAGTTCATTTTTTAATTTCGTGATCAGCAATAACCCGTTGGTTATAATGAAATAATTTCTTTCCAACATTATAGACCGTTGAACAACTTTTGGTTATAAAATTTATGTTTAATATGCCATCATTTTTAAGGAAACAATTGAAAACCATTTTAAAAATGTTTATTTTCACCAATTCTAGATAAACATATTCAGGCCCTCCAGCAATTTTAAATACAAACATCCAAATAAAATAGGAGTTTTAATGACTAAATGAGAGAAAGCAGGAATTTTTGGTGTTAAAAATTGGGAAAATAAGGAATTTAGTCCATCAATTTAGAACAATTTTCAACCTTAACAAACATTTTTTAATGTATGATACCTGTTTCATCAAACCTGTGATGAAACTAAGCTTTAACAACAGTTGCAGGTTGTTAATAAGTTTATAGCCATTAAGCCAACCTGGATCAGCAGTGTTTCAACTGACTAATAAGCTCAACTATGGTCTTACGAGGTAATGAACAATGAACAAAATTAAAAAACAAGGACAAAAACTGAACTCTAAATCAGTATTTTTCAAATAATACGTAGGAATAATTGTAAAATTTAACCAGAAGTTGGCAAAAACAGGAGGCCTTTGTGAAATGAAGGGAAATCTTGAAACACTGGAGAGCCTGATTCAACATAATTCCTATTGTAGAATAGATCAACTTGCAAAACCTTTAAATGAAAATGAATAAATACAATGAACATGATCATAAACAGAAAATATATCAGTCTTTTTTTAGTCCCATCTCGACTTTTTCCGCCTTTTATTAGCATTATCTGGATGAGGGTTTGGATTCTCTGGCTCGTGTATGCCAACTGGGATGGTTTTAGGTGCAGAATCGGTCGCTGCTATAAAGTTTGACTTGTACTGAGACTGTGGAAGAAACAGAAAATGAATGTATAGAACGCATATACACACAAACAGGAACAGCTGTAAATTGACATCATACATATTTTCAAAGTCATTAAAAAGATATATTTTATGAACAATTTTGCAGCGAGCAGCCTTGAAATACCAATCATCCATAGCATCAGTGGTTGCCACCAATATCATCAGTGGCTGCCATCAATAGGATCAGTGGCTGCCATCAATAGCATCAGTAGCTGCCATTAATAGCATAAGTGGCTTCCACCAAAAGTATCAGTGGCTTCCACTAATATTATCAGTGGCTACCTACAACAGCATCAGTACCAACCATCAATAGGATCAGTGGCTGCCATCAATAGCATCAGTAGCTTCCATCAATAGCATCGCTACATACAATAACATTAGTGGCTACCATCAGTGGTTATAATTTCACCACAAAGGCTACCACCTTTATCATCAGTGGCTACCTACAATATCATCAGTGGCTACTTACAATATCATCAGTGGCTACCTACAATATCATAAGTGACTATCATCAAGAACATTCAGGTTTTGGAAGGAGTAGAACTAATTTTGACCTTTTTCAAAGACTGGTCTTAACCTACATATCAGCATAATTCCAGGGGCAACCAAATAAATGATATAGTTCCAACTCTGAGTAGACATTGTCTCTGGCAACATGTATACCAAGTTTCATTTGATTATCTTGAACAATTTAAGTTATGACAAAGGTTTTAAGTTCCCGCACAATGACCACTCAGACAGCAACAACAAGGCTAGGACATACTTTGACTTTTTCTTTAATGGAAACAAGAGATACATACAGTGAAAGCACTTTTCATAGCAGACATTCTATCCGACTGAGGCCCTCTCCCGAGAACTGCGCCCGCCCTATAGGAGCTGAAACTTGTCGAATCTTGGACCTTTGTGCTCTGTATCAAGGGATAATATTAATTAGATAAGACATTAATTATACATGCTATAATGGTCACTCATCAAAGCATCATATATGTTCACATGCTGGTACATATTAGCTATTTTTTGTCACCATTGCTTGTTAATTGAGAATTAGAAAACAAAAACAAAAAAACTGATGAAGTACTTTGCTCTAAGATTGGAAATAGAAAAGCAAACATTTATTAAAGTTTGGATCAATCATTTTGTGTCTTCTTTCCAGAAACTATGCATACAATTAAAAAGTACAGGACCCCCTCCCCTCACCCCACAAGGGACCTCAACTCACAGTGTCTGCCCCTAAGCCGGGCCTCTCCTTCTGTCCAATAGAGCCTCCAGGTACGGACATGAGTCGCTTCCCCTTGCTCTGTTTAATACGGGTCCCTCTAAACCATGGGCACTGAAAACATATTGAACAATATATCAGATAATTGTGGAATCCAATAAACAAATTAGCTTGTTATTTCATCAAGCTATTGGGTATTATGCTAAATTTTATTTGAAAGGGTATAACTTACTGAATTATAATGTTAAAGGGGCTAGGCACCAGATGATACAATGGCAAGAAAAAAAGCAAAATTGTTAAAACTTTTGACATCGTTGTATACAACACATTGAATCTTACTTACTGATGTATCACATTGCTAACGACACATGCATCTTTCCCAGTTTTTGCTCATTTTCCAACTCAAAATTTACTAGGGTCTTCCACGTAAATTCCAGTAATTTTAAAAATAGTGCCGGATTATTTATCTGCACTCATAAACAGATATGATTTTAATTAGGAAATCATTATTCGCTATTTTAAACAGGGAAACCCAGATGAGACAGCAACATGATTGTTGTGTTTATTAGTTTACATTTACAATTCTAGGCTTGTTTTGAGGAAATACTGTATTTGCTAATTTTTGGACCATCAGGTGTCTAGCCCATGTAAATTATGTAAGTTAATGACCGGATATATGTCATAGATAATATAATCATAGACCTTAAAGGCTTGTTTTTGATTTTCTTTGGTAAAATTTTACTTTTTCTTTCTTCACATAAAAGCTTTTGAATGATACCAAGATATTATGGGGTCACCAAGCATCTGAAATTCACATAATCATACATAAGATACCTATATCAATAAGGCCAGTGCTTGTAATTGTCCATTTTTCTACACCCAACAAAGGTAAACCTTGCAATATGACTCAATGAGATGAAATGGTAAAAAACCCACTTAATACTGTGACCCATATACATGTCACAAATGATCATAGCTGAGTGAAGTGAATTATGTGAGATCTACCTGCATGGCAAGGTCAATTAGGGGCTGTGGCACATTCTGATTTGCATCTTCAAGGTTCCGCACAAGTGCCCCTGCAAATTCCTTATCTTTCTCTGTGACAAGCGTAAATGCAAAACCCTTTTCTCCTGGAAATATACAGGAAATGTTGAGAGATATAAAGGAAATGTAGAGAGATATAAAGGAAGTGTAAGGAGATATACATGAGACACATGTTGATTCTGGGATTCATGTTTTGCACAAGCGTACCCTCTAAACTCCTAACTGTCTCTAAAACAATTGTGAAATCTGAACACTCTTTCCAAGTAAACATTTTTTACTTTAATTTGAATAAATGTTCTCATTAATTGACAATTTCTATTAACTGTGTGCTTTTTGGGCATACTTCAATTCTGGATTTCATAATATTATAGCAGGGCTTGTCAAGATGTTTTTTTATATCAAACACTAGTTTAAGATTTGGACTTATTTATTCAAAAGTCCATTCTTCATGTCTTAAGTAATGATTTACCATCGTCTTAATCAAAGGGATGTCTTAAGTGAAAAGTTTTAACCCTTGAACAGACATACCTGCACGACCCGTTCTGCCAACCCTGTGTGTATGTGTGTCAATGTCACGGGCCACATCATAATTCACAACTGTCTTAATTGATGGGATGTCCAGACCACGCGCTGAAAATATATTATGTGAAACATGATTGATATCCTTCAGGTTTAAAAAAATAATTCTGCCTATTATAACAATTAAATTTAATGATAGCACATTATGATTATCTTACCCAGGTACATACATAAGCATAAATACCCAGTATATTAAACATGCTAGTAAGAAAACAATTGTTGACTTAAAATGTTGTCTTTCAAGCACCACAAATGAAAACTGAGGTCTCCTCTAAACATCCTCTTTATTCTTGAGCAGTTGACACTTTAACATTATCCAATCAAAATAATGAGAGTAAGGCTTTTGAAATAAAATAAAGGTACAAGAGGAGAAAAGTTGAAAGGAATTGCCCAAGAGCTAAATTTCCTGCATTGTGCACTGTATAATGTCAGTTATATATCAATATTCCAAGTTTGATTTAAATCCTGTATATGTTTCAAGCAAACTTTATTATAAGAAAATCAAAGTACAAGGATACATATGTGGTAATCACAATCATTTGTGAACATGCTGTACATTTAAATACATTAAAATCCTACCTGCTACATCAGTGGCCACAAGTATGGGGACTTCTTTCTTCTTAAAGGCGTGGATAACTTCATTCCTTTCCATCTGACTCATATCTCCATGTAACAGCAACGCTGCAAATAAAAATCAGTACATAAATTCCTCCAAACATTTCTCCATTGAAAGAACAACAAATAAATACTGATAACTCTTCAAATACATCTTAATGGCCAAATGATCTCCCTTACACACATAAAACTCAATACGGGTAACTCTTCAAAGATTTCTTCATTTCTAAATTAACTCCCTTGAATCAATGAAGTCGATAGAAATACTCAAATACTGTTTGATGTTCAAATTATCTACATTGGTAAAATACTCAATACAGATAACTTTTCAAAGGTTTCTTGTTTTCTGAACAATCTCTTGAATCAAAAACAATCAAAACAGGTAACTCTTAAGTTGATGCTTGATTTCCAAATGATCTCCCTTGAACCAATTCTTGTTGATGTAGGTACATATAACCCCTTCAGAACATTAAATAACCCCAAATTATTTATTACTAATTTGGCCATGAAATACACATTTCCCTTCCAAAATTTTCCCTCCCAAAACAATCCATGCAGGAAACGCTACATAAACTTTTGTTCTATTTCTGAATTATCTCCCTTGCAAGTATATAAAGACATATTTACCTTTAAAATCTCTGCTGCGCAGGTTTGCGGCAAGCTCTTCTGAGTTAGCTTTCCTTGTCACAAAGATGAGTACACTGCCCACTGTAACAGGGAATGTGCATGAAGGTAAACAAACTTTCTACTGTACTTTTAAAAGACTCTGACAGATCTAATGTTGGATATGTGTTAATAAATTGAGTTCCAATTCGGTAAATTTGTTTATTATTATTATTATCAACAAACACCAGCAGTATCTAGCATATGATAACTTCCATATTTTTAAGAACATATTTATGGAAAATTAATCATAGATTCTGTTGTAGAATTATATTTTCTCAGACTTCTGAATTAATGATTGTGCTAAGTTTTCTAGTGATACAGAAAATATCTTAATTTTACAAGACTGTTTATAAGTGCCACTTGTAAAAACATGGTATTTTCTTCATCATATGGCTTTATAGAATGAAGTTTCATCAATATCCAATCAAATTACTTTCAAAGCAATTAGAATTTCCAACATATTTTGTTTTAATCTTTAAATTGACACAAAGTTCTATTGACTGCATTCCTAATAAGTTATACGGAATGCATTCAATGGAGTTATAACAGTTTACACATAAGGTAGTCATTCACTAGAAAATTCCATCAAACTTACATGTGGACATCTCCACCAGTCGTTTAACTAGCCAGGTCCACTTGGCCGGCCCGGGTGGTAGGATCTCAACTATCTGTGTCACGTCCTCATTGGCCTATAGAGTAAAAAGAGGTTATTCAAGCCCAGATCAAATTAAGTGTTAACTAGCCAGGTCCACTTGGCCGGGGTAAGGTGAGTTTAACTTGCCAGGTCCACTTGGACTATTCAGGAGGTAAAAAAGTGCGTCCTATACACAGTATAATATGGTACAAAATTGCACCAAGAATTCTTGATGAAATGCCAATAGTATCTAGGTCATGTCGGTCATGTCGGCCTGTGAAGAAAAGATCATTCAAGCTTGAAGATCAACTTTGACTGTTCTTGAAATGTAGCAACTTAATTATCCAGGACAAGCATGTATTTGATTGAAGGTTCAGATCCTGAATGAAATCAAGCGAAATGATTTAACTATTATGCTCAAGTTAATTTTTTTTCTCCTTAATTCACCATTCCATTATCGGTTATTTGTCAATGTCCCACATTTATATATACATTGTATACTGTATTTCATGGTCTTATTTTCTTATTCAATATATTGTTAGAAAATTCAAAATATCAATGAACTTACCACTCCGGCCTCCCCTTGTACAACTCTGACGGGGTCTGCTAGAATATCGCGGGCCAGTTTTTCAACCTTTCGCCGGAAAGTCGCGCTGAACAACAGAGCTGTATTGAAAAACACAGTGGGGACAATTATTATACTTGTATAAACATTATGAACTTGTCAGTGAATATATACAAGTTCAACTCTTAAATTTCAATATATGACTGGGTTGGCTAGAATATCCCTGGCCATTTTTCTCAACCTGAACTAGTTAACTCTTTTGTTTTGTTAAAGTTAGCCGAAATTACAGTTGAACACCGCTATTCCGAACACCATTTATCCGATATTATCACTATATTGAAATTATTTTTCCGTCCTGATTTTACTCCTTCTTTGTTTAACTAAATTTTTAATCTTTTATCCAATATCGCTAGTCCGAAATAATCGCTATCCCGAAGTAAAAATTATGGTCCCGATTTGGTATTTCACACCTATTTATAAATTCTTATTTCGAACTCGATCATGTCATAGTTTTTCACACCATACTTCAAATGCACTCGGGCAGTGGCTTGAGGTGACAATGGATCACAATCAGCGCTTGTTAAAGAATGACATTGAGTACGCGTATGTTACACACATCGATGTCAGAAAATGAGCGATTCATTTAGGGTGATGTAGTGTACGACTTCATAAACAAACATGGCTGAAACGTGACTAAGAAACACATCAAATGAATACAAAGAGTGCAGCGAGACATCACATAATTCTTTAAAAAAATAAACCGAACGATACTGAGTAAACAACGTGTTATTTCAGTGCTATTTAAACATGTTTTTTATAAACTGTGCTATGTTCCGAATCATTGGCAAATGCATACATGTGCAGTCATTTTGTTTTAGATGTTTTATGTTGTTCTAATAAGAAGTATAATAACAAATTATTTGTCATTTATTAAACAATAAATCAACAAATATTTTTAGATACGAAATATCAATCAAACTGAATGTATCGTATTGGTAACGTGTAACTGATATTGCAATCTTCATGAATTAGTATTTCTCATCATCTATAATTCGTGAACGCTGTCATTCTCCGAAAATTGTTAATCCGAAATATCGCTATTCCGAAATAAACTTTTGGGTCCCTACGATTTCGGATTAACCGTGTTCAGCTGTAATTAAATAGTCAATATTTTTCATTAATTACTGTTGACCAATCAGATTACTTTTCTGTGCAAACTACCCACATGATTACGTAAGGGTAACTTATTCACTTTTATACAATTGACTGCACTGCATTTAGAAA